>NW_008360310.1:1106396-1117924 GCF_000622305.1 Nannospalax galili
GTGTGGCGGTGTGTGTACTGAAGAAGTGGAGACAAGTTGGTCCCTAGAGTTCATTGGTCAGCCAGCATAGCCTATTTGGTGAGTTCCAGGTCAATGAGAGACTGTCGCCAAAAAAAGCAAGGTGAATGGTATCTTAAAACATGACAGCTAAGTTGTCTTCTGGCCTCCACAGACATGTATATGCACATGCACTACCCCCACACACACACTTGCAGTACTGAAGAAGTGGAGACAAGTTGGTCCCTAGAGTTCATTGGTCAGCCAGCATAGCCTATTTGGTGAGTTCCAGGTCAATGAGAGACTGTCGCCAAAAAAAGCAAGGTGAATGGTATCTTAAAACATGACAGCTAAGTTGTCTTCTGGCCTCCACAGACATGTATATGCACATGCACTACCCCCACACACACACTTGCACGTGCACACACACAAAATAAATGAATCTTTAAAACTACATTCCTTAGTCATAATAACCACATTTAGTTTCTGAATGATCCATTGACAAGGATTCTGGCATATAGCACATTTGTAGAGCATCTCCATTATTCCAGAATGTTCTGTTAGAGCACTCTAGAAACTTCTACTGGCTGATACACTTCTACTTGGCAAGGCTGCAAAATGTCCATCTCAGCCTGGTCCTCAAGAAAGTCTAAAGACCAAGTAGGCCTAAAGTGTGAGCCAGGTATAAGCTTATACTGTGTGAAGTTCCTGGAGCCTATGAGTAAGGTCCTTGCTTCTGCAAAGTAGTCTATCCTGCCTGGCACAGCATACCCACATGAGCTAAATGGGGAACAAGGAAAGCAAGCAGAAGAGACCAAGTTCTACCTTCTTGGTAAATGCCATCTGTGAGCCAAATAACTCATACGACATGTGATCTGGAACTGGTCCCTTGAAGACCTTGTAGGGGCAGCCGGGTGAAGCATCATTATGGAAGACCTCCTGAAAGAAGTGAAATGCGGAATGGGCCTTGAAAGATGGGCTCACAGGCTTGTGGTTCCCTATAAAACTTTTGACTGCCTACATGGGAAAGCTGAGAAGGGCCCAGGAAATTGGCAGGCCTTTCTGCACCAGGATGTGGAAAACATGTGAGCACAAGTGTTGCTGGGAATAGAGCAGTGTCAAGCCACGCTGTTTTCCTTAGGGGTTACCAGGGAACCTAAGGGAAGCAAGTCTCTGTATCTTCTCATCGAGGTTTGGCCAAGAGCTTGGAGCAGAACACAGAGAATGAGGGATGAATCGATGCTATCACTATGATAGTCAAGGACAGAGCTGATCTCAGGATTGACAGGCTAGAATTTAGGAGCTGGGATTGCAGAGTCTGACTGGGAACTGTGGAGACTTACAGCATTCTATGGAAGGTGTGATCAGTTCCTTGGTGACTAATTCACAGCAGAAGCTGGTGAAGCCTGGAGTTCCTCCCCTCTGAGAGCCAGGCTGAGCTTCCCAGTGCCTCTCTCAGCTTTCCCAGTTGAGCATCCTCTCAATGCCTCACTCCAGCCTTCCTCACAACCCGGTACCAAATGTCATGGCAACCTAAGCATTTGGCTGTGACCTTGGAATCCTATAGGACACACACACACACACACACACACACACACACACACACACACACACACACACACGCACACACACACTACATCTTGCTGGAGCCTCTTCTAGCAATGCCCAAGCCTTCCCTCCTGTCCCTACCTCTCTGGCACCCCTTTAATCATACCTCAGGACTGCTGGCCTTGTCTCTAAGCTCTCTACTCCCTCCAACCTGCCCTGGATTCCAGCACCAGATAAGGTTCCTGATATTTATCTGGGTCAGGCGACAAACTTGCCTGAAGATCTCCTTGGCCTGGCATTCAAAGCCTTCTACAAGCTGGTTCCAACCCAAGCTGAACCTCATTTCTTACTACTCTTTTGTAAAAACTCTTGACAGATACCCTTAATCCCACCTTTGCCCCTCCTGCAGTGAGTCCCCTTCTGTCCCACCAGGCCCTCCCTAACGGTTCTACATGCTCTCATCTATCTTTCTGCACAGGCAAACTGAAGCCTGGGACTTGCTATGTGACTTTCGCTCAGTCTCAGCATCTCTGAGACTAGTGTGGAGACACTAGGAACTTCATAGTGTAGCTTTTGTCTGGGAAACTGTGTTGCACACCTCATCCTCTCTCCTTTCCTTAAAAGAAACACATTTTTTAATTACATGTATTTATTTTGTGTGAAGGAGTAGTATGCATGGGCCACAGTGTGTGTGGAGGACAGAGGACAACTTGTGAGGATCCAGTTTTCTTCTTCCACTATGTGGATTCTGGGGTTTGAACTCAGGTTACCTGTCTTATGAGCTTGCTTGTTTCTTTTTAGATTTTATTTTATTTTTTATTTTTATTTTATGTGTTTGAGTATATTGCCTGCATATATGTGAATGTACCTGTGTCGTGCAATGCCTTGGAAGTTAGAAGAGGGCTCTGGATTCCCCTGGAACTGGAGTTAAGGACGGTCCGCAGCTGCCATGTGGGTGCTGGGAATCAAACCCAGGTCCTTTGCAAGAGCACTCAGTGCTCTTAACCACTGGGCCATCTCTCCAGCCCCTGTATTTAATTTTTTAAGAGTGATTTTAGGAACAGATTTTCCACACAGCCCCTAGCTCTACACATTAATAGCCTCTTGTATTATTGATATCCCCTATCAGAGTATGTGTTTATTGTGATCAGTGAACTTTCATTGACACAGTAGAATTATCCAAAACCCATTTTGGTGGGTATATTCTATGGATTTGGAAAAATATATAATGACATATAGCAACCATCCCAGTATTGAATAGAATATTTTCATCGCCCCCCAATCCTCTGTGCACCACCTGTTCAGCCTCCTCTCTATTCTCAGTCTGGCAAACATTGGACTATCTGTACTGTCTCCAGTTTCACCTTTCCAGAAAGTTGTATGGTTTGGATCACAGTGTTTAGCCATTTCAGATTGACTTCTCTTTTTATCTGTATTTAAGATTCCTCTGTCTTCTCATGATTCAACAGCTCACTTCTCTTTAGCAATGTATAATATTCCACTGCCTTCATGTTACCTCAGACATTTTGGTTGACTCAAAAGTTTGGGCAATTATGAACAAGCTGCTATACACAGCCATGTGCAAGCTTGTACATGGACATGTCTTCAAGCCATCTGGGTAAATAACCCAAAGGTTATGATGGGTGGGTTGCATGGTAGGGTATGTTTTGGCTTTGTAAGACTGCCAGATGCCTTCTAAAGTGGCTGTACCATTTGCATTCCCACCAGCAATGAATGAGTGTTCCTGTTGGCTCCGAGTCCTTGCCAACACTTGGCGTTGTCAATGTTCTGGCTTTTGGCCATTTCAAAAGTGTGAGGTGGTGTTGTGTTTTTTAATTTATATCTCCTTGCTTTCGTGAAGTCCAGCATATTTCTGTCCTTTCTGTCCTCAGCTCTTTCCTTTTGTGATCACAACTAGCATGCTTACTTCCATTCTCCGTCACAATGTAGTGTTGTGAAGACTTCCTATACTCTTTAATCCTCTGCAATGAGTCTTGTGTCGAGTACGTTGCTAATAAATATTTGAGAAATGGAGGGCCAACAAGATGGCTCAGCAGGTAAAGGTGCTTGCTGCCAAGTCTGGTGACTTAAATTCAATCCCTGGAACCCACATGGTGGAAAAAGAAAACTGATCCCATAAATTGTCCTATGACCTCCACATGTGTGCCATGACATCCATGCCTGTACACACACACATAAATGTAATTTTAAAAATTCAAAATAAGATTTAGAGGATAAATGAGTGAATTAATTAATTAATATGAAAAAGAAGTAATTTGTGTGTGAATGTCTGTGTGTGCCATGTGTAGAGACCAGAGATCAACCTTGAGTATTAGTCTTAAGGTATCTTCCATTTTGTGTTTTTCAACAGGGTCTCTCACTTGGACCTGAAGCTTGCCAATTAGGCTAGCCTGACTGGTCAGTGAGCCCCAGGAATCTATCTGTGCCTATTTCCCAGGTGCTGGGATTGCAAGTACACACCCATTTTTTAAAAAAAAATATGGATGCTGGGGGTCGAACTCAAGGCCTTATGTTCATAGAGCAAGCATTTTACTGACTGAGCTATCTCCCGAGCCCCAAGAAACCACTGAACCATGAAGGACCATGTGGCTGAGCACCTCGAGACCCAGCTCCAGGAGCTCTGTATCTGTTCGCACTGCTCACCACCCTCTATTTCACTTCTGCTCTGTGCCTCCTCACCAACTTGGGAAAGGGCCACCCCATGTGGCTTCAGCTGGCCCAGACCTCACACTGGGCAGGGATCTGTGGAGAATAAAAATCCCAATCCAGGTGGAACTCGCTTTGCCCCAAAACTGGGTTTAGACACAGAATCCTGTGACTGTGATTCCCCTAGATCCCAAGCTGCTGCCTCCAGCAGGGCTTCTGGACAGGAGCCAGGACTCCACCACCCTCAGGGGTCTTTTGCCTCCCACAATTCTCAGACCCCTCCACTCATAATCTCTCCTCCACGATGTGAAAATATGTTTCAAGGCACTAACTAGGGGTCATTACTTCAAAGACCCTCTTGGCAAATTCTTTTATTGGCCCCAGTTTAAAAAGCCAGAGTCTTCTTATAAAGAGGCTTCTTAAAGCAAGGCCCACCTGTGAAAATACTGCCCTCTTTAGGAATGGAGCCAGGCACCAGGCCCCTGTGCTGTTCCCAGAGGAAGGCTGGGGAGGAGGCGCAGAAGAGCTTAAGGAACGGGCTCTTCCTAAAGGCAAAGAAAATCCTCCAGGCCCCAAACTCCAAATAGGAGTTAACACTTTCTGGGCCTTCTCAAAGCTCTCATCTGCATCCTGGTCCTGGACAGCAACTCTTGATGACTTCTGAATAGGAATTTGATGTGCCAAAGGGCCTTTTTTGCACCAAATGCACCCATGCTTTGCTCCCCAGCCCTCCAAGGAAATGAATGGCCTTGCCTTCCATCTCCCACTGAAGGTGAAGGGATGAAGTGAAGTCCCCAATCTCCCGCTGTCCTCATATACAAAACTCCTTGGACCTGGTCCAATGTAACCTCTCTTCTTCAGTTGATATGGGAGAGCTGTCTGCTTTAAGCTTGTACCTCCTGGGAATGCATCCTCACAGGAAAGCATGGTCCTCAAAGTCATGGTCATAGTCATCTCTGCCTTCTCAGGGCATGGCTCTTGCAGTTCACACCCTGGGGTATTCAGTCCTTCCTTCTCCGTTTTCTACTCCCATCCACGTTTATAGTGCTCAAGTGCCTAACAAGACTAAGCAGCTCCAGCTGCAGCCTAGCTCCCTCTTCCTGGTCACAGCTGACTTCCTGGAAATGAACACACTACCTATCTTTCCATCCTCATTTTTTTCTCCTTGGCATTAATACATGTTTTGTCTCTATAACATAAAATACCTAACATCACTAAAGGTGGTGGTATACACCTTTAATCCCAGCACTCAGGAGGCAGAAGTAGGCAGAGGTAGGTAGAACTCTCTAAGAGTTCCAGACTAGCTTGGCTACATAGTTCTAGGCCAGCCAGGGCTACATAGTGAGACCCTGTTTCAAAACAAACAAACAAAAATCAAATGAAAATGGGGCTGGAGAGATGGATCAGTGGTTAAGACTTACTGCTCTTGCAGAAGACCAGAGTTCAGTTGCCAACACCCACATTGTGGCTCACCACAGCCTGTACCTCCAGTTCCAGGGGATCCAACAACCTCTTGGTCTCTGTAGGCACTGCGCATACACAGGCAGTAAACATACACACATGCAGGCAAAATGCTCATACATATTTTTGAAATCCTTAAAAAACAAAACAAAATACCTGGGTCTAAGTACCTTATAAAGGAAAGAGGTTTGTTTCACTTACAGTTTTTCAGGCTAAAGGTACAAGATGGGGTAGCTTCAGGTAGAAAGTTTCCATGAGGACATCTTTGGTGCTGTCATCACAAGGTGGGTGTACATGCTGAAAGAATCACATGGCAAGACAGAAGCCAGGGAAACCAGGTGTCAGGTTTGGACTCTCTCTCTCTCTCCCTCCCTCCCTCCCTCCTTCCCTCTCCCTCTGTGTGTGTGGGTTGTGTATACCTGTACGTGTGTGCATGGACAACCTTAGGTGTCAATCCTTGCTTTCCACCTTCTTTGAGACAGGGTCTCTCTTTTTGTTGTTCAGCACTGTGTGCACTAGGCCAATTGCCATACAAATGGTAGGTAAGTGTATCCATGTTGTGAAATTCCCCAAGGAGACCAGAAGAAGGTGTCAGACTCCCTGGAAATGTATTTAGGGATGGTTGTTAGCCACCATGTGGGTGCTGGGAACTGAACCCAGGTCCTGTGTAAGAGTAGCCAATGCTCTTAATCGCTGAACCATTTCTCCAGGCCCTCAGACTTGGACTTTGTATGACAACTTTCTCTCTCAAAAACTGGGTCTGGGGCATTGGTATTCATCCTTTCTGAGGGTGAGGCCCTATGACTTAATTACAAGAATTACGTTACATGAAACATTCTGTGTCCCTGTCTTTTCACAGCGTTGTGCTATGTAACCCAGGCTAGCTTTAAACTTGCAATCTTCCTGCCTCTGCCTTCTGAATGCTTGTCTGACAGGAGTAGACCACCACACTTGGTTTACACCACACTGGAAACCAAGCTTCCAACACATAGACCCTCAGGGGACAGACTATATCCCAAGCATACCTTCCTCAGCCTTTGGCGGTGTGGCTTCTTCCCCACCATTTTCCTGAAATGTCTTCCCCCAAGGACCTGGCGTTACTAACTCCTGCTCAGCAGCAGGTAGCCTTGCCCCCACTTAGAGGCACACACCCCACCCTCTCTTGCTTTTCTTGGCTCACACAGGTGGGGTTGGCTCCCACCCTCATTCTGCACTTTCTCATTCTGCTATGGCCCCTTCTGAACCCCACTTCAAAATTCTCTTTTCTTATTTTATACTCTTCCTGGGTAATCTCGCCCACTTCTATCCTTCCACTGACTCTAATAAGGGTGTCCAAATCTTGACACTCACGCATCACAGGATAGCTATAAATGCAGTCCAATACTAAATCATAAACTCACTTAAAACACTGAGCTATTCTGTGTGATTTTTATGGTAACTCCACCATATGATTCTCAGGCATGAACTTTGTAAATGACAATGCTGGGTCACAGTCTCACATGAATGTGTGTATGCTCTCACAACCTGCATGCCTCAGGCTGCACACCCCTGGATTTAATGTGTGGCCAAGACAATTCTTCATCCAACATGGTCCAGAGAAGCTGAAAGGCTGGCCATGCCTGAGTCTTTATCCACAGCTCAGCTTTCTCTGTGAGCTTGAACCTATATAGACATTCATTCAGTCTTCATTCACTTACTAAACAGATTGGGCACACTGATGTGCCAGCCACTGTTTTCAAGAACAAAACAGACCAAGTCTCTGCATTTGGAGAGCTTAACAACCCTGTGGTAACAGTATGTACTAATATGTAAGAAATCAGGATCATTCATGCAGGGCAAGGGCCAGAAGTGTGACCAGGGACTAAGGAAGCTGCTTAGGTCAGGGCTAAACCAGAAAACAAAGACAATGTGGATATTGAGAAATAAGGATTAGGTATGAGATGGTTCAGTTGGTAAAGTGCTTGCCTTGTAAGCATGAGAACCTGATTTCAGTACCCAGAAACCATGTTTTTAAAAAAATCCAGGTGTGGTGGTACACACTTATAATCCAGCATTGGGGAGGGAGTGATGGGTGGATCCCTGGGGCTTGCTGACCAGCAAGCTTCACCTGCTTGACCAGACCCAAGTCAATGAGAGACCCTATCTCAAGAAAAAAGTGGATGGCACCTAGGGAATGGTCCTGGAGACTGTCCTCTGGCCTCCACACTCATATGCTCACATCCATACAGGTGTACACATAAAGTGAAGAGTAAGAAATCACACAATTGTGGAGCAAACCAGGGAAACAAAGTCTCCAAATGGGGAGTTAGAGGGTGAGAAGAAGTCTCTCACCTGCTCCAAGGTGGGAGAGACCTGCCAGGAGGACACCTCAGCAGCATCACCGGTGAAGTCTATCAAGTAGAGGCAGAGCTGAAGAAAGAGAAAGCCATCTCCCCCACCCGGCTTGCAGTAAGTTTCTCGTCTGGTCTTTCTGAGGCTGCCCTTAACTACTCCTTCTGATATGTGTGTCACAGTCTAAACTGTGTAAAAAGGTAGCCCTGATCATGTCGAATCTTTCCTTAAGACTCTTCTGCTCTGTGGCCTTGAAGGTGCTGGTCAGTTGCCATTGCAAGACCTGTGCATTGACAGGGCTCATGGGACCCTGCCCTCCTGCTTCTCTCGCTAAAAGCTCCTGCTCCTGTCCCAGGCTTGTCCCTGGAGATCCCAAAAGGTAGAAAATTTCAGTTTCCTGCAGTATTCCAGACCTCAGAGCCGTCTATTCCCTAACCTTCTTTTCCCAACTAATTCTTACCCTACAAGACTCAGCTCAGACATGCTCTCCTCCAGCAGCTTCGGTGATACCTGCCAACACACATGCTGGCCTTCTTCCATGCTGCCATGGGTCCCTCTGGCCCTCTTTTGGGTCCCTTATCGCATTCCTGAGGAATTACAGGTTTGCTTGTCCACATGCCATACTTGATAGTAGGGCCTCCAGAAAGGAACTCAGGCCTGGGGCATTGCAGGTACCTGATGTGTATTTGTTGAACTCACAAAGATTTGCAAGAGCTATGCAGGGAAACATAAATTTGTATTTTCTGCAAAAGTCAGAGAACAATTTTTTTTATATAGTAAGATCACAATTTATAAAATAAATAGAAAAACAATGTATGTACCACCAATTAAAAGGGAAGAGTGGAAGGAAGTAGGTGTCACTATTGGAACAGGTTTGTCTGGTGTTAACTATGAGCAACTTTGCTTCTTTCTACATTTCAGTTTCATACTGTTGCTTTGAAGTTGAAAAAAAAATGCCATTAAACTTTTTTCCCAAAGCAATAAATTGCTCTCTTAACACCCTGTCCTATTTTTACAGTCTCATTCCTTCCTAATCTTCCGAGAATGAAGATCTCTGTCTTCAACAGGAAAAGCCAAATTTCCCCTTTCAGTAGGAGCTGACTGACCTGTCTTCTCTCCAACATCTGTTCTCACACACCATCTGCCAGAAAACATGTTCTTCCTCATTCTTCTTGTTTTGTACAACAAAAGTAATCGTGGAGCTTGTGGTTATATCAGAAGGGAGCGTGATGTGTATTTATAGAGATGTAAGCCCCTCGGGTGTGGCTTTCCAACCTCTTTTCTATCTCAAGCTTTCCCCAGATTTCCCAAAGAAGAATATGACTTCAGAAGATACAGTGAGACAAGGGAGTCCTTTGTCCATAGGTGGGATTTTGTCCCACACCCTGGTGTAGAGCTGAGCCAGGCTCCGTTGGCTGGGCTGGCTGACCTCCTTTCTGAATGAGGTCTGACCCAAATGCTGGCCCTTTCACCAAACAAGGAAGGTCAGTCCTGAGCCCTGTAGGCAGGGAAGAAAAGGAGGTGTGGTGTGCTAAAGCTCTGAGCAACAGTGATCCAGCAGAAACAGCATCTCTGCCAGATTGACCCACCTTGCCACCTGGTGAAAGTAACCACCTAGAGGCTAAGTGCAGGAGAGAAAGCAGATAGCACGCTAGCAGATAGCACTTAGACGCCGAGCATCTTCATCATGGGAGGAGGAAAAGAACAGAAAATGAAAAGGATCCTCACCCTCTCACCGGAGAGCAATTTTTAAGTTGACTTTTTACATTTTACCAAGTCTACGCTCATTCTGAAATCTGCCTTTCTTTAGATATTCCATTCCCCATCTTTGTTTGTATTATATCATACCTGTGCTCATCAGAGATTTCCTTGGAAGCTTTAGATTGATTTCAAATGACTTCAAATAACTTAATACCTTCTGTCCCTCTTCAAATGGCTTCCATCATCCTCAGTCACTTAAGGCCATGTTAAGACACTCAAACTTGAAACCATGAAGTAAAGGGTGAATCTTGAAAGTTGCAAGTCAGTAGATGATCTTGGTTGGTTTAATGCCATGAAAAGGACATTCTAACATTAATAAACAGAGTAGGCCGAACAGACTGCGACTTAAGAAACCATTGTAATCATCTAATGAGAGATTAAAAGAATCTGGGGTTATCATTTTAATGTGTTCACTAAATGTCATGTGTTGGAAAATTAATCTCCAGATTCATGTTAACTGTATTTGGAGATGAAATTTTCAAGGTGATTATGATTAGATCAGGAAATCATGAGGAGATTGTACAGGGACAGGTAATTGACAGGAGTGATTTTCTTATAAAAGCAAACTCTCTCCTGCATGCTTAGTCTGCCTTGCCACGTGACACCCTCCAATAGGTTCCAGTGCAGCAAGCAGTTCCACCAGATTCCAAGAAACTGGTGGGACCCTGTCCCCAAAGCATGACCTAGACAAACCTCTATTCTTGATAAATTACCTGACCTCAGATATTATGTTAAGGAAACAAAGAAGAGAACTAAGACCCCTGAACTAAAGAGATGTGATAAAGTGGTTCTAATAGAGTAGGGGAAGATTTGAGAGCCATTTCTGAGGTAGAGTTAATGAGGTTAGAGGAAGATAGTTAAACAGAGCAAGAGTGAGCATTACACTCAACATTCATAGGTTTGGAGCTTAAGTGCACAGTGACAAGTCTACCCAAAGCATGCAACACGTAAAGGAAACAGGCATTAAGGAAATAAGAGTTTGAGATGCCTGAGAGAAATTCAGGTGGAAAATTTCAGCAATTTCAGCATATATTTAAAGGTATGAGACCAGAACCTGGTACTGAGACTGGAGATGCAATAGATGTGTGCATACAGTCATAGATAATACAGATATTAGATGTAGACAGACATGGATACATATATAGGCATAGGTATACATGTAAAGATTCAAATATCAATATAATACATATGAGAGGTGGAGACAGAGAATCAGATAGATAGGTAGATGATGATGATAGATAGATAGATAGATAGATAGATAGATAGATAGATAGATAGATGATAGATACATACATACCTACATATATGATAGATGATTGATCAATGATAGATAGATGACAGATAGATAGATAGATGATAGATGATAGATAGGATAGATAGATAGATAGATAGATAGATAGATAGATAGATAGACAGATGATAGAAGATAGATGATATACAGATAGATGACATATATATAGATTATATATAGATATGTGATAAATGATAGTAGATGATATATAGATGATATATATGTAGATGATAGAAGAGAGAT
This sequence comes from Nannospalax galili, assembly GCF_000622305.1. NCBI lineage: Eukaryota > Metazoa > Chordata > Mammalia > Rodentia > Spalacidae > Nannospalax > Nannospalax galili. Next base: position 1,117,696 of record NW_008360310.1, read on the forward strand.
GATATATAGATAGATGATATATAGATAAATGATAGAGAGAGATAGATGATAGATAGATAGATAGATAAATGATAGATAGAGATAGATGATAGATAGATAGATAGATGATAGATGATAGATGATATATAGATGATATATATGTAGATGATAGAAGACAGATGATATATAGATAGATGATATATAGATAAACGATTAGATAGATAGATAGATAGATAGATAGATGATAGAT
>NW_008360310.1:1118003-1130911 GCF_000622305.1 Nannospalax galili
GATAGATCTACTTAATAAGTAGTAATAAAGCCCAAACCAAGATGACTGCAAGAATTTTCCAAGGTAGAAATTGTAATAACAGTTGACCACTTAATTATATTTGACAAAAACATGTCTAGTAGAAACAAAAAAGAGACATCTGTGAGAAGAGAAGAGACTAGTTTCTGAGTTGTTTGTCTTGAGACAAGGGTAGGACATATAACCAGAAATTTGAAGCAGGTGATACAAAACCAGAACTCTGGTGGAGTCTTCTGGAGATGTAGAATTTGGAACCATAAAACCATGATATGTTAGAGCTGGGAGGAATTTGGGACCCTATCCAATCCAAGTCCCCTTTATGTAAACGAGACAGTTGAGATCCAGATAGATGAAAGGGTCTTGAGGATCAAGGGAGCAAATACCACATGAATTGCTTCTTGTTTGCATATCATCCATGTGTGAGCTTGCTTCTCAAACTGGCTTTCGTACTCAACATGGGACAAGGTTGCAGACTCTTCCTCTGGCCAAGTGGGATAGGCACTGACTAGGGGAAGGGCTTTGACTGGCCTATTTATGTTATATCCCAATACCTGGCCAAACCACTATGATCCAGAAAACAATTCACACCTATTACCTGGAAAATACTTTATAGGGAAGAGAGGGGTGGGGGAAAGGTGCCTGGCAGAAAGAAGCAATAGCCCCACCAATGTCCTCAAGAAAAACGTTGAACACAGACCTGAAGATCTTAGCATAAGGGTAAAACAACCTGTGAGCTGAAGACAGGAAGGGCATAAATTAGGCAGTTTGCAAGATGAGAGCTTGGAATAGAAGAAAGTATCTGTGTGCTGAAGCAGATCAAGTGGAAAGGAAAATGATAAAGGATTGGGGAAGTAAGTGGGAGACAGGAGAATAGAAAATGGAAAATTCCCATGTTAGGAACCACTTAGAATAAAGTTGACACAAAATCAGGACCTGCCAGGACCTACAGCTACCTGACTCCCAACCTCTGGAAGTACAGGGTGCTCACCACGTTTCCCTATCTAGAATTCACAGACTATCTTGTATCTCCAGGTTCAGTGAGAGACTCCATACCAGAGTCTCTGTGCAGACACCCAGCTTCCAGTGGAGCTAAAGCACAGAGGTTTTATGCAAGCTATTTCTTTAAAAAAAATCAGGAGCTATGCCTAGAGAAAAATTAGAAAGTGTTATCTGTTCCTTCAAGGACAGAGGAATACAGAGAAGTGCCATGGCCAGTAGGAAACAAGGACCATTTCCTAGGAAATGCAGACCATTTCCTAATTAACATGGGCATTACCTAGGAAATACAGACCAGAAAGAGGCCCATGTCAGAGAATTAAGAAACATGGACCATTGTCTAGTCAACATAAGCCATTTCCATGGAAACATGGACCATACTTTAGTAAGGTTACTAAGTGCTATGGTTTGAATGGATCATCTTCAAAATTCAGGTGTGCTATGTGACAGTACTACAAGGGCAGATCTTGAAGAAGTTACTGGGCCATGGGGATACTTTCTTTTTGAATGAGACTAGATGTTCTTATGCAGGGGCTTCTTGAAGGGAGTTGGTTCCATTTTTACCCTCAGTTTTCTGCCATTTAAGGATCTAACAAGTTGACCAGAACCACATGCTCTGCCCGGGTCTTGGGTTTCCCAACATTCCTCCAGTAAAAAAATAAGTATATTATAGATTTTCAAGTATTGTGCCCTAGAAACACAAAACTAAGACAATAAATGATTAATTAGGACCATGAAGAAAATACAAAGACAAAATAAATAAATCCCAATAACTTGAAATCATAATTCCCAGAGGCAATATTATTGAATTTTAGACATTGCTTTACATAAGTATATATGTTTCGAAGAAGTTAAATTTTAATGTATATAGTCTTTTCTCATTTTCCTTTTCACTTAACAATGCAATATAATGCTAATGCTTATATTTTTATAACAATATTTTGATGGGCTACATGTAATTTCATCATATGTGCCTGTCATCAATTCAGTTGTCTACTTAAGTCACTTAAGCAACAGTTAATCTCTTATAATTTTGAACAAATTCCTAGACATGCAATTTCTGAGAAAAATATGCACCAAAATCGCCCTTCAGAAAGATTGTACCTACTTGCATTCTCAGTAGAAGCTAGAAACATTGCACCCATTTCTTTTGCCTACAGTGTGTCTTTGCAGCTGGTATTGTTAAAACAATGTTATTTGTTTAGTACAGGGAATATGTTGCAAGGGTCCTGTATTAGTCAGGATTCTCTAAAGAAACAGAACCGGTAGAATGAATATATATATATGTATGTATAGGGATTTATCAGCTTAGCTCACAGGATAGAGTCCGAGTAGTCCAACAATGGCTGCACCACACTGGAGAGGCTGAGAATCCACAGTTGCTCAGTCCAAAAGGCTGGATGTCTCAGTAGTCCCGATCTGGCGCTGAAGGTCTGACAAATTCCAAAAGATCAGCTAGTCTTCAGTCTACAGCAGCAAGACGAACTCACCAGCAAGAGAGAAGGCAAGCAGCAAGAAGCCTGGTGTTCTCCTCTGCCTTGGCCTTTTATACCAGCTGGATCAGAAAGTAACACCCACATTTAGGGTGTGTCTTCTGGCTTTAGATGATCCAATCGAGATCTCTTTCATTTCAGTTAATCCCAGATCCTATCAAGTTGACACTCAGGATTAGCTATCACAGGTCCCTTTTTGAGTATTTGAGAATCAGATGACTAATAAAGGAAAACATTGATTTTTTTTCCTTATTGGTAGTTCTAAGACTTCTTTGCATATGATGGATATAAGCATTTCATCAGATATATGTTTTTCAAACAGTTTTCTCCCAAGCTAAGTCTTTTTCCTCCATTTTTCATTTAAAACATTTTATTTATTTATTTATTTATTTATGTAGGTTAGAGGACAATCTGTAGGAGTCAGTTCTCCTCTTCCATTATGTGGGTCCCAAGGATCAAATAACAGTATTTTTAATATCACACACATATACATATATGCATGCACATGCTATGTCATGCTTGTGGAGGTCAGAGGACAACTTGTTGGAGTTGGTTCTCTCCTTCCATCATGCATGTTCTGAGGACCAAATTCAGGTCATAAGATGTGGTAGCAAATATCTCTACCCACTGAGCCATCTCGGTGGCTTCTCTTTAATGGTGGGGTTTTTGTTTGTTCACTGATTTTTGGTTTCTTTTCTTTTGGTCTTTTGAGACCCTGTAGCTCCACCTGTGTTATAGCCTAGGCTGGCCTCAAACTCGTGATCCTTCTGCCTCAGCCTCCCAAATGCTGAAATTACAGACATGCACTACTATACCAGTTTTATGCAGTGCTGGGGAATGGAACCTAGGGGCTCGTTCATGCTTGGCAACCATGCTACCAACTGAGCTACATCCCCAGATCTCAAGGAAAGCATTTAGGATTACAAACCTGGCTTTGAATAAAGCTTTCGATGTATCTTCATCAAATAGGATGCACTTGTAACTACCAGGAATTAATAAGTGTTTTAAAATTAAAATAATTTGTAATTGGAACTAGAGAGATGGCTCAGCTAAGGATAAGAGCATGTACTGCTCTTCCAGGGGGCATGAGTTCCATTCCCAGCATCCATGTCTGGTAGCTCACAACCTCCTGTAATTCCAGCTCTCGGGGGATCTGTTGCCTCTAGCTTCAGTGGGCACCCACACTGCACACACACACACACACATATACACACACACACTTCACACTTTTTTTTTTCTTTTGGTCTTTTTGATACAGGGTCTCCCTGTAGCCCTCACTGGCCTAGAACTCACTATGTAGACCAGGCTGGTCTTGAACTCAGAGATCCGCCTGCCTCTGTCTCTGAAGTGCTGGGATTAAAGGCATGCACCACCACACCCAGCTCTCTCTCTCTCTCTCTCTCATTTTTAAAGTAAAAAGTAAATATTAAAAATAACTTATTGACCCCCAAAAGGATAGTCCAGCATTTAGTGAAAAAGTTTAAAAAGTGACAGCTTAAAAAAATAAAGTAGTTAAGTACAATAGCCTTGCCAGACAAAGCCCTATGCTAGACAAAGCCCCAGCCCCAGGTCTCAGGCATGCCGAGAGCTACAGAAGACTGGTGGTTCTAAAGTGTAATACTGCAAGTGATGTCTGCTACCTCACCCACTTCCCCGGGGCCCTGCCAGGTGCGGTGTCAAGCCATGGTGCTTAAGCTGCCTGGTTCCTCTAAGCCACACTGTGGAGGCTCCAATGACTATTCTCTCACCATCTTCCCTTCCCCAGGTGACACTTAAAGCTCTCCATCCAAACCACACTGAGCTAGCTCAGGATGAAGAGTGTGTGGTTCCCAGGATAGGTGTGGCAACGTGAGTTTGCTGGTTTCCTGACACACAGGCTCCTGAAACCTTGGAAGATCTGGAGAAGCAACAGTATCTTTTGTATGTTGATGAGATGAATGGAACTAGGGTCCCTAGGTAGCTTCAAGATAGGTGTGGTCACCAGGAGGCCCACATAAAATGAGAAGTTTGGGACTTTATACCCTAGCCCCCAGCTTAGGAAAGGAGAGACTGAAGGTTGAATTGACCACCCACGGCAGAGGAAGCCACCAATGGCACCTGTGTAATGAAGACCCCAGAAAGACCTATCACATGGAGCTGGGAGAATTCTACATGGCTAAACAGGGGAGATTTCTGGGAGGTGGTACAGTCAGAGGGCCTGGAGGCTCTGTGCCCCTTCCTATACACCTGCCCTGTGCATCTTTTCCAGCTGTGTCCTTCATCCTATCCTTTATAACAAATAGCTTAGTGTAAAGTGCTTTCCTGAATTCTGTGAGGTGTTCTAGCAAATTTGCCAAAAAATGAAGATAATAGGAAATTCAGAGATACAAGCTTGGTGCTTGTGACTGGCCTCTAAGCAGGGGACAGTCTTGGAGGGTTGGGCCTTTAACCTGTGGGACCTGGCGCTATCTGCAAGTAGATAGTTCCAGAATTAAATTATAGGACACCGAGTTGTTGCCTGCTAGAGAATTGCTTGGTGTGTGGGGAGAAGCCCACACACATCTGGCATTAGTGTTATGTTGAATGGTGTTTGGGAGTGGGGAGGAAAAGGATTTGGTCTTCACCCTTCAGAAGGGTAAAGGTGTGCTGGGTATGAGGAGGTGGTAGATCGGGAACGTATGTCTCCCATGGGTTCCTGAAACCCTCTGCTTTTGTGGAAACGAATGACTTGTAAGGCAGCTTGAGCTTTCCTGAATGCTGCTGCTCTTAAAAAAAATGCAGTGCTGTAGAGTATGTAACATTTGGGAAAAAATGCCATACAATAGAGTAAGACAGGAAGCATTCTCTATAATTACTCTAACCATATGAATATTGTTAATACACCTTAGGAATACTTTTCACTTAATTGAAATTCAAACCAGTTTTGTAGTTTTAATGCCTGATTACTGTAAGTTAATATTTGGGTGATACTGTCTCAAGTAAGTGAATTTTCTTCTGTTGTACCAGAGATTTTGGAATCCAGAGCCTGGTGCATGCCAGGTAAGCACCCTGTCCTAAGGTACATCGGGAGCCTTCATTTAATTTTTTTAAAGTTTTTAGAAAACTATGCTTTAACGTTTATATAGTTGCCTACTGATATAATGGAATCATGAAAGTTTTTTAATATATTCTGGATGCCCTTCTTTACTATTTGAAAATATTCCTGCCTAATGTGGCCATAATGTAACCATCAATATCACTGATTATTTTGACCACCTCCACTTTGTTCCTATGAATCACCCATGTTGTTCATCCTCAACACATCACACTGTTTCCTTTTAATAAATTCTTGCAAGTGGAATACTTATTGGAAGGACATGTTTAGGAAGCTCTTTATATATAAATGCAAATTTCTGGAAGATTTCTGTCAATTCACACCAAATAGCAGCAACAGGATCAATTTAAAAGAGGATCCCCTTTCCTACTGTGACTGAACTGCTTTTACACCATCTTCAAGCAAATCAACTGGAGGCTTGGGAGATGACTCAGTGGGTAGTACACTTGCTGTACAAGCACGAGGACCAGTTTGGATCCCCAGACCCAGGTAAAAGCTGGCCAGGCATGGCAGCTGTCTTTTATTCCAGCACTCTGCAGGCAGAGATGGGATCTCAGGCAAATATGCCTGGCTTTACTAACCAGAATTGGTGAGCTCTGGGTTCAGTGAGAGACCCTGCCTTGGTAAATAAAGCAGAGGGAAAATGAAAACATTCAACATCAACTCTTGGCCTGCATATGCTTGTACACACATGTACATGGGCACATGTACCCACACAAATGTGAATAGCACATGTATATAGATGCAAAAAAAAAGCAACTAACTTACACCATATACAAAAATGAACTCAAAATGGATGAAAAATCTTGGATGGTTAGCTTTAGTTGCCAACTTGGCACAACCTAGAATCACCTGGAAAAAGAGCGTCAATGAGGGATCATCTACATTGTGTTGGCCTATATCTGTCTTAATTGATGTGGGAAGACCCAGCCTACGGTGGACAACACCATTCCCTAGGCAGGGAGTCCTGAACTGCTTAAGAGTGGAAAACTCAGCCACACATGGTGGTGCACACCTTTAATTCCAGCACTTGGGAGGCAGAGTCAGGCAGATCTCTGTGAGACTGAGGCAGCCTGGTCTACTTAGAAACAGCCAGGCCAGCTGGGGCTACAGGAAGACCCTGTCCCCAAAACAAAACAAGTAGAGAATGCACTCAAGCTGAACACAAGCAAGCAAGCATTTCTTTCTGCTCTTGACTGTGGTTGTGATGTGACCAGCAACTCCTAGCCTTGACCTCCCCACAATGATGGGCTGCAACCTGGAATTATAAGCTGAAATAAACCCCTTTCACCCCTAAGATGGACTTTGTCAGAGTATTGTATCTCAGCAACAAAAAGGAAACTAAAATAGACCTAATGTAACCTAAATGTAAAACTACAGAAACCTGAGAAGATGTCAGTGTAAATCTGAGGGGCTTGGTTCACAGGGTCTCTTAGATGACAAGTTCATGTGTGAGCAACAGAAGAAAAACAAGTTGGACTTCAATAAAATTAAAAGCTTTTGTGCATGAAAGGACACAGTTAAGAAAAAAAATGAACACAGGTAGAAATGTTTGCAAATTGTAAGGAAGGAATTAATATCAAGAATGTTTAAAGTTTTTGTGATTCAATGACTAAAAGACAGTTTAATAACAAAAAGGGCAAAGGATTTGAACAGCCATGTCTCCAAGGAAGATGTGCAAATGGCCAATAAACACATGAGAATGCACTCATTAGCCATGGGGAAAGACAAGTTGAAACCACAGGGAGTTGTCACTTCACACCCCCTAGAGTGTCGGTGAGGACATAGAGAAACGAGAATCCTCACTCTCCTGGGACAAATGTAAAATGGCCAGCCACTTTGGAAAACAGTTTAGCAGTCCTGCAGTAAGTTTAGTGCCTATGTGTAGACCCTGGATTAGCTGCCTTTCTTATTTCTGTAACCAAACACCTGACCAGAGCAGCTTCAGGAAGGAGGGTTTGTTTTAACTCACAGTTTGAAGGCACAGTCCATCACAGCAGGGTGGCGGTGGGAGTGTGCTCACATCTGGATGGACAGACAGCAAGAAAAGGGGAGCCCCACACTCAATGGATTTCTCCTTTTTCTCTTTTTATTTGGTCCAGGTGCTGCTCACATTCAGGGCAAGTCTTACCCTCTCAGTTAATCCTGTTTAGAAACACCTCATTTATACACCCAAAAGTGTGCCTCTCTGATGCCAGGGGTGTTTCTTAGTCTAATCAAGGTGACAATCAAATTACCCATCACATGCCTGAAAAATTAAAAACAGGTCAAGCAAGGGTTCAAAGCAACGCTGCTCATAATGGTCAAAAGTAGAACCCACGAGGAGCATGGTGGTTCAGGACTTTAGTCCCAACACTGGAGGCAGAGGCAAATGACTGTCTGTGAGATCAAGGCCAGCCTGGTCTACAGCTGAGGTTACAGGGAAACCCCGTCTCAAAAAAACCAAAAAAAAAAAAAAAGTAGGACACATGTACATCAGCCAGTAGATGATAAATAAAACATGGCATACACCCACAGTGGTATATTCAGGCATGAAAACTAATAAGATACTAATATACGCCACAATATAACCTTGAGAGCATTTTATTGAGTGAAAGAAGCCAGACTCAAAAGCCATATAGATTGTATGTCCCATTTATTTAGAATATTCAGAATAGGCAAATCCACAGAGACGGGAATCAGATTCATGGTGACAGGAAGGTAAGAAGACAGAAATAGAGAGTGACTGTCTAATGGGTAGTTTCCTTCTGGTGGCTTATTATATAACATAAATCTATGTAGCAAGGAGGGTAAAGGAACAACCATTTCATGCAGGAATGTGGATGAATCTCACAAATTAGTCTTAGGTGTAAGAGTATGGACTATGTTAATCCTCTTATAAAATTTCAAAAAAAGACAAAACTAACCTATGGGGATAAAAGTTGGAATGGTGAGATGGTGGCTTTCCTTGGTAAGGTGACTGACAGGGATCATGAAGGGGCTTCTGAGAGATAATGAAGTTGCATGTGTGTGTCCTGAGGTTGATGCCAGATCATTATCTTACTCTTTGAGGTAGTGTCTCTCAATCAAACACAGAACTTGCCAATGTGCTATTCTTGCTAACCTGCTTGCTTTGGGGGATCCCCTCTCTCTGCCTGCTGAGGCTGGAATTATAAATGGGATGCCACTCTTACCCCACATTTATGTGGGTTCTGAAGATCCAAACTCTGATCCTCAGGCTTAGGAGGCGAGTGCTTAGTTACGGAGCCATCTCCCCGGCCTCTGATATTCTAGTTTTTGATCTGGATGCTGCTTCTAGAGATTTTTTCTGTGAGCTGCATAAGAAGTTTTCACTTTTCTGCGTGTGTGTTATACATGTGTAAACTGTTTACTTAAAAGTTTCATACAATTGAGTGTGGTAGTGAGTGCCTCTAAGGAAAACTGAGTCTCCCTCTCCAAGCAGCTATCATTTGGCAATAGATCCTCAGCTAGGGCTGGGGCTTTCTGCCCACCTCCCCCATCCACACTGGGTTTTTGTCTGGCTTAAGCTTGCATAGATCTTGGGCATAATGTTAAAAGAACTTTGAATTGACATGTACAACTACCCTGTGGTGTCCAGACAACAGTTTCCTTGTTTGACTTGTATCATCTTTTTACCCCTTAAATGATTGCCAAGCCTTGGGAGGTAGGGTGTAATATCGGTGTCCCATTTGAACTGAGCACTCTGCAGTCCTTATTCTCTAAACATTGACTAACCATGGGCCTCCGTGCTAATTGCCATCTGCTGCAAGAAGTTTCTCTGGTGAGAGATGAGAGATGCACTAAGCTATAGGTATAACAATAAGTCATTAGGAATCAGTTTAACAATATGTCCACTTAGTGAATAATAGTAGTTGTCCGTTATAGCCTGTGGTCTGTCTCGCCACAGGTTCTTGGCCCTGATAATGGGGCTGGATGTTGTAGCATACTCCCATAACATTGGTGCCACTATTGCACCAGTGGGCCTATATTGAGAGGCCAGGCTTTGTGGCACTTTCAGTGTTCACAGCTGATTAAGGTTGGTGATTACCTTTCTCTTCCAGTAGCATGCAAAGCACCTTCTGGTTCTGTGAGAAATAGCCAGTAATTTTTTTAAATAACAAATCCTAGCACAGATAGAGATCAAATGGGATTCTTTTTTAAAAGTTTTTATTTACTTATTTATTTTTATTTTATGTGTATGAGTGTTTTGCCTGCCACGTATGTAAATACATACGTGTGCAATGCCCATGGAGGCCAGAAGAGGGGATCAGATCCCTTGGAACTGGAGTTACAGATGGTTTTTAACCGTAATGTGGGTACTGGGAACTGAAATGCTCACAGTACTGCAAACTTATTCACAAGGTGTGGAATCAACATAAGTGTCCACTAATAAATGAATGTGTAAAAAGAGTGTTATAGATACACAAATATTATTCAGCCATAATAAACAATAAAATCTATGTCATTTTAAGCAAAATAAATGCAACTAGAGATTGTTATGTTAAGTGAAATAAGCCAGACATAGAAAGACAAATATCATATGTTCTCTATCATATGTAAGGCTGAAAGCTGTTGATCTGAATGCAGAGTATATGATTCTTGAACACTGGGAAAGGAGAGGTAGGGAAGATGGGAGGTTGCACACCAGGCACCAGTGATTAAAAGGAATAAGCCTGAGTGTTCCACAGTGCAGTGAGGTGGCTGCAGCTCACAATGAACTGTATTTTATGAAGGACTGCAAGAGAGGAGCTCAATGAGTACACACCGAGAGAAGTGGCAAGGAGGTGCTAATTAATCTTAATTGGATTACATGCTATGCATCCGCTGAAATGTCACACTGTATCTTATTAATGCACGCAATTATCATATGTTAAAAAATTAAACAAGGAGGTTGGAGAGATGGCTCAGAAGTTAAGAGCAATGACTGCTCTTGCACAGGATCAGGGTTTGGTTCCCAGAACTCACATGGTGGCTCACAATTCCAGGAGATCCCACACCATCTTCTGGTCTAATGGGCACCAGGCCTACATGTGGTGCACATACATACATGCAGGTAAAACACTCATATACATAGGCTAAAATAAATAAATCCTTTTTTTTTTAAAATTTAACAGAAGAGATTTTGAGTGGTACCTTTTATAGTCTACATTGGCCTTTTGTTCTAAAACTAAATTCACAGACAGGGATCTGAGTTATACTAACAGCTGTTTCTCTTCCTCCTCCTCCCATCCAATAACCCTTTGACTTTGGTGTAATGCAGTCATTATTCAATAAAAATTTTAGAGCAAATAAAAATTATATTCATTGAGTTTCTAAAGTCCAAACATAAAATCTAAATCACTAGTAGACAGAAATGCAGATTAAAGTAATAATGAAATGTGACGTCACTCAGCAGCATGTATTCACAGAGGAGGTCTAGAGGAAAAGAAACATTAATATGTTTTTGGCAGCTCTGTAAAATGTTATGGTTTTTATGAAAAACAACCAGTAAGTACTCATAATATATATAGGGTATACATGCGCATGTTTCCTAATGATCAGACTGCTGGAGCTGTAGCCAAAGAACTCATCACATACAAGCACATGTAGGCAAGAGCACACTTCAGTGTTGCTTTTTAACAATAATAATAATAACAATAATATCATTAAAGGCAAAATAATAAAAGAAGCAAAATTAATTGCTATCATTACAGGAATAGCTGAAAAGAGATGGTTCAGACGAATGAGATTCAAAATTACAGTTTTTGTTCTAGAGGAATTTACAGTTTTATTGGGCAAGACATGGAAACGGTTAAACAATATTATCTTTATATTTTTATCTGCAAATGACAAAGAAACAAGAAACTCTTATGTACAGTTTCTGCATCTGAGTATGTGCATGTGCAGTGTGAATGATCAGGTTTGCAATGGGCGATAACACACTGGGTCATGAATACAGACTGGGGTGCTACAGTAGAAGGAGAGAAATTAAATGGGGGAATGCTGTCCTGGTTAGTATGTATTGTCAATTTGACCCAACCCAGAGCTAGCTGGGAGGGAACCTCAACTGAGGAATTTCCCAGATTCGATTGGCCTGTGGCCATATCTGTGAGAGACTGTCCTGACTGATGATGGATGTGGAAGGACCCAGCCTGCTGTGGGCAGCACCATCTCTAGGCAGATGGGTCTGGGCTCTATAAGAAAGCTGGCTGAGCATGAGGAAGCGAGTGATGTGGTAAGTAGCACTCCTCTGTAGTTCCTACCTCCAGCTTCCCACCTTGAGTTCCTACCCTGAATTCCCTCAATGATGGAGTATAACATGTAATATGAATAAATCCTTTCCTCCCCACGGTGCTTTTGGTCATGGTGTTTATCCACAGCAACAGATAGCAAACTAGAACAGATGCCAAACAAAAAGTAACACAAGCAACACAGCTGTGCCTTTTGGGGGTATAAAATTAGCTAAGCAAGCATCAACAACAACCTTGAAAGATAAAGACCAAGCAATGTTTTAGTCATTTCATAAGAAATTCAATAGTTTACTAATTCTGCCTTTCCTATCCTTGTTATTTCAGAAATCTAATTCAGGGTTTAAAATACCATTATTTGCTTCTACAATATAATTGAGTTGTTTTTCTTCCTTTTTTTTTTTTTTGGTTGCTATGTTTTTTTTTAATTTTTAAAAATTCAATAGATTCTTCCTTTCCTATCCTTGTTATTTCAGAAATCTAATTCAGGGTTTAAAATACCATTATTTGCTTCTACAATATAATTGAGTTGTTTTTCTTCCTTTTTTTTTTTTTTGGTTGCTATGTGCTATGTTGTCCTGACTGGAATTCACAGAGATCTGCCTGCCTCAGCCTCCCAAGTGTTGGCATTAAAAGTGTACACCACCATGCCCGGCTTCATATTTAAATTCATTAAAATTTAATTTCTTGTCAACATCTACAAACTAGTAATGAACAGCCACAGGTGACTGATAGTACATACTGTACTGCCTAGCATGACCCACTGAACATTTCTTCCACAGTGCTACCTTAAACTTGCAGGGTCTTTCTAGCTTTGGGTATTTACTTCCTATAACATCTATAATAGGAAGCACAGTTGGCACTGTAAACCAGATGACATGTTTGTGTATATACATGCATAAATTATATGTGAAATCAAAGTATCTCAAAACAATACTTACTTTTTAAAATATTTTATTTTTTTTTTATTTTATGTGTATGAGTGTATTGCCTGCATGTATGTGAGTGCACCCATGTCATGCAATGCCATAGAGGTCAGAAGAGGGCTTCGGATTCCCTTGGAACTGGAGTTAAGGACGGTTTGTAGCCACCATGTGGGGC
>NW_008360310.1:1136893-1149764 GCF_000622305.1 Nannospalax galili
CTGAGGATAGTAGTGCAGGCTAGGAGAGTTAGCCGGTGGTGGAGGCCCAGGGAAGCAGAGCGAGGTGAGGGCAGGGCCAGGACCAGAAGTGGTGCTCCTGGAGCCCTAGAAAGGGACTGGGTTGCTCTGGGTGAGAAGGGTCAGGAAGCAGTATTGGTTCCCCAGGTGTCTGGGGCCCCAAGACTAGGAGTGGCGCAGGGCTCAAACTAGGAATATAGAACTGCGAGGGGAGGGGATGGAAGGGTGAATGTGGCTTAGGGAGTCCCAGCGCGGAGCTTTTCTTCCTTTTTTTCTTGTAATTTTATTTAATATTTTCAATATTTTTTCTTAAAATTCTTGTCTGAAGTAAAAGTCCTTAAAATGCCCAGCACAACAGCAACGGCAGCTCACCTTTCCTTGCACAGTTGTTTCATCCACATCTTGCCAGCCGAGAGTGTACCGCCTTCTTTATCTGCTGCTTTTCTTCCTTTTTTTCTTGTAATTTTATTTAATATTTTCAATATTTTTTCTTAAAATTCTTGTCTGAAGTAAAAGTCCTTAAAATGCCCAGCACAACAGCAACGGCAGCTCACCTTTCCTTGAACAGTTGTTTCATCCACATCTTGCCAGCCAAGAGTGTACCGCCTTCTTTATCTGCTTTCTGTCCTTCGCACTGGGATAGAAAGTACCTAAGCAGGACCGGGTCCTATTCAGCTAGTGCCAGGAAGACTGTCTGCACAATAGGACAAACCTACTCAGACAGTAGGTGCTTAATTAATGCTTAATTTAACATGGTTAGAAGAAATCAGTTCTAGTGTTCTGGGATGAATGAACGAACAGTTTGCAATTTGACTTTTCTGTACGTGAGTTCACAGACTTACTTAGCATGGGCCTAAAAATGTTTATTGTGTTATAGATAGGAATAAACACTGAGCCAGGAGCAGGAATAAACAAAGGAAGAAGCTATGGCCCTCTCCTCACACAGCAGATGTTCCAGTGGGAGGCCAGAAGACACAGATTGTGCAGAGTAACTACAGTAGTGGCCAAATGAGTGCTGAGAAGGACCTTTGGCCTTATTGTACGCCTATTCAGGGGTAAAAGTATGAGAAAATTTCTGGAAGGCAGTAGCCACACAAAGAAAGACAGGCTGAGGAGGGCCTGGCTCTGGAGGCAGAAATGGTGGTTCCATGCCTGAAGCCATGTACTCAAGGATATAGCTGAAGAGGAAACAGAAAGTACCAGGAAAGACTTCGGGGTCAGTGTGTTGCTGTCACAAGTGCTGTCTGATGAAGCATCCTGATGGAATTATATTTAAATTTGTCCAGTTGCTTCTACTAAAATTGAGTTAGAGAAGAATGGATCAAGACTGCTTGATGCTCACACCTCAGCACCCATTTCCTGTGGTTTGCTGGGTCAGCTTTCTTGATTGGATCAAGTCTGGGAATGTGAGACTTGGAGCTTAAAGAAGCTACTGAATTTCAAGGGCTGGATCTGTGGTCTACTGTGGAAGGACATGCCTGAGCACTCCAGTGAGATTTTCTCTCAGTCCCAAGGAGCAAAGAACACTCCTTTCTACACAGCCCTGTCCAGCACAGCAGGGATTCTGGCAAGCAGCTGTAAGAGTTTTTGTGTGTTAATTTCCCTTTCCTAGCACAGCTGAGATTAGTAAGGATGATAAGAATAGCCACTATGTATTGGCTTGTTCTTGTGGCTCACTTAATCTTCAAGAGACTTCTATGAGATAGCCATTGTTATTTATCCTCACTTTCTAAACTGAGAGACTGGAAAAGACACTAACACACAACCTGTAGCAAAAGGTAACACGGTTGTCTGACTTGAAATCCCAGGCTGTGCCGATTTAGGAAACCATACTTCTCAATTCTCAAATCACAGAAGACTGAGCTACTGCCCTTGGCAGCTCTGTCTCTTCTGGGAACACTAGTGTGTTCACCAAGGTCTGCAGTGTCTTCATGTCTTAGGGCATCAGCAGGCTCAGGGACACTGCTTCCTTTTTTCTGCACTGCCTTTTACAGGCTCAAGTGCAACCTCCTACTCTCCTTGTATCATGATCTTCCCACTGCTGAAACCAGACTGAATGAGAATTTAATTCAAGCTAACAGGCTGGTACACCATGCTGAGGGTCTTTTTTTTTTTTTTTCTAATGTACATGAGTGTATTGCCTGCATGTATGTAAGTGCATCCATGTCATGCAATGCCCACAGAGATCAGAACAGAGCATCAGATCCCCTGGAACTGGAGTTACAGATGGTTGTTAGCCATCATTGTGGGTGCTGGGAATCAAACCCGGGTCCTCTGCAAGAGCAGTCAGTAGTGCTCTTAACTGCTGAGCCACCTCTCCAGGCCCAGCCTTTTTTTTTTTTTTTTAAAGACAGGGTCTCCCTGTAGATCTCCCTGCTCTGCCTCCCCAGTGCTGGGAACAAAGGCATTTGCCACTGTGCCTAGCCACACCAAGGACTTGCACCAAATATTATCAGTGACTGCCGTGCGAAGCAACATGATTGCCAATTTGATGGAATCAAGAATCATCTAAGAGACAAACTCCCAGGAATGCCTGTGAGAATAAATCCAACATTGGATCACTTGAAGTTGGGAGACCCACCCTAAATGTGAGTGGCATCATCCCTTGGGCTGGGGTCCCAGACTGAGTGAAAAGGAAAAAGCAAGTTGAGCTCCAGGATTCATCCATTGTTTCCTGACTGCAGATGCAATGCAACCAGCTTCCTCTAGCTCCTGTGGCCATGCCTCCCCACCATGATGGACTGTGCCCTTGAACTGTAAGCCAAAATAAATCCTTCCTTAAGTTGTTTTTGTTAGGTCTTTTGTCATCCTGAAGAGGAAAAGAAATATGCCCATGCATTTAATGTTGCTCTTTGTGTGCTGAGATCATATTCTTATGGCTGATTTTCTTGCTTTACTATGCATTAGAGCAACTAGAAGTCACTCTGTAATTGCTGTAATGCCTTTCTGAGTAAATAACTATACTGACAGGATAGAGAGGGCAAAACTTCAGTGTGTAGAACACAAAGGGGCCAGAAGTAAATGCCACAGTTATCTAGTGAAATGTCTGTTAACTACTGTATTGGTGCAAGTAGTAAATTACTTGTCTAAGCATGCCTTAACCCTTGCCTACAATATTTGCTTCACAATGACCATTTAAAGAATTTCCTGTGATGGCTTGTGTATACATAGACAATTCTGGATCCCATCATCCACATTCTCATTTTCTTTCTTGGAAAATAAGAAAAATCTTTTGAAACCATGGTTAACAATAGGAAAAACAAGAACAAAAACAGCTTCCTTCAAGAAAACCTCAGGTCACTCTCCCAAACACATAGTCGTCCCCATCTATCCTTAAAAGATATCAGAACCAGGAGCTGAAAAGATGTTAAGAGCACTTAACAGTTAAGAGCACTTGCTGCTCTTGCAGAGGACCCAGGCTTGGTTCCCAGCACCCACATGGCAGCTAACAACCATGTATATCTCCAGTTCCAGGGGATCCAATGCCCTCTTCTGGCCTCTGCAGGCATTGCATGACATGAATGTACTTACGTACATGCAGGCAAAACACTTACACACACAAAATAAAAATAAATAAATAAAAGTTAAAATATATCAGAAATGGGCCAGAGAGGTAACTCAGTGGATAAGAACTCTTATTGCTATGCAAGCATGTGGACCTGAGTTTGATCCCCAGAACCTGTGTTTAAAAAAAAAAAAAAGCCAGGTGTGGTGGCACACACATGTAATTCCAGTGCTGGGGGAATTGAAGGTGGATGGCACCCAAGGAATGACACCTGAGGGTCTCCTATTGCCTCTGTGCACAAGTACACACAGAAGATATATGATCTTAAACGTCACAAATCAGGTATTTCCAAAAATGACTTACTTTATCTTGAAAAATGTCACAAGTGATCTATTGGCCCAAGAGAGGCCCAAAGTGTTCTTCATCTTCCCCTCCCACCTGTGCCCATGGGCTCCCCAGCTTTCTGACATTTGCAGGGCCTCTTCTAAGGATTGTGACCTAAGGCTTGAGGGGCACATGGAAACACTTCTCAAGAACAAGCAGTGTTTTATCAAGAAGAGCCCAACCCAGTGTTGTGAAAGAGGCTTTTCTTTCAAGGAAGTAGCCTATCTGCAGAGGTGGGACTCTGTCCACACCTCCCCGTCTGCACCAGCCCCATCCAGGGGAACCTGGGAGCAGTTGTCATGCAGAGCAATGCAACTCTTTGGAAATCCATGACCTTGCTTTGCTTAATCAGAAGAGCCATTGCCCAAGAATAAATCCAAGAAGCAGCCTCCAGCAACAAAGGAGGTCGCTTGAACCTTTGATGGAGGCTGCCCGTCGTTCAACTTCGTACTTCCTGGTCACAATGACAGACAAACCAGGACTGACTTTTGCTTTGAAGAACAAGCTCAAAATGCCCTGGGTCTCTCTCCCCATCAACAGCCTCTGAAAAGAGTAAGTTTCCAGAGCAGGCGATTTAAGACAAATAGGAGCTGGACACTGCACACATTTCCAGAAAAGAAGAAAACTCCAGAAGGTTAAGTGGCTTTCTCAGGGTCCCACAGCTAACAAGCATGAAAATCACTGTGTAAACCTTATCTACCTGGATCTCTGTCTCTTAGCTATGACTTACACAGCTTTCCATGTGGAAAACTGGAACCCAGTCCAGGTAAGAGAGGACTGGGTTCTTCTCCCCTGCTGTAGACCATACTCTTATATTCTCCTGGGTCCTCCCCCCTTTAGTGGACCACAGTTACCTTCACATGCTCCTGACTGAGAATGAGAAATCATTGTCCCTCCATCGTGCATACAGTCATGAGGTGACATATGATCAGCCTCAAGCTGCAGCACCCTTCCCCAGTCACACACCATTCTAAACCTGAGGAGAAAGCAATTCCATTTCCCACTGTCTAGGAGAGCTGAAGGAATCTGTCCTTGGGACCTCTTCTCACATTGTTAGTTCTCTTTGTGCTGCCTCATCTGGAGCTGGAGTCAGGTGCACATGATCAACTCTGGAAGTCCAACAGAAACTTTTGTAGTCTGTTTTCCATTGCTAATAATTCAATACCACAGACTAAATTGTAAAGAAAAGAAGTTGAGTTCATAGTTCCAGGCCAAGATCAAGGCTATCTGGTGATGTTCTGCTTGCTGGCAGTGTCCTCACACAGCACATCACATGGCAGGCGATAAGAAGTGTGAGACAGGCCTAGTCAAACTGGCTTTATATCACCCCTCTCCACACAAGCCCATTTGTCCATTAATGCACTAATCCCCTAATCACAAAAGTGAGTTAACCCATCCATGAGGGCAGAGCCCTAATCGCCTCTTAATATCTCCTAATGGGACTTCAGTTTCAACATGAGCTCAGAAGGGACAAACCGTATTTGAAGCCTAGCAGCTGTGGTTCTGTGCCACCAGTCAAGTCTCTCTGCTTGGGAGCTCAAGGAAGAAGTTAGAGGAAGTGGTCATTGGTTAGGTGAAAAAGATAGGAAACTAAACTCCAAATTAATGAGGCTTTTCACCTGAACTCACTTTAAAAATTCTCTTGAGAGTGTACATGTTCGTGTGTGTGTACATATGTGTGCATGTGTATATGTGTGTAGGCATGCATATGAAGTCCAGAGGTCAATGTCAGGTGTCTTCATCAGTCACTGTCCATCTTACTGTTTGAGACAGGGTCTCTCACTGAACCCAGAGCTCATAAATTTGGCTAGATGGCTGACTAGTGAGTGCCAGGGATCCATCTGTCTCCATCCGGAAGTTAAGACTTCATATTGGCTTCCAGAGGACCCAAGTTCAGCTCCTAGCACCCATGTTGGGCAGCTCACAATAGCCCATAACTCCAGCTCTGGGTTTGACTTCCTCTTCTAGCCTCTACGGGCATCTGCACTCATATGCACACACACACACACACACACACACACACACACACACAGAATTAGAACTAAAATCTTTAAAAACCAAACAAATATGAGCCGCTGCTTCTGGGTTTTAAAAGGATACTAGAGATCTGAACTCAGGTCCTCATGCTTACACAGCCAGTACTTTCCCCACTGAACATCTCCCCAGCCCAGATGAACTGATTCTCTATTTTCCTTCCTCTGTAGCCCTTCTTGTGCCTATAAGCACAAGGCTTCTCTTTCCCCTTAGTTTGCCAAACATGGAGCAGCTTGTTTTGGATATGGAGGCAGAGTTTAACACTTCATGCTCTCTCTTCATTCAGTTCCATCAGTACTTGTTTAATAAACCTTTGAATCTGTGGGATTTAATTGAGTCTCTTTACTTAAATTCTTTTAACCTAGAGGTGACTTTAAATGAATTCAAGTCTTAGATGCATTAGCTCTCAGAGCATCCAACATTACCACCACCATGATTACTACACCTTATCCATAATATTAGAGAGGTCAAAAGAACTAGAAATGAGTTATAAAGCAAGAAACCAGTATTTCGTGTTGGCCAGATGGAGGACATATGGGGAAATTGCACACTGGTGAGGCACCGTCCTTTACACGGAAGACAGCAGAATGTGCTAATGAGCAGACTGTTCTTGTACACTAAATCATCCTGCATAATCATTGGTTTTCAAGGAATAGCTCACCTTGAATGACCTGGTGCTTCTACTTGACTATTTGACTTATGTATGGATCAGAGAATACTGTTGGGCATGGCTCTTCCTGGCTCTTCCTAGTTTTTGTGAGCCTTTTGATGAAGCTTCTCTTGAAATCTTAGAAAAAGAAGGATGAAAAAAAAAGGATGAGTTGGCTGCTGGTAAGTTAAGTGAGTTTATAATTGGCAAAAACAAGTAAGCCTAAAGTATGTTGATATCATACTTTTAAAGGTTTATTTTATTTTTATTTATGTGGGGGGGTGAGGGTGAATGTGTCCACATATGTGCAGGTGCCAAACAAACCATAAGAGAACATCGGATTCCCTGGAGCTGGAGTTATTAGCAGTTGTGAGCAGCCTTATGTAAGTGCTGGGAATCAAGCTTGGGTCCTCTGCAAGAGCCCATCTTTCCAGTCCTAATACAAGACTTCTTAATTGGCAACTCAGACAAGAATATTTATAACATGTTTATGCATGATTATGACAGATTTGCAAATGATGCCAAGTTACAGGGGAGAATTAATATTTTTGGTAGGATAAAATTGAGCTTTCAAAAATCTTCTGATAGACTAGAACTTGAGCTGAAACTAACAAAGTAAAGGGGAATAATGTGGTTTTTCATTCAGGTACCTGAGAAGCAGTAACATAAGCACACAGGAAGCACTGGTGTGAGTTAGTGGTAATTCCTTAGGTTAGACAGGGATGTAAGTAACAACCTGATTCAAGATGAATACAGCCATTTATCATATCCTATGACAAGGAGATAGATGAAACAGCTGTAGAAGGTACAGAAGCTTGGCTTCTCTGAGATGCTGCAGGACAGTAGTTCTCTACTGGGGCAGTTTTGACCCCAGGGGATATTTGGCAATGACTAGAGACATTTGTTGTCACTGCTGGTGATGTGAAGGGAATGATACGCTAGTGGCATTTAGTGTCTAGAGAGAAGACAGCAGTGGTGCTAAGCATTGCGCAGTGTGCAGGACAGCCACCTCAACAAAGGCTTTATAGCAGCAGCTGAAGGCTGAGAAACCCTGACTTACAGTAATGAAGATCTATCCTTCAAGGGATAAAGGGATTGAATTTCACAGTGTCAAATGGGGAGGAATAGATATGGGGACAAAGCTGAGGTTTGTTAAGAAGAAGGGGAGAGATGGATAGTAGAGAGTCTACCATAGAGTAGTCCATTCATAATGAACAAGATGTGTGCGTAGTGGTGCTGGTACATCTGTGAAGACCACAGGCCAGCCTCTGGTATTGTTCCTCAGGATGTCATCCACCTTATATTTTGAGGCAGAGGCTTTCTCTTTTTTTCTAGAGCTTACCTATTGGCTAGGCTGCCTGGACAGTTAGTCCCAAGGATCAGCCTGTCTCCACCTCCCCAGCACTAGAGTTACAAGCACACACTACCATGCCTAGCTTTTTTATGTGGGTTCCGGAGACTGAACTCAGGTCTTCACAGTTGCATGGCAAGCATTTTACCCGCCGAGCCATCTCATCACCCCTGAACAGGATTGGGTTGACATTGAGCCAGGCACTGCTGGCCCATACGTCTTTGCATGAAGCAGGACAGGCTCCCCTTCCCTAGACACTGTACTGCCACCTGCTGGAAAAATTCTTAAAGAAATCTATAAATCCACAATGTATTGTAAATAGAGCCCCCTAGAGTTGTGCAGCACATAAGTTCACAATAATTTACACTATCCCTCTGGAGTTTAATATGATCCAGCTGTGAAAATGACTTCTGAGGAAGCAGTCTAGGACTTTACAAGCAGGAACTCTATGTCCCAAGTAAGAAAAGTCAAATCTTACCACATTCTATATAGACATTGGTCAAAGCAATTACAATCTGTCAATAAGAATTCTTGATTCCATCACTGAAGATTAAAAATAGAAATGGCTAAAGGAATTGGAATGGAAGAAGAAGAGTGAAGAAGTCCTAAGAAATGGATTTAAGGAATAAAAGGGACGAAGCTGGTGAGGTGGCTCAGTGGGTAAAGATGCCTGCTGTCAAGTCTGACGACCCGAGTTCAAGCCCCAGTACCCACATGGTTGAAGGAGAGAACCTACCCTGATAAGTTGTCTTCTCACCTCCACAGGCATATGCCTACACAATGAATGAATCAGTGAACGAACGAATGAATAAACAATAAATAAATATTTTTAAAATGCAACAACAAAAAACTCAAAAGGGGTTTACTGGAAATGTGGAGAGTAAATAAGAAAGAGCTCTTTCCAAATACCTGATGTGCCCAAGGATCCAACTGAAACTGCTTCTCCATACATCAAAACTGAGTCCACGGAGTGAAACCAACGACTTGGGAGAACCAATGACTGGTAGTGACCTTGCCAGTCAGCCTGCATTCATGGAGCATTCTTTCCAGGATATTCCTAGCAGCAAAGTATCCTGCTAGCACAACTTTGGTGAAGGAACAATTTGTTATCTTCAAGTGATAAAAATGCCTCCTCTGCTCACACCTCCCGTCTCTCCTCAACTGCCCTTGATGATAAGTAGATTTCTCTCTGTAAAGAGGAAAGTTTTGTAGCCAGAGTTTTCCTCAGAGGCCTTCAAATAGAAGGATAACCATGAGTCAGTAATCAGATCCCTTGTCTCTAAAACCAAGGAATGAAAACTGGACATGGTCAAGATCTTCCTACTGTCCAGACAGTGTGGCCCCCAGATACAGGACGAGGTGTGTGGGCTGCCGGGTCCCCCTCGGTTCCACAAACCTTTCAGCACATTTGCGCATTTGATGTTTGAATTTACCGTAATTAATCTCAGCAGTCCCCAACTCACCAGGCTTCAGATTGCTCCCAATGCTTCCCAAATTCCCAATTTCAAACCATTCCACAATGAATATCTTTCAATATCCTTTTGGGACACTTATCGAAATAGTTTTACAGGGCAAGTTCCCAGGAATGGAACTGCAAACTGAATGCTCCTTAGTGACCATCATCAGCGTGTAACTGGACCCACACTGATGCCAGTCAGTTCTGTTGAACTAATAGATAACTTGAATTTGAATTTCCTCATTAGTAGTGATCATTTTTTCTTATGCTTATTGGTTTCTACGATTTCTTCTTCACAGTCTTTGCCCATTTTGTGAGTTATCAGTATTTGGTAAATGTTATCTATGAATCTTTATATATGTGAATGCTCATAATATGTGAAAATGTTCTTCATGTCTGTTTTAATATGTCATGGAATCTGAATATCTATGTATAATAAGTTTTTTCCAAGTTTGTGTTTATCTTTTAGGTCTACTTAAGGATTTTGCTACACAGAACTTATCAATAAAATTAGATTTCAAAGGATCTGACAATATTTTATTTTATAGCTTTTTGAGTTTGTTATACTCAGATGTTTTAAATTGAAGGATGATGAAAATATTCTCCAATACCTTATGGTTGGATGTTTTACACTTAATTACTTAGTCTGAAAAATGTTCTTATAACTGATATTTATATGCACTGTATGTTCAAATATGTCTCCAAATATTCAGACCCCACTTATTTTTAAAAAGTCCTCCCCTCCAATCAACATAATTGTTTTGCACATTGGTTCCCATGCACTTGTCTGTGTACTTATTTTCTCACTGTTTTCTATTATTAACCAACTGTTCACTTTTGGTCCCTCTTTTGTACAGTTTACATCTCTGTGACATTAGAGTACTTTTTATGCCATGTAAAATAATTTTTATGAATATTCTCCGTTTACTAAACGAGACATGATTTGCCATGTCAGAATGCTAAGAATCTATCATCTTTCTTGTTGAAGTTAAATTTAATGAGCAATTTGAGAAGAGTTGACATATTTACACAATTAAATCTACCCATCAATAACACAGTCTCTTTTTTAACTTAAATATTTAAACATTTTCATACAATTACATAATTTTACATGCCTTACACCTTCTTTGTTAAACTTCTTACCAGTTAGTTTGTAGTTAACCATGCTATTTGAAAAACTTTTGTAAAAGTTTTTTCTAATAGTTACTGTCTATATAGGAAGCCTATTGATTTGGGAATTGACTGTCTCACAGACTTCACTGGCTTACACGCTTCATGGCTATCTCTCTTGCATTACTCCATCATCCACAGCAATGGCAGCTTCCCTTGCTCATTGTTGCCCTTTTCATGATAGCCAGAAATTGGAAACATCCTAGATGACCATCAGCTGAGGAATAGATAATGAAGGTGTGGTACATATAAACAAGTAATATTATTCAGCTCTTTAAAAATGAAATTATGAAATTCACAGGTAAGTGGATGGAACTGGAAACAATCATCCTGAGTGAGGGAACCCAGACCCAGAAAGACAAATGTCACATGTTCTCCCTCAAAGGTGTATGCTCGTTTTGAAATCTTTGACATGCATGTTTCAGTTCGAAAATCCAGAGAGGTCAAGAAACCAATAAATGGTCATGGGTCAGAGGCTGGGGGGTAGGGCTTCCTGGGGGGGGTGGTAGAAGGCAGTGATAGAAAGGGGGAAAGGGGAACATTAGAGTAGGAAGCGTTAAGTGGAGTGGGGAATGGGGAGGGCAGGGCAGAGGAGGGAGTTTGGGGAGGGATAACCAACACTAAAGGCCTTTAGAAAAAGCCGTACGGAACCTACCACTATAGAACCTTTTTAAAGTTTATACATATACATTATAAAAAGAGATTAAAATGAGTCACCTTATAACAGGGGACAAAGCTCTTTCTAGACATCACAGGCTAACAAAATAAAACCTCAGTACCGAGAACTGACTCACTCTCTTGAAGTTGTTGACCAGGGGTCCAATAGACCCTCAAACAATACTAGTCATTGCCCCTGTTCTTGGTTACCCACCAGAATTTGACAGTAATACCCTATTGCTGAAGATACTACATACATGAGCTGCAGAACAAACAAGGAGAAATTAAGCTGACTTTGACATCAGAGCCTCATCTCTACTGGCTAGCATCCTTAGTGCTGAAAAGTGCTATGCATGCTACCAGAAGGGAAAAATAATCATCAACCTTACCCAGCTGTGAATTCTGTGAACTACATATCTGGCCTGGCAAGATATGTCCACCAGTACAGTAGTGGTGTGAATATTATGGGAGTAAACAACCTCTCCCTAATTGGATTTAAGGTCTGCTTCCTGACACCTGACATTGATATCAGACTTAGAAACCTGAGGCTAGACAGAACACAGGGCATAGGGGAGAGCCTAATGCTAGTTTTCTGCTAAATAGCTATAGTACTAAACTGACCCTCTCTCTCTTTCAAGCATAAATTTTTAAATTTATGACTGTGTCTGTGTGAGTGTATGCCATGTGCATACAGGTACCCTCATAGGCCGTAAGTGGCAGAGCCTTCAGAGCTGAGGTTAGAGACTGTTGTGAGCCACCCCTTATGTGCTAGGCTGACTCAACAGCTGAGTCACCTCTCCAGCCCAGGTTTTTCTCTTTCATCTTACTCTTTGTGATTCTTCACTTGGTTCTCGTATTGTTTTGGTGAGAATCTTCAGAACAAAGAAAAAGAAAAGCAGCGATGGGGAGCGTCCTCACTGTCCTCTCTGTGCCTGCAATGCTGATCACGCTCAACCATTTAGGAGATGATGGTTCAGTTATGTTATGGGAAATAATTTTATCAAGTTTCTAAACTCACCTTATTTTCCTAGCTTACTATAAGTTTTTAATCAAGGACAAAATTTGAATTTTGACAAATAACATGTTACTGTATATCAAGATCGTAATGTTTTTTTTCTTTAACCTATTAATATACTTTGGTGAATTATCTTGTTATTTATTTATTCAGTGTTGAGGAAAGCACAGGGCCAAAAAGGGTTCTGCTGCTGAGCCACACCTGTCAGCCTTAAATTCACGGGTTCCTAAAAATGAGCCAGGCTCAAATGGTCGTGGAACTTTTTCTTTAATCTTTTAATACGTTGCTATGTTTAAATTGCCAATAATTTATTTATATTTGTACTTCTGTAAGTGGGTCTATATTTTCTGCTATCTTTTAGATTTTAGTATCAGGGCTAATGAGACTCATAAGATTACTAACAGATAAAATTACTTTATCTCTAACTACAGATAAGATATTGGTGCCAAATGGTCGTGGAACTTTTTCTTTAATCTTTTAATACGTTGCTATGTTTAAATTGCCAATAATTTATTTATATTTGTACTTCTGTAAGTGGGTCTATATTTTCTGCTATCTTTTAGATTTTAGTATCAGGGCTAATGAGACTCATAAGATTACTAACAGATAAAATTACTTTATCTCTAACTACA
>NW_008360310.1:1153202-1207009 GCF_000622305.1 Nannospalax galili
ATTACTTTATCTCTAACTACAGATAAGATATTGGTGCTCTAGAGATAAGCTAGAGTTAAATTCTAAAATTTTCTGGCCTGAGGTCTTATGGGTATTAAATATTTTATTACTTTCCCTTTCTTCTGCAACCTTTATAGCTTTCTGCCTTCTGTTGAACTAATTTTGCCATTTATATGAGGAATGAGAAGTGCCTGTTTCACCCGGTGTTTCAGATTTCCTGACAGAAGTCCATGTATGGTCTTTAACACCTCCCTCTGTGCCGGGTGTTTCCACTTTCTTATTTATTCTTTTTTACTCTTTTTTTTTTTGCCAATCTTAATACACATCTCTTTTTCAAAATGTGCATGTAGCAGGATGTGGTGACACAGCACACACCTTTAATCCCAGCACTGGGGAAGCAGAGGCAGGTGCATCTCTGGGAGTTCCAGGCTAGCCTGGTCTGCATAGTGAGACGATCTCTCAAAAAAGAATTGCTCAAAAGTGGGTGGGGGTGGGGAGGGGATCTAAATTTGATTAAGATCTACTATATGGGGGCTGGAGAGATGACTCAGCTGTTAAGAGCACTGACTTCTCTTGCAGAGGACCCAGGTTTGGATCTCAGCACCCATATGGTGGCTAACAACCATCTGTAGCTCCAGTTCCAGGGGATCTAACGTCCTCTTCTGAGCTCCAAGAGCACTACATGACACAGGTATACTTACATATATACAGGCAATATACTCATGAACATAAAATAAAAATAGTAAATAAAACAGTTTTTAAAAATAAAAAGAACTATTACATGAAAAGTATACATAAAAATTGTTCAAGTAAGAGATTCCATGTCTTTGGCTCATCTCAACATCTTTAATGGCACCTATTAGACATGAGTTAAATGTTTATTGACATGCTAAGCCCATCCAGTGTCATCTTCATTTTCCTTCCCTCCTTGATTTTGTCCCCTCAAGATCTTGATGACCCTCTTGCTCTCTTCTGATGCCTTCTGTGTTCTTTTTTGTTAATAATTATTGAAACAAAACTCAGCTAGTCCTTTTCCATTTTTATTTGCAATAAAGTAATCAAAGCAATGAATGCTATTCTGAGTACAGCATTGGTTTCTGTCATATAGGCTTTGATATATTCATCTTACTTATTACTGGGAAATAATTTTTAAAGGTTGTTTCCAAGTGTTTTTACCTATCCCTAGTTTTACTGCTGTACAACAAGTTTTGAAAATATGTAGAAAATCCACTTATGTGCTTGTAGTCAGTTTTTATAGACGATAAAAGTGTTTTTGAAAAGATACTTTTCTATATGTGGGGTATGAAGTTCTAGTGCACCTGTGTCTGCAATGCCCGCAGAGGCCAGAAGAGGCCGTCAGATCCCCTGGAAATGGAGTTATGGGCAATTATTAGCCACCATGTGTGTGCTGGGAATTGAACCCAGGTCCTCTGCAAGAGCATCCAGTGCTCTTAGCTGCTGAGCCATCTCCCCAGCCCCGTAAAAATCTCTACAGTTTTAATGTGGACACTGTACATTTGATCTCAGCCCTGATGTTTTATCTTCCCATCTTGTTTAAGATTTTCTGGTTTTCCTCTCCTAAGTCACACTGAATAAAGTTTTTGTTCCTTTTATTTTTAATTACTTATGTAGTTATTAAATTGTGTGTGTGCGCATGCGCGTGCCATGTGCTCCACTGGACACATGTGGAGGTCAGGGGACAACTTGAGGAAATCAGTTCTCTCCTTCAACCTTGTAGGTCCTGAGGATCAAACTGGTTTCAGGCTTGGTGACAAGCTCCTTCACCCACTGAGCCATCTCACCGGCCCTCTTTTTATTTGCAAGTAGTTTCAGTGCAATACCTTATTTGTATCTACCTAACTACCGATTTTCCTTAAATTTTGGCATGTATATCTGAAGAAAATTTAGATACTAAACAAAAGTACCTTGGTGACAAGGTGGAAGAAGGTGCTGGGAAGCCAGAGGTTGGAAAAAAGTCACGAAGAAGGGATTGTCACTTGACGCAAGAGCCGCTGAACCCCTGAACTCTGGCAGTGGCCTGAAGACTGAGAGGAGGAGATGGAACACCAAGATAATAGACATGAACCTGAACCTGGGGACCTACTGGATACAGGGAAGGCAGGGGTGACTCAGACAATTCTGGTTGGGGCGACTCAGAGGATTATGTTGCTATTCATCAAGACAAGAACACAGGAGGAGAAGCAGGTTTGGAGGGAGAGAATGAGCTCCGACTTGAATGTATGGCTTTTAACTTGCCTGCAAAAAATGACAAAGGCTGAGGTCAATAGGCTGGGCCAACAATTGGGTCTGGGGCTCAAGAAAGAAGCTGCATCATCCACGTATGTGGACATAAATGTGGTGTCACTGCCCTAGAGTACATAGAGCAAGGCACGCTGCATTCATGGGCAGGTGAACAGCTGGGTCCCCATGCAAGATGGGTTCCACGCTAGCTTGGCACAAAGAGGCATGCTTCTGCCTCCATCTTTTTCAGTTCCTTAACAATTTTTTGTTTGTTTTATATTTATTTTATGTGTATGAGTGTTCTGACTGTGTGTGCAATACCCATGGAGGTCAGAAAAGAGTGTAGGATCACTTGGAACAGAACACTATTAGCCACCATGTGGCTGCTGGGAACTAAAACCAGGTCCTCTGGAAAAGGAGCCAGTGCTTTTAACCCCTGAGCCATCTCCCCAGTCCCATGTAGTTCCTTAATAACTTTTTAATGTGTGAAGGAGGATACATACATGTGCATATGTGTGCATGTGCACCCACTTGTGCATGTACTTGTGGAGATCAGGTGTCTTCCTCAATCATTTTGCCACCTTATTTTTTGAGACAAGATCTCTCACTGAACCTGGAGCTTACTAGTTCTGCTAAGCTGGCTGGTCTGTGAGGTCCTGGTGTCTTCCTGTCTCTGCCTCTAGCACGAGAGTTACAAGCCTGTGTCACCACACACACCTGGGTTTTCACATGGTGGCTGCAGGTCAAGACTCAAACCCTTATGCTTGATAGCAAACACTTTCCCCACTGAGTCATTTCCACCCTCCCACCCCCTAACCCAAATACCTTAATAACTTTTGGGCTAGGAGCCCATATTGTCACTGTGATTGGGCCTAGCAAAGGAAATGTGGGCAGTCTCCCTGCCATACTATGAAAAGCCTTCCACATAGACAAAACCAACCTCAAAACTGACTTCTAGAGCTGGGGTGATAGCTCAGGGGGTAATCAGCTTGCCATACAAGCATGAGGATCTGAATTCAATCCCTAGTACCCAGAAAAAGTCAGGTGTGGTGGCATGCTCTTGTAATCTCACCCTGGAAGGGCAGAGACAGGAGGATCCCTGGGGCATGCTGGTCAGCCAGCCTAGCCTAATTTGTGAATGCCAAGCCAATGAGAGACCCTGTCTTTAAAAACAAGATGAACAGCACTTAAGGAATGACACGTTACCCTCTGCCACACACATACAAGTGCACACACATGAACACACACACACACACACACACACACACACACACACAACGTCTACAGGGGTCACAGAATGTGAAAAACATTCCAGATTCTGACAATCATCACCGTTGTTCCAATCTTCATTGGCTATTGTATCTCTTGATTCCTGGGACACTTTGTCCTTGTGCTCTGACGGTCATAGTGATTGTGTTGGGACTTAAGTTCAATCTTGTCAGGCCTCTGCTCAGGCCCACAGAAGACTTGTCATGTCAGTGGGTAAGTCTTTGCTGCCCTGTTAGGACCAGTCATCTACCATTTTCTTTGATCACTCATCTCCAGCCATGTGGTCTCCACACTAGTGCTGTCCCCAGCACCAACCCCTACCTACATGTTCTCCTGCCATAGGAGACTGACTAACTCCCTCTCATACCTGGGCTCTGCTCAGATGTTTCTTCTCGGTGTTCCTCACCCTGAGCAGGCCATCTGTGCCACCTTGCTTTCTTTTCTTCACAGCCCTGACACCATCTGACTTCCGGTGTCATTATTTATCTTCCCACTCCTGGAGGAGAAGATACTTGGCTTTGTTCACAGTTTATCTTCTTGGCTGGTCTTGGAGAACAACAGCCCCAGGGGACATCAGAATCTGTTGCGGACTCAGCCTCCCAAGCCAAAAATTTTGATATGTTGTCTAGTGGAGAGAAAGGGTATTCACTTGTTTGTTTGTCTGCTTGGGAATGCACCTCTTTGTTTCACAAAAAGGATTTAAGGCAGTTTACAAAGCTGCATACAATTCAGCAAGATGACATAAATTAGAAGCAGGTGACAAGGGGGGTGGGGATGTCCACACAGGGTAAAGCTATAAAGTGGAGCCAAGGATGGGACTAATACAAAATAAACATTCCATAAACTTTGATCCATTTGTGAGGGGTGGGCCACAAATTTGGCTCTAATATTTCTAACAGCCAGTGCCAGGATGAAACACGATCGGCCGTGTGATTTCCAGGATCCTCAAGATTAAAGCAGACCACCAGCCCAGGACAGAAGGCCGCATTCCTGACGCCTGGAGACTCTGCCTGGAGAACAGAGCAGTGTCTCCCTCATGCCGCCCAGAGGGGACAATAGCACTGTGAGGAGGGCTCAGCTGTCTTTGAGTTTGGTTTCTTACATTTCAATGGCCAGGTTTAGGAAAGTCTGTTATCTGGGGGACTGGTAACAAGGTTCAGTCCAGTCACAAGCATGGTGGGCAGTGTAGTCCACAAAACCTGTAAATGATGCTTTCTCAGCAAGCCTTTATGTAAAATATCAGGAGGTGGCAAGAGACCACAGGGTCTCAAGATCAGCACCTTGACTAAAGCTATTCTAGGTGACAGAGCTTCATGTGACCCCAATAGCCACCAGATATCAGGTTGAGGAAAAGTTGGGCACCCTCCTGTGGAACACAAGGAGGCTTAACAAGGACATGTCTCTTCTCCAAAAATGCTCACACAGGACCAGGAATCTTCCTAGAAATTAACAATTGACTCAGTGAAACACAGCATGTGCGTGTGTGTGAGTGTGTGTGTGTGTGTGTGTGTGTGTGTGTGTGTGTGTGTGTGTGTGTGTGTGTGTACAGGTCAGAGGTCAATGTCAGGGTCTTCCTCTGTTGCTCTCCACCTTTCTTTTTGGTGACTGTCTTTCACTGAACTTAGAGCTCATTGATTCAGCTGAATAGCTAGCCAGTGAGCTCCAGAGATCTACCTGTCTCCACCTCCCTAGTGCTGGGATTACAGGCAGGTACTGACCACCATGCCCAGCTTTATTTATTGTTATGTGAGTGCTGATCCCAACTCAGCTCATCATGTGCAGTAGGCACTTTACTAACTGAGCCGTCTCCCCAGCCTCAGCATAACTTTAACCTGGGAACATTTTAAAGCAGATCCAGCCGAACACTTGCCCATATTTTTTTTAAATATCTGTCAAGTCTCCTTCCTGCTGTTCCTTCCAAGATAAACTGTTTGTGAAACACACACCAAGCTAAATGTGAGACCCGTGTGCAAAGATGGACTGTCCTTAAGAGCTGAGCGACAGCTACCAAAAATAATCACCTTGCTGACAGATGAGTGGGTCTGAAGCCTCCTTTCTGGCAGTAAGCAGACTGCAGGGCCAGCTGTGTCCTGGGGTTGAACACTGATGAAGCCTCTGTAGAAAATCCAGACTACAGCTGGAGCCTCTCAGAGCAGAGCTAGTATATGGCCCCTCCCCAGCTCACATCCCCACCCCTGATAGGGATCCCAGCCGCCTCCATGGTTCCCTGGGGTGTTGAAAGTCTCAAAGATAACAAAATGCCCTTCCTCCTGGGAAGGAAGGTCCTGGGAAGGAAGGTGCCAAGCAAATTCAAAGTGAAGCTTTTCTCCTTCCCCTTCCTTTGTTTTGTTTTGTTTTGTCTTTGAGCCGGGGTTCACTTTGCAGCCTTCACTGGCCTTGAATTTACAGCAATCCCCCATGCCCTATACTAAATTTCTCTCTCTCTCTCTCTCTCTCTCTCTCTCTCCCCCTCCCCCCTTTCATATGTTGTGTTGCTGTATGTACCTGAGTGTCTGGGTACATAATACCTGTTACATGTGTGTGGAGGCCAGAAGAGACCTACTCTTTCTCTACTTTAGTCCCTCAAGACAGAGTCTCTCACTGAATCTGGAGCTAGGCTCGTGGCCAGCAAACCCCAGCAAACTCTCGTCTCTGCCCCAGCAGCACTGAGGTTACAATGCATGCACAGCTATGCCCACCTTTTTATGTGGCCAGTGGAGATCAAACTTAGGTCCTCGTGCTTGCACAGCAAGTACTCTGACACACTGAGCCATCTTCCCCACCCCCTAAATTCTTCTTGGCACAGATTAAAGTACCTAGCAGAGTCCATCAATACTGAGTACCTTTAAAGACCAAAGCACACAGCATGTCTATTCCAGAGAAGTTGTGCCGTTCATCCTTCTTACCACCTAGCAGCTCCTGGCTCTGCAGAACCCCCTCTCCTGGTCCCTGAAGCAGAGTGCACCAGCCTCCAGGGTCATCTTCTTCTCTAGCTGACCCCTCTCTCCTTTATCTCACCCTCTGGCTTGCTCTTTAGGGTTAGTCATAATAACCCCCTCACGTCAGTGGGGCAGGAGATCACTTTGCATCTGCCTTACAACCACAAGTGGTTGTGGTGGGAGGCTAATTATGATCTCAATTTTACAAATAAGAAAACAGACTCAGAATCACCCCATGACTTTCCCACAACCAGGCCACAGTAAGTGTCCAGGCTAGGAAGCAGAGAACAGTTCCAGACTCCAGGCTCTGAACTTCTATCCCATAAATCCCAATCCTCTAAATCAGCCCCTCAATCAGGAGGTGTCAACAGATGTGTATGTGTGGAGACACAACCAAGTTGGGGGAGGGGCCTCTGGCTCCTCCTTACCTTCATATCCCATGTTACCAAGGACACCTTAGCCAGAATGAACCCAAGGGTTTTTCCATTTCTGGGTAGGGAAACTGAGTCTCAGGACGACTTCTTTGTAGAGTGCTCAGTCTATGACTGGAGTTGCTCACCAGTACCCCTGGATGAGGGCTAGGGGTGATCAGAGTCTCAGTCAGTCACCTACACCCACGCCTGCCTTCCATCCTCCACCTTCTGTCCATCTAAGCCACTCCGTGCAAGCCCGCCAAGAACTTGGCACTAACTGTAACACCTTCTCCCCAGTTTCGCAGCTGACTACCTGGGTGGCCTTGAGCCCCTCTTTTAAGCCTGAGAAGGTCTTCTTTACCCGTATCACAAAAGGGTTGACCAGCATGAGCTGGTCTTGGTCTCAGCATACCTGTCATGGCCAGATCCCACATCTGAGTGGATGCGCACAAATACTTAGGTCAAGGTGAGATGCTTGGCATTAAAAACAGTTTCCTATTAAGAGTTTTTGCAACATCCATTCTTTCAAATTCATAACCCTCCTTCCCCGTGTGTTGGGGTGTGTGTGTGTGTGTGTGTGTGTGTGTGTGTGTGTGTGTTACTAGTAATTGAACTCAGGGCTTCCTGCACACTGGGAAAGTGCTTCCCTACAGAGCTACATCTACAGCCCTTGCTTTTGGTTATAGAATCAGAAGCACCCTACCTCAGATGTCAGCATTTTCTTTTCAGTACTAAACTCACTTATACACTATTTTTTAAACTGCATTTAACCCATTACACAAACTCTTACTAGGTTCCTTCTGTGCCAGGCTTCTATATTGGGCTGTGATTTAATCATTCGTTTAGGGTACGATTTTCAAGGGTTCATGTACACTGTTCTTATGGTATATCTGAGCATATTTGGGGCCAAATTCTCTGCCTGACCCTGACCCCCTCCAGGAAGCTATGTCCTCTGTGGGGCTCCATCAACACCATGAGTGGTGACTGTGGGAGTCGAGGAGGAGGGAGGACTAAAGAGCCTGAGAGAGCTGTAAAGTCAGGAGGTAATCACTGGAGAGGTTCCTCTCCTTCATTAAAGAGGATCTTAATTAAGGTCCCTGAAATAAGATACTCAAAACAAGCAGCAGCTGTGGGAACCAGATCTGGGGGATAGCACAACTGCCCAGAGGTGCTGGGTGTTAGCTGGCTCCTCACCTGTCATTATGGAGTGGGAAATCGCCCCACATCAAAGCCAGCCAATAAGGAATGTGACAAATGCCATTCACCTTTAAAACGGTGATGAAAATGAACACAGTCTGCCAACCATTGTGTGCGAAAGCTCCTCAGGCAGAAGGACAATCCCCCAGAGAGGCAAGGTGTGTCCACCCAGGAAGCAGAGAAGGATGTGTGGAACTGGGAACCAAGTCCTCCCTGCCAGGGGCCAGGTCAACTTGGACACACCTCTTCTGACCTTTGACTGACATTTGACTAGGGCTGAGATCCTAAGGGGTCCCTCTCTACCATCCCACCACCTTGCCCAACTAGCTAGTATGGGCCCTTCACTTCCTGAGGCCACCTGGGAAGTTGTACGTGAGGCAGAGGTCTAAGGACACTCCAAGGTGGGGCTCTGTCACCCATGAAGAGAACAGTCACTTCCTGTCTTGGACTCTTGCATTTCTGTCTTCTGGGAGTCAATTATTTTCCACTTTTTTTTTATATAGATAATTGAATATGTAGAGGAACCTCTAAGTAGTGTTTCATTATAGTACCATCCACAGTGTATGGAAACTATGACAGATTGGTGGTGCAAGATCAGTTCATAGTTGACCCTAGCAGGAATTTGCCAGAGGAAACCCAGAAAACTGGTACAGGGAGCCATTGGACTGATGTCCCATCCCAACCACCGGTGAGGTATGGATCCACTCTTGGGTGGGGCCTAACAGACAACACAGTCCAAAGCTGTGTCTACACACTCATCTGGTTGATAGGGGGAGAACTGTTAGCTCAAGTCCCTTAGGTGATCCTGCCTTAAGCCCAAAGCAGGGTCACAGTGGCATGGAAGCTAAGAGACAGGGACAGAGAATCAGGAGTCCTGCTTGGGCTGTAAACTGCAAGAGAGCTTTAATAAAACAGCATTTGTTTCCCAAATAGTTTTCTCTTTGTACTTGACCTGCAAATCCAACACAGAGAGCCAGCTGCACTGGTAAAGCAATGACTGAGTGTGAGGGCAAGGTGTGAATGTCCCAACCAAATTCATAGTAAAATCTGATTCTCATTGTGAGTGAAAAGAAGCATGACCAAGTGAGGCCTTGAGAGGTGGAGAGGTCATCATCCCCTCACCGACAGTTAATCCTCTCACAGATTAAAAGGTTGTTGAGGCACCTAGAGAGTGGATCCGTTTCAGGACTTCTGTCCCCACATGATGCTCTGTGCCACCCTGGACTCTGAAGAGTCTCCATCAGCAAGAAGGCCCTCAGCAGTCAGTCTTTCCACCTTGCCCCGCTCCATCCTCCAAAACCACAAACTGAATAAACCTGTCCTTTAACAAATTACATAGTCCCAAGAGGAGCAGACAAAAACTAAAACAAGGTGCACACCCACTCCTTGAGCCATCATGACACGGTGAAAGCTGTGTTAGACGGACGTCGACCTGGCCCTGCAGCCAGAGGTTGCTCAGAGGTGGGAGTGGATACAATGAGACTGATAGCCAAAGGTTTGAGGGCCACTCCATTTGGGGTTTTGAGTGGTTGTCTTGTTTTAAGGCAAAGGGGTTTTTGGGGGGTTTTTTGTTTGTTTGGTTGGTTTGGTTTTTTGGTCTTTTTGAGACAGGGTCTCTCTGTAGCTCTAGCAGGCCTTGAATTCACAGAGATCCTCCTGCCTCTTCCTCCAAAGTGCTGGGATTAAAGGCGAGCCCCACCACATGGGGCAAAGTTTTTTACACTGTCACAACCCCACACAAGGCTGAGCAATTGAATGTGGATGTTTGGAATACTTTGGCAACAGTAGAAGGTATCTGAATGTGCCAACCAAAAATCAATTCAAGTTCAAATGCATAGTGAATTCCAGGTGGCTGTGACAGCACTCATTTGTGTTGTCTTATGTGACTTCACCACAGCTTGCATCTGAATCTCTCTCTCTCTCTCTCTCTCTCTCTCTCTCTCTCTCTCTCTCCCCCTCTCTGTCACACACACACACACACACACACACACACACACACACACACAAAATGTCTCAAACACCCTGCTCAGATCAGACTTCTGTATGTGAATTGTAATATTTTTATAATATATGCAATGTTTCCTGCTCTTACAG
This sequence comes from Nannospalax galili, assembly GCF_000622305.1. Taxonomy (NCBI): domain Eukaryota; kingdom Metazoa; phylum Chordata; class Mammalia; order Rodentia; family Spalacidae; genus Nannospalax; species Nannospalax galili. The sequence goes on from NW_008360310.1 coordinate 1,163,356, forward strand.
AAACATAACAATTTAATTACAGAAAACAAAGACTTTCAGTATTTTCTTACCATTCTTCCTCAACATATGAGTATAAATTAGTCTCTCTCTTTAGATTCTGTTATGTTAGACAAACAAGTATGTCCATCTCAATAGCATGAAAATTTGCTTTTTGTCCTTAAAAATAGTAAAATTATATGTATAACAAAGAATTGTTGTAAAATAAAGTTATGATTTATTATAAGTTTGATTCATATACCCATTTTGTGCACGTGTGGAAGCCAGACACCAATCGCTGTTGTCTTCCTCAATTATTCCCCACCTTCGTTTCTGAAACAAGGTCTCTCTCACTGAACCAGGAGCTCACTGATTCAGTTCAGCTGGCTGACCAGTGAGCCCCAGGAATCCTCCTGTCTCCTGCTTCCCAGTTCTGGGGTTACAGGCACATGCTGCCATGCCCAGCTTTATTATTATTATTATTATTATTATTATTATTATTATTCTTTTGGTCTTTTTGAGACAGGGTCTCCCTGTAGCCCCAGCTATCCTGGAATGTGGATGCTGAGGATTAAACTCGGGTCCCCATACTTGCCATCTCCCCAGCCCTTTGTACACCTGGTTTATAAACCAATGCATCCAGGGTCATAAAGTTTTAGGTGTAAAATTTCTAGGGGTAAAAAGGAGTCATGAGTGGAAGAAGTTGAAGAAGGACTGTTCTAAAGGCTGAGTGCATGGAGCCAGGACCACAGGCATCCCGGCATTCAGCTGGAAAGGTCACACGCCAGGGACTGCTCTGATCTCATCCGCCTCTTATGGCTCTGATCACTGAGATTCCTTGTAGCCTGGGAACCTGGCCGTTTTCTGTATTATACAGACAGGAAATATAAATGTATAAATATAAATGATTTGGCTGCAGCATACAGGCCAGAAGTCCGGCCTTAGGGGGAACTTCTTCACGGGAAGAGCTTGAAACTCTCATTGAGGGTTAAGAATGGTTTTTGAATACTTTGCCTTCGAGGGAGTTTTTAACTAGAAGCGGAAAGAAGTGGACTAACCCTGCAGGCTCACCCTGCCCTATCAGTAAGGAATCCTGGGATATGGATCTTATCCCTCCCACCTGATGAACTTTTGATTAAGTCATGGGAAACCATCATCTAAGAAAGAAGGAGAGACAGATCAGATTGAAGATAAGGGATTTGGATGAATTGGACATAGCAAGGAATGAAGCTCTAACTAACCTCTTGTCCACCTTCACTTAAACTTTGGGGCTGGTCTACCTCTGTGGCAAACTGCTTGCCTGGCATACACAAAGGCCTCGGCTAGATTCCTAGCAATTCACTCTGATCTAAGTCATAAATCAGCCCAAATTTCCCTTTTAGCATTTAGATGTAACAAAGCGATCTTGGAAACTTGTCATTAAAGAAATAAAAAGCCACTCCCTCCCCCACTGTGGATCATGGGCCTTTAGGAAAGGTCAGAGTTGAGCCTTCCTGTCATCTTCACCATAACAAAAGTCACCACTGTTACTATGAGAACTGACACTCTAGGTCCAAACAGCACCTTTGCACTGGACCCTGTAATGCTCATACCGTCTATGAGGTGATGTCAATCAGCAGCTATGTCACCTGACAAGGCAATGGAGAGTTAGGGCTTGAAGTGCTGCTCCTGCCTTCCATGCAGACCTGAGCATCCTCATGGCTCTTCCTCACTGACCTGGGTGGTGTTCCTGGGGGGAGCTTCATGGACAGCCGGTGGACCAGAATCTAACAAGAAAAACCCAGTCTCCAAAGTAATTGACCACATGCAAGTCTGAGATGCATGTCGTCTACAAATGAGACAATGTTTGGCACCAGATAGAACAATCAAGGGGCTGTTTTTCCAAGCCCTAAATGTGCCTGGCAAAGAGTTGAGCACTGGACACTAATCTTTTAAGAAAGCCAGAGGAGTGTGGTTCTTGTTAGACTCATATAAGCTGTGAAGTTCCAGCAGAGCCTTTGTGGAGGAGGGCTAGAAAGGTATCAGGTGCTAGATGTAGACAAGGTATATTCACACAGGAGCAATACAAGAGCTAGGAATGAGATTTCCCAACAAGCCCAGTGACCCTTAGTGTGGCCACCTCCTCTATAGGCTCTATAGGAGAATTTGCTAGACCACAGACAGAGGAACCATGGGGCCATGCTTGCAAGTGGGCACCTCAGCCCTTGGAATCCCAATTTTCAAGAAAGCATGTAGGTAGAGGCCAGAAGTCTTCAGTCGGTACTGCTTCCAGACACTAGCAAAGACATGCTCTGATTGCCACCAACTCTGTGGCTGCTGGCCTTATTGGATAAATCAGAGTGACTCTTCAACCTGTAAGCTCTACTGCCAGTATTCTAAGACTAAACACATCAGAATAGGAGTGAGAGGTCAGCCATCCCTCATACAGCAAATACATTATTAAGTACATTGTAGACTATACGTTTATAAATGGAACAGTGAGGGAAACTGGGACAATGCATTGGGATGGGCCTTCTGGCAGAAGATTCCAGAAGCTACCTGGCAAGTGGAAATTCCAGTACCAACCTGGGAGAATGGGACACATAGGTGATTAGCTCACCTGTTTTAACGATCCTGAAGTTTCCCCAGCCCAGAAATCACAGCTGGGCAGGTCCCCAGCTGGATGAGTGTGGGCCAGAGGGTGTTAGTGATGGGTGGAGGCCCTGGCCTTTCTCCGATGGAGAAAACCACCTATGACCTCACAGGATGAAAGGCACCAACCCAAGGCCTGCCGAGCTGTTATTATAACAATTACCAAGACCCATCACCTTCTTTTGGGAAATGTCCCCTCTCAAGTTGGCAAGGCCCTGGTGTCCCCTGGCTCATGGTAGATCACAATCATTACTTGGTGCCCTAGGCAACTTATTAATGTTTTTTTCCCCATGTGGACTGGTGGGATCCTATTGAAAGGGCTGTAGCTTTGCAAAGGGCTCATTAGGGCCACTGTAAGAGGTGCTCAGGAAGTGGAAACGTGTGAATGAATGTGCATATAGGTGCTCTGAGGAAACGTGTATGTGTGCATGCATGTGTGGGTGTGTAGGTGTTCTGAAGAGCTCCTGCGTGTGTGTGTGCATGTATGTGTGTGTGTATCTGTGTATGTGCATAGGCATGCCCGCTCCTTGTTCCATTCCACCTTAGCCCTCTTCCTGACCGGCCAGGTATGAAGCATGGTGATGTCAGGAGGTGTGACTGGCTTTGAACTTGATGGAGATCCCTGCTTGGGAGCATAAGGAGGAGGAAGGGAAGAGGATCAAGGGAAGGTTTTCCTAAAAAATTTTTTGTGCTAGGTGACTCACCTCTGCCACGCCTCTGCTGCAGAAGCCTCCAAACCCTCTGTTCCGGCTGAGACTGCAAGGCGTGCACAGACACCATTTCCTTCTAGAATTTTACTTCAGAAAAAGAGTTCTCCAACTTGAATCTCCTTTCCTTGGATTCATGACTGCTGGAGGAGAACTTCTCATACTCTAGCCACCTCTTGATGTTCTGACTGCCTTTGACCAGTGGGGACAAAATGGCAATGGGTTCTTGAGGAAAGCCCGCCACACTTGCAGGAACTTCAGAATCATCTGTGGCATGCACAAGTCCAGTTCATCTCCTAGGAGAGAGTACTAAGGCTCAGGAAGGCAGGTGTCCCACTCTGGGGTACACAGCTGGTGAGTCAGAGGCAAAGTGGAGTCCAGCATTCCACTGGAGACAAAAGGACAGTTGGATGAGTGTGCAGTTGTATAGAAGGTTGTTCACATTTCATTCAAAATGCTTTTGAGGGGCTAGGGAGATGGCTCAGCTGGTGAAGTAATTGCTGCACAGCATGAGTACATGTGTTCAACCTAAAGAATCCATGTAAAATGTAGGACTTGGTGGCAAACATTTACAATCTCAGTGCTGAGAAGACAGAGACATGTGGATCCTTGGGGCTCCATGGTTACGGTGGCTGTGGCTCTCCCCGGCCCTGGGCCAAAGTGTTTTATTAATTGTGAGAGACCTAATTGGTGAGAGACCCTGTGTCAAAATACAAGGTGGACAAGGTCACGAGGAACAACATCCAAGGTTGACTTTCGGCCTCTCCACACAAGCACACATACATATGTATACACCTACACGTCCATATGAAAACATACAGATGAATTGATGAATTCTCTCTCTCTCTCTCTCACACACACACACACACGCATGCACACACATGTACGCACACGCACAGACACACACACACAAAATGTTTTTGAAGTAGGACATTTTTTGGAAGGTTCCATGTCTGTCATTTAAGTCTCATGCTCACACCAGAGATTGGCATGAAAACAATCCCCAATTTCCAGATAGATGGATTCTCCAGAGGGTCACTATAACTTGCCACTACATTTCCAGTTCCTCCTGTCCCCTCCTTGGTAACAACTCTGCTTGGAGACTTCCCATTCCTCAGACCCCTGCCTGTGGTCAGTGTGGAACTGCTCTCTGTGGCGCTCCAAGGAGCCATTCCATACATGCACTTTGGAGGATAGCCAGGTGGCTGTGGCTCTCCCCAGCCCTGGGCCAAAGTGTTTTATTAATTGTGATCCTTGGTGGATGCCTGTGCCAGTGTTGAAGTGGGCTGACAGGGCCCTCAAAGTAGAGCTTGCCCCCTTGTCTTCAGTGACTCACCCATCAGACCGTCTGGGTCACAACAACTTTTAGACTACTTGAAAAGGCCAGGAAGGAAACCCTGTCTTTTGCTTACTCTCTTGGGCTTACCTAGCTTCCTGGACAGTTAAGACCAGTAATTGTGTGGACCAGGTCCTCAACCTCCTCCTAGGTGGATTCTGTTTCCTACAGGTGTGAAGGATGGCCCTGTTTCAAATCTGAGGGTGGAGATGCTGTGAGGATCCAGGAATGGAAGGAAGGACTTGGCAAAAAAGAGAGCCTAGGGAAGAATACAGAGAGATAGTCAGCAAAGACAGGGTGGAGAGGAGGAGGAAGGGGAAGAAGAAGAAGGGGAGAAGGGGACAGGAGGAGAAGGAGGAGGGGAAGGAAGGAAACGGAGGAGAAGTACTCAGAGTTAGGAAGGCTGTAATGGAGGTAGGAAGGCAGTGGAGGGGGTAACAAGAGAGAGAAGAAAGGTAAGGAAAACAGATGGAGAAGGTCACAAAGCCCCTACGAAGGGGCAGCGATAGTCAATGGATCAGAGCTATAGTGGATTTCCTGTACCCTGGCCTGTCCTTAGCAGGGCTGTGGTCAAAGGGAAGCAGGAAAGAGAACAGGTGAGGAGAGATGAGGTGGGAGATGGTCTGCCCAGGAAGCCCAAGATGCAGGAGTGAGGGAAGTAGGTTGGAGCTGCCTGTGAATATCATTTGTGCCCCCTGACCCTGCCCCACCTTGTGCAAGGACCTATCTTTCATCTGGCCCAGGCTTCCTCCACCCCAGAGGCCAGGGAGAGAGCCCCTGGCAGGTATAATATTCCCTTCAGAAGGAAAGATGTGGCCAAGGTGCCAAGAAGTCCCAACATGAAGCTGCCTATGACAGCTCCTCTCTGCACAGGCCCCCAACAAGCAACACCGCTGTCAAAGAACTCAGGATTCTTCAACCCACTCGATAGATGGGGAGAGAAAGGATCCAAAAGTGAATCTCTCTATCAGTGGCAGTGTGCTAAGGACAGGGTCTGGCACACAGCAGTATTCAACACATGGCAGACTCCCTCCCATGGTGTGCTATCACCATACATTCATTCCTGGGCACGGTCCTGGATCCACTCTAGGGGAGTGGGCATCTGGGGAAACCCAGCAGAGGGTAAAGTTGCTCGTAGGTTCTTGGTGGATTAAAGAGAGAACCACAGGGCCTGCACTTGATGATCACTGGCCTATCTTGATCCCCAGTCCCCCTGACACTAGCACAGGACCTGCATAGGCTCAGGAGGTTAACACCCGGAGCTCTGTGGCTGATGAGACCAAAGAGGAGCCAGGGCACAGGCCTCCTTGTGTTGTGAAATGTCAGCATCATTATGAAAATGCAAACTCAGAAACACCTGCTTATGGGAACTAATGGTTTTTAATGAAGGTAATCAGCTTGGTTAAATCAAATTATTAGCTTTGACAATAGATGTGTAAACAGGAACTTAATGAATTTGTTGATTGCTCTTGCCTGCTGAGGAGCCTTCACTATAGTCATTTAACCAGGATAACACATGTGGGCTGCCCTTCCTGGGTTGGGCAACACCCACCTCTCTCCATCACACACAGACACACAGACCTGGATGAAAACACGATGGGAGCTCCCCAGGGCAAACACTATCACTCCCATCAGCTCAGGATCCCAAAGTGTGGGGCCCTTTTGTTATTTACGTTTTCGTCTCTCTTTTGATATACTCTTTCCAAGGTTGTTGCTCAGGACTCTGCCTCTGGGGAACCCAAGGGAACAGAAGTCATGATAGAGATGAAAGGGGACTAAGATCCCAGTTTGCTTCTTTGACCTTCTATAACTCTATAAGGACACTTGATGGTGTTATTCCCCCTTTTCAGTTTAGGAAGCAGGCCCCGTGGAAGGCATGGTCTGGTGTAGGACTGGATCACACAACTGGTGGGAGAGTTTCAGCTCAAGCAGGCAGAAGAGGATATAGGTGGATACAGTCAGAAAAGGGGATCAGAAGGACTAGGGAGAGGGCTCAACTGGTAAAGGACTTGCTGCACAAGCAATAGGATCTAAATTCAATCTCTAGCACCCATGTAAAAGAAAAAAAACCAGGTACAATGGTGTGTGCCTGTGATCCCTGGCTGGAAAGATGGAGACAGGAGCATCCCTGTCACTGGCCAGCCAGTCTTGCTGAATCGGTGAGCTCTAGGTTTACTGAAAGATTCTGACTCAAAAATTAAGAGTACCAGCTGCTCTTGCAGAAGACCTAGGTTCAGTTCCCAGCACCCACATGGTGGCTAACAACCATCTTTAACTCCAATTCCAGGATATCTGACTCTCTCTTTCAATGCATGGATGGGTGCACTTACAAACATGCAGTCAAAACACTCATATACATACAATAAAATAAATTTCAAAATAAGGTGAAAGTGATCTAGCAAGACACCTAATGTCAACCTCTTGCCTCTACATGCTTCCCCTTACCAGGTAAATATATGTACACAAAGAGATGGTGGACCAGAGCTCAATGTCCATGTTGAGTTCTTTTTGAGTCTCTTATCCCCAGAGTCATCTTGGAGACAGAAGGAGTCATCATGGCTCCAAAGCTTCTGCTTAGGAGAAATCTCAAGGTCTTCTGTTTGTAAAGAGGTGCAGAGGGACTCCTCCCTCCAAACACACACAGACACACAGACACAGACACAGGCACACACACACACACACACACACACTTGCAAGCATGCATACACATACTTATAGGTATGCACACACACACAGGCATGCACACACAGAGGTATGCATACATACAGGCAAGCACACAGGTATGCACACTCACAGTTACAGGCATGCACACACACACAGGCATGAACACACATTTGCAGGCATGCAAACAGACACATTCACCACAGTGCTAGGGGCAGGGCTTATGCTTCTATGAATAATGCTCTGAGCCTAGGCCAGGGCTGGAGTGGCGGCCAAGTGGGGGCTGAGGCAAGCGGCAAGCAGACACTCCCAGGAGACAGCTCACCCACACCACTGGCTAAGATACCATCGCAGATACACCACAAGCACAGCTGCTGGCTGGAGCAGCAGTAGAAGGTGATGCTGTGGTCTCTCACCTGGGGCTGGTAGTAGCAACATTAGTCAGACAGACAGAGGGAGGGAAAGTGTGCTGAAACTACCTCAGGCCCTGAACAACTTCTCCTGGCAAACAGGCCAGCCCGAGAGGCTCCAAGGGACCCTTCCAGATGGGTCTGGAAAGGAAAACCTCTGTCCTGTGCCAATAGAGCAGATGTGATGGGGCCCTGAGCCCTGGGTTGGTGACAAAGGTTGACCTCTCCACCCAGAAGCTTAGTCTTGGATAGGGGAACATCTCCTGCACTCTGATCCTGGTCGATACCTGAGAGGGAAAGCCATTACTGAGAGGCATCAGTAGAAGTGGAGAGGTGGAGTGGAGGCAAGGAGAAACAAAGAAGCTTATAACTTATAAACAGAGTTCCTGGACCAAAGTCCACCAGGCCAAGCTAGGAGAAGTGGAGATCGCTCTAAAGCAGAGACAGTGGTATTGTGCCATGTATCTACAAAGACAACAGAGGGAGGTGCCAGGTCATTTTGTGTCCACAATGGGATTTTTGTAAGGAAAATAATTTGTCTCCAGAGAGTTTGTCAGGCTATTTGGCTAAGTGTGGTAGAGCCCTTTGGTCATTCTAGAGTTCCTTCGCAGAAGAATCGGCTCTCTATTCAAGTTGAGCCTGGTGATACAGAAACAGGACATTGAAAAATTGGCCTGGCACTGGACCCAATCCTGGGACACAGGTCACCCTCATGGTAGAAGGGTCAGTTCCAAGGAAGGGAAAGAGAGAGAGAGAGAGAGAGAGAGAGAGAGAGAGAGAGAGATCCCCTTGACTTCAGTAATGAATGATTCCACCCTCTCCTGGGCTCTCATCACATATTGTACGTTCCTCTCCCAGCACAGTGTATAGTAATTACATATGCACTTCCTTCACTAGCTGATGAACTGCTTCGGTGCAGGGACGGCATGCTTGACTCAGAGTGGGCACTCAAGATTTATTGTGATGATGGATGGATAAGCAGATGGATGGCAGGCAGAAAGGTAGATAGATGAGTGGCAGATAGGTGAGATGGGTGGATGGCAGATAGATGAGTAGATACAAGAGGGGTGAATGGATAGACAGAAAGATGGTAGACAGATGGAGAGATGGCAAGTGGATGGGTAGATCGATGGATGCCAGAGAGGTAGATGGTGGATGAATGGCAGACAGATTAATGAATGCCAAAGGGATGGATAGATGAATGAATGGCAGAGACAGATGGTGGATGGATAGATATATGGCAAATGGATGACAGGACGGCAAATGGATGAATGGGCAGATGGCAGAGAGATTGATAGTAGATGGACTGATGGATGGATGGATGGATGACTCTGTGGCTGGCTGGCAGAAAGATCTATATGGGTGGGAGGGTGGGAGGCTATATGGGTGGTAGGCATATGAACAGCTGGATGAACATGCATACCACTTAGCATCCTTACTGGGAATGCTAACATAGACTTTACTTTCTTGAGTTGGAATCAACCCTTTTCTATTCTAGTTCCATGCAATTGATTATAATGCCCACACTTGTGTCCTTGCCTCGAAAACTTTTATTCTCAGAAATGATTTAGAGTCCAAGATCAATGTCTGCACACCCTTCCTAAACCCCACTGAAGATTGCGACTACATCAAAAACTCTCACAGCCCTACTGGTATATGAACAAGGTGGAACAGTCAGAGTCAAAATTTGAAGAATGGGGGAGCTCCCAAAGAAAAAGAGACAGAAAAAGAGCCCAGACTCCTGATCAATCTCAACCTGTTTCCAGGGAGTCCATTCTAAGGGAGATTGGTCCTGGTGCTCTCCAACCCCAGCCCCTGTGGCCACGACATGGAACCTCAGCTAATGGGTGGAATCATGAACTATAGTTACCCTTACTTTACAACTAACTCAGTCCCAATTCCTAGCCTAGCCCAATAACAACAGAATAGCAAGCACTTAGATAGCAATTACCAAGTGCCAGGCATGGGTCCAAATACTTGAAATACATTAACTCATTGAAACTACCCAACAATCATTACATATTGTACATTCCTCCAGTAGCACACTGTTTAAGGATTGTTGTTATGCTCATTTTACAAATGAGGAAATGAAGACAGGGAGGGGTTATGTAAGTTGTTCAAGATCAATAGATAATTAGTGGTAGGAGCATGGTTTGAACCTAGAAATCCCAGATCCTTTGCTCTTAACTACCAGATTGCCCTGCCAAAGGCAGCCTGCTCTACCTGAATTCAAACCCAGTCAAGCTAGTCCCTCCCAAAAGAACCCCAGCTCCATCCCCAACTCTCAGCAGCCCCTCAGTTAAACCTTTATATTCTAACCCTGCCAGTAACAGAATCTTCTAAAGATAAATTCCTTTGCTAGAAAATACAGGCGATAAAGAGACAAAGTCAACACCAGAAGCAGGCAGAGAGACATCTGCACTGGGAGACAGTCAACAGAACACCTGACATGGTTCTGACGGTCTGTAGCATGACAAAATTTCAAACAGAGATAAGCTCTCCATTCAGAAACTTCAGAATCATACTGTGAACCTGGGCTTATGTCTTGATCCACCAAAGTTTGAATAAACCAACTGTAAGAGAGAGTTCTGAGACATTTGGGGTCATTTGAGAACAGGCCGAGTATTAGATGAAACAGGGAGTGGGTATTGATATGTTGGGTGAGATGGTGTCATTTTGGTGCTGTAAGGGAGCACTCGTGACATGGGAGTAAAGTGGATCCTGATATTTAGTCACAGAAAGTCACCAAAACACGGCTTTAGTGAATACTGTGTCGTTGCTCTCAGGGGAAACACAGGTTAGGTTTCTGTAAGCCTCTACTCACATCTTCATCAGCTGACCCATACATAACCTTGTCTCACCTATGTTTCTGTTGAAGGACACCTTACTTAATATATGTGGTTGATTCATTGACATTGAACTCATGACTCACTACCGCAACTCAAGCTTGTGTGAAGCTCATTCAACACACACAATTGCTTCGTAAAGCATGTTGTAGCTCTCTAGTGCTGAGGACGTCACTTCAAACAACAAAATGATCAAATGCTGTGTCTAGGGAGATGGCTCAGTGGGTAAGAGTGCCTGTATAAGGACCTGAATTTGAATCCCGGGCACCTATGTAAAAAGACGAGCATGGCTATGTGTGCCTGTAGTCCTAGTGCTGGCAGGTAGAGACTCCTAGAATCTTGGTCTGACTGAAACTGAGTTTTTGGTTCAGTGAGAGACTTTGTCTCAGTGCAGTAAGGCAGAGAGTAACAGAAGACACCTGACATCCTACTCTGTCCTCCACATACAACACGCACACACACACACACACACACACACACACACAAACAAAAATAAAAGTAAAAACAATGTCATTGAGTAGATCATGAAAGGACACTTGTTGAAGTCTTAGAGTCATAACAAGAAGGCAGAATGCCACCTCATTGGACAGTCCTTTTCATTTATTTCCACCCTGCACATGTCGCAAACAGCTAGGAAAGTGCTTTGAGAGTTGACTTGGGATTCCAAATACATTTTAAAAGTAGGCAAATATGCAAATGCAGGATCTTTGAATAGTGAGTGTCTGCTGTATTGAAGGTGAAAAGGCATGGCATCTGGGATTGACTTTCCATTGTTTCAAGAGGGAAAGAAAAAAAAGATGAGGTGGGATAAATGAAATAGGTGTTGGAAAATGTCACTAACTGTTCCTGTAGATAATGGGTCTGTGAAATCTGTTAGTCCAAGTCCTCTAAGAAGCAGGTACTAAGATGGGGTTAAAGGTTTTATTTTATTTGGGAAAATGCCTATTTGAAAGGAAGCAGAGAAAGTCAGCATCATTCTGTGTGCAAGTGGGACCCTGAGCGGAGGGACAAGGAAAGAAGATAGGGAGGGAGAGCAGGAGGAGGGAGAGGAGGAAGAGGGAGAGCAGGAGGAGTGAGAGGAGGAGGAGGGAGAGGAGGAGGAGGGAGAACAGGAAGAGGCGGAGCAGGAGGAGGGAGAGGAGGAGGAGAGAGAGGAGGAGGGAGAGCAGGAGGAGGGAGAAGAGGAGGGGGAGAGCAGGAGGAGGGAGAGGAGGAGGGGGAGAGTAGGAGGAGGGAGAGGAGGAGGGGGAGAGCAGGAGGAGGGAGAGCAGGAGGAGGGAGAGGAGGGAGAGCAGGAGGGAGAGCAGGAGGAGGGAGAGGAGGAGGGAGAGCAGGAGGAAGGAGAGCAGGAGGAGGGAGAGGAGGAGGAGGGAGAGGAGGAGGGAGAGCAGGAGGAGGGAGAAGAGGATGGAGAGAGCAGGAGGAGGGAGAGGAGGAGGGAGAGCAGGAGGAGGGAGAGGAGGAATGATGGACAGAGGACGAGGGAGGAGAGGATGAGGGAGAGCAGGAGGAGGGAGAGGGGGAGGGAGAGCAGGAGGAGGGAGAGGAGGAGGGAGAGGAGGAGGGAGAGGAGGAGGGAGAGCAGGAGGGAGAGCAGGAGGAGGGAGAGCAGGAGGAGGGAGAGCAGGAGCAGGGAGAGGAGGAGGGGGAGAGCAGGAGGAGGGAGAAGAGGATAAGTAGGGAGAGGAGGAGGAAGAGGAGGGAGAGGAGGACTAGATGGAGAAAGAAGAGGAGGAGGGAAAGGAGGAGGAGAAAGAAGAGGAGGAAAAAGATGAGAGGGAGGAAGAAAGAGGAGGAAGAGCAAAGACTGGGAAATACATCCTAGATCATGGATGGGGGTAGGGGAGCAATGCTGGCATGGGGTGTCCTGGAGTTAAATGAAGTGTGCTGTCTAGGCTGCCACATGGGGGCTCATGTGACAACTGTCACTACATTGGAGTATGTTTAAAATTTTTCTCAATGAAAATTCAAAAGTTAAAAAAGAAGAGAGAGAGCAAAACTGAATCTAGGGTGGAAAAAACTAACAAGCTATGGTGTGTGGCAATGTTGGGAAGCAGGAGAACAGATGGGCTGACAGCAGGCAGGCCAGGAGGAACCTTCTCATTTGAATATCACAGGTTTGGATAAGAATGCCTCAGGTTTCTAAATCACTTCTGCTCCTCCTGATGAACCCTCACATCCGCTTCAGAGCTGGGAAGGGCAGGTGCTTGGGTTTCATTATACCCATTGGGCAGGTGAGTAAGTCTCTCTGAGCACCCAAGCTGCACTCTGATGGAGTCACCCAAAGCCATTGGGCGGAGCTGGAGCCTGGAGAGAAGACTGTGTCTAATTCTCAATGCAGGGACCTTCCACTACCCTTCCTGGCTGACCCCCCAGAGTTAAGATGAGGCCGTTAGCTGGATTCCTTGGGACCATCTCAGTGCTGCCACTCGACTCTCTTGGTTGGACCAGTCTGTGGGTTGTGTAGTTGTTTCCCTCCAAATTGAAACAGTCTGTCCAGCAGGGAGGCTCCTTGAGACTCAGGAAGTCAAACTTAGAAAGTTCAGGAAGTAAACAAAACCCAGAGGTCTCAAGAAGCTCCTGAAACACGATTCACAAGCCTCCCTACCAAGGTTCTATAAGCAGTAGCAGTGGCTGGGGAGATGCACCCACCTCAAGCTGCCTGTAAGTCCTGCACGAATGCCGCTTTGGTGTGTTGCCACCTGTGCTGGGATGCAGCTGTCTTTGAGTCACCTATGCTCCTGGAAGCAACCCCAATGGTTCATTAAACTAAATCTAGGTGGAATCATTTCTTTGATCTGTTGTCGGCACCCTATCTGGAGCAAATGCATGTTTGTTTGGATGTCCCCAGGGAAATTCATACAACATTGGGGAGGAAGCTTAGAATTCCATCTGAGATCAAGGTTACCCTGGAGCTAAAACAGGCCCTTCTGGGGATGGGATAATGGGCCTGCCTGTCTGTAGAAGTGAGAGTCATTCCTGCCTACTGTAAGCCACTTTAGGTGGGCTCCACCTCCCATAACACCTGGCTCTCACAACCCTCTAAGCATGCTCTCTTCAATCCCTCTGTCCCTAGAGTTAGGAGAGGTGACTGCACTTGGCTTTCAGGCCCATTTGCGTCTGTCACACCTCAGACTCACCTGGGACTATTTCAGGGAGTGTTTCAAAAGCCTCCTGTGCAAATGTGAGCCCAATGGCAGCAGGAACAACTTTGGGACAAGACCTGTCCGAATTACAGAGCTTGGCTGTGGCAAGTATCTACCTTCTACCCCCACCTCAGACAGAGGAGGGGGATGTTTGTGCTCCTCTAGATGGAATCAACAGAAGACAGCAAGCACAGTTGAGAGTGTACTCAGTCTCCACGGAAACAGACCATGGGACGGCAGGTTCTTCCACACCTCTCGGTTTTCGATGAGCCACCCTGCCCATCTCATTTCAGCCCTAGCTCCTCATTCACTCCAAAAGGGAAGTTAAGAATGCCTTGCCACCCTGTGACAGGGATCTGAGGGGCACAATGCCTCTGCCCAAGAGAGGAGGGCAATTCACTGGTGGCATCTTGGGCATTGTGACAGGCAACATGGAGACTACTTGTGGTCATGATCGCCCAGGTGCTTCATAGAAGGGAGACCTCCACGCACACTGAAGGTTCTGAATGGTCCCCTGGAGCTGACAGAGGGAAAAGTGAGGACATGTCCCCCTGACACCTAATATTTAGCCTCAGAAAAGTTTAGTAAATGTAACTCGATTATTAGGGTGTGTACCTAGCACACATGACGCCCTAGGTTAGATCCCCAGCACTACATAAACCAGGTGTGGTTGTGGACGCCTATAATCCCAGCACTAGGGAGGTGGAGGCAGGAGGATCAGAAGTTCAAGGACATCTGCCACTCAGTGAATTTGAGCCCAGCCTGGGCTGCATGAGACCATGTCTCAAAACAACAAATGTCTAACAAATTTACCCCGCCTTTATACTCTGGCTCTGAGGTAAGCGCTCCTCACTTCTCTCCTGGACCTGAGCAGTTGCAGTTGGCTTCCTCTGCTCTGTCACGCAACACTTCAAAGATATCATCTTCAGTAAGCTCCTACCACATGGGTCTAACCAAGGTCAGGGACAGAAGGCCTGAAGGCCAAGTCCCTTTACCCACCACCTACTGTCCCGACGCCCCAGCAGGTGACTGCTTTATATTTCAAATTTTTGCAATTATTCTGACCATTGCAGACGAACTTCAATTAAGCTGAGGAATTTAGCCTCATGAGCCTCAGGAAGCCCTACTCTTCCCTCAGTAGGCCTTTATTATTTTTAAAAAATTCTTTATAATATTTTAAACTCAATAACTGAAAACCTTGTGGTAGTATGTTTTCTCTCTTATTAAATAATTGCCTATAACATCATTAATTTTCCTCCTTTGGCTTTCAAAGTCTATTCATCCCTGAAAATGGAAAATTTTCAAACCAGTAGTCTACCACACATGTCCAGTTTGCAGCTCCTGGGCCACATGTGCTGAGGATAGCTATGAATGTGGCCCACACAAAAACATAAACTTGGTTAAAATATGAGATTTAAAAAACCTCGATTGCTTGCTTCTTGAGGGTAAACTTTATGGATGACAGCTTGACAATGTCCTGTCACAATGTCAAAAGACTGGGTGCACCTAGAACTCCCCAAGCATTCGAATCCCGTAGCTGAGAGCATTCCTACTTCCTTCACAATGCAGCCAACCTGGCTTTAAATCCCGACCCTTCGCTTTACCACGAGGAGTTATTTATACTATTTGTGCCTCAGTTTCTTGATCTATGAAATGACAATAATGACTCAGCAAGTTAATACAAGGTTGAAAGGGTTGGTATTCATAAAGCACTCACAGCAAGGCCTGCCACAGGCTAAGATGTTTGATGACTAGAATCCCTCTCTCCCAGTACAGCCTCCAGGGCTCTGGGAGGCCCTTCTCTGCTTCCTTTTACTGACTCTCTACTGCAGACCTTACCTGTGGTCCATAGTGGGCAGGGGCAGTTTTTACTGTGAAGCCTCTATTTTGTTCCCCACTGGCTCCTTGAGGGCAGGGATAATGTCTTCTCTTATTTCTAAGATGATTGTAAAGCCAAAGGTCAAATGAAGGCAGGCAGACACACAGAAGGAAGTAAACAGATGTTGTTCAACACTAGATGGAGGAAGAGCTTTCTTAAAATGAACTTGTTGGGAAAAAATATTTTCGATTACTTAAAATTTGTCTTCCTCCATTTAAAAAAAAAGTGGAATATAAAAATCAAACAAGTTACAAGGAAACAATGTTTGAAACACAGCCAGTAAAAAGCTTAATACACAAAAAGCTCTTACAAATCAACATGAAGTTAGGTGTGTGGTGGCTCACATCTGTAATCCCAGCATGGAGGATACTGAGGCAGGAGGGTTGCCATGAGTTCATGGCAGGCCTGGGCTACCTAGTGAGTTTCAAACCAGCCAGGACTACAGCAGGAGACTCAGTCTCAAAAAGAACAGGGGCTGAAGAGACGACTCAGCAGTTAAGAGCACTGGCTGCTCTTGCAGAGGACTGGGACTGCGGACTCAGTTCCCAGCACCCACTTGGCAGCTAACAACTGCTTGTAAGTCCAGTTCCAGGGGATCCATCGCCTTCTTCTGGCATCTGTGGGCATTGCACAAGGACACAGGTATACTTACATACCTGCAGGCAAAACACTCATACACATAAAATAAAAATAAAATTAAATAACAAGAACAACAAAAATCAATATAAAAAATTATAGGAACAAAGTAGGTAAATAGCATAACATAAATAGAAAAAATGGCAGTAGAAATGACAAGTATGTAAAACTTTATTATATCATGTATTATTGATAGTACACAAATGCAAACAGTGACAAAAAGCAACCTTGCACATGAAATCAGTAAATAATTTCTTAATAACAGCACTCTGGCCCAGCCAGGGAACAAGAAAACAAGCCTCAATGTTGGGCATATAAGCTAATCTTTCCAGTGAATTTGATGGTAGGAGTCCAGGGCTTTTTAAAAAGTCTTGCCCTTTGACCCAGCATGGTGACTTCTGGGAATTCAGCCTGAAGAAACCATCAGATAAGTGGATAAAGGTTTCTGCACGGTGTTGTGAAAAGCAAATATAACTTCTATCTCCAATACCAGGGGATTGGTCTAATAAATTATGCTCCACCCATAGGACAATAGATTATGCAATGGCTGAAAAGAATGTTTACAAAGAACACTTCATGACATGATAGGCAAAAATCCTACCAACAGTTTCATTACAAGTCTGGGATTGTTTTGTTTTGTTTTGTTTTGGTCCCTGAAACAGGGTCTTACTATGTAACTTGGGCTGCCCCAGAGCTTGTGATCCTCCTGTCTCAGCCTCTCAAAGCTGGGTTCACAGGCCTGTGACTGACTTTGAACATAGTTTTAAGTGTGTTGCACAGACAGCACAAGGCAGAGAGCTTATCCTGATAAGGAATCTCTAATGTGTTTGAGGCAGGGGCACTGCCTGTGTTTGTGTGTAGATCTCTCTTCATCAGGGGGTGTTGGGACTGTGATGGATGCCATCACATGAGAGAATATCTTCATTTACACAGAACATGCTTTGAGCTCATGCACATGTCTCATGTAGAAGCTTTTGTGTTTAAACAAGGCAGTTAGCGCCTGGACTCCTGGCTCAGGAGGAGGCCAGAAGTCAAGGCCCTCCATATAAGATGTATTCCCTAGCCCCCAAACTGACCCTTTCTAAAAACCTTGCTACACCTTCACTTTGAGTTCAGCAGAACTCAGAAGGCCACAACTGGAACAGGTCCAGGTCTGCCAGTCTTGAAATAGAAGTGTCTAGAAACCCCCTCTGTTTATTGCTGCACTGTTCCCAACAGCCAAAACATGGAAGCAACAGAAAATGTGGTTCACACACTGGTGAACCTGCCATTTGTGATGACATGGGTGGATGTGGGGAATAAGACATGGAGTAAGCCAGGCACAGAAGACAAGCACATCACATCACAATCTCACTCATAGGTGGGTTCTCCCTCACATGTGGAAACGATGACAGAGGATCTCACAGAAGCTGGTGTTTAGCTGAAGCTGGGGAGGGAAGACGGGCAATGGTTGATTAATACCTAAGAGCCAGATGGGATTAAGAAGCTCTGGGGTGCTGTTGTATAGTTGGGTGATGGTGGACAACAGTTCTGCCCTGTGTAATGTACAAAAACAGAAGAAAGGATTTTGAATGTTTTCAGCATAAAAAAATGTCAGTGTCTGAGGAGATGGATACATGGGTACATGGGTACATGGGTACGTTGGTACATTTAGCCACACTTAATCATCATACAATGACTACATGTATTGAAACACCATGTAGTATCCCATGAATATGTACGTTTTTATGTTTTTGTGCATAGGCTAAAAATAAATTTAATTGACATTTAAAAAGAAGTGATTAGAAATGTTGAGGGGCCAAGCAGGAGGTTCCCTTTGCCTTCTGAGGCTCTAGAAGGCCATGATGCAGAACCTGAGAACTGACCTCAACTCAGCCTGACCCAACCTTAGCCTGTCTACATGGGGTGGCAGAGAGAGGCTCCACCTGCCTGCCCCTATAAGAGGGTCCCTGAATGACCTTCCCAGGCTGCAGGTTTGGTGGCAGCTTTCTGGCTCATACGAGGTGGTGATTTTCCACCGAGGAGTGTCTGTGTGATTGTCATCTCTCCAGAGCTGGGCTGGCTCCACCCACTGGCCTGGTTGGCGATAAGTGGGCCCCACCTGCTGCCCCCGCCCCAAGGAGCAGGTGGGGGCAGGCTGTGGGGGAGTGCCGGAATCCTATCTGGAGCACCCAGCCCATATCCCAGGGCTGGAACGTCCCAGACATCCTAGTGCCTCCCCAGAGTCATCTGACCAGAAATTGAACCTTGACCCCAGGCACCTGGTCTGTTTGTTTCTTCCTCCCAGGGCCCACCCTTTTCCAACCAGGTCATCCCGTCCATCCCTCTGCCTCCAAGGATGGCTGATGCTTAGCTTGGCACACATTTATTGAGCACCTACTCAGCTGCTGAGAGCTCCCTCAGAGCCCAGCCCAGCAACATGGCTTCTGAGTCATTGTCAACCCTCCCACAAAACAAGGATGACTTAGCAGGTTAGTGGGCAAACAGCCATGCACCCCAGTCAAGTGTGTGCGGACTGCAAAGTCAGGAAAGCTGAGGCAGGCATTGAGAAGAGGGGACACTGGTGCTGCAGGCCCTTCCTGCATGTGGAGAAAGGGAGAACTCGCACATCATATCAGCAACCACTGAACTCCTGGTGCCACCAAGCACGAGCTATATGCTGGCCTACGCTTTATTTAGAATCCACTAGGAAGACACAGTTCCCAAAGAAAAAGAGCATTGCAACTGCAGGAGGGGCTTTAAGAAGGCTGGGAGAGGCCTCAGAGGGAGCAGCCTGCTTCCCTCACTCACAGTAGGCCTGTGGGCCTGGTCCCCAGCTTCACCTCAGATCTTTCACGCCATTGCAGGCCTCCATCCAGAGTTCTACCTATGTCTGCTGGTTCTCAGAGGTAAGATGTTCATATGATACACACACACACACACACACACACACACACACACACACACACACTGTGGACCCCTTTGTAGCATGGAAAGGCTTCCAGGTCTCCCCAGTATGAGACTAAACTCAGAGCAGCAGATGTGGAACAGGAGCTCCACCACCAACAGCGAGGAGGATGCCTGGAAAAGGTAGTGTTCGCAGGGTGTAGAGCCCAGCAGGGAATGCTCCTCTGCAGTGGGAACAATGGTACCAAGGCCAGGCACAAGCCAAGAAACTCCTGCTGAAACTGGTCCAGAAGGGCCTGGTGGGAGATGAGGGGCAGCCAGGGCAGACCCCTGAGGGTCAATGCCTTTCCCTGAGGATTCTGGGGTGCCACGGGAGAATTTTAAGCCAAGTGTGACATGGTGGGTTCTTCATCTTAGTGTCTCTCTGGTCACCACATAGAGAGACCAACAGAGGAGCAAGAAAAGGCCCTGCTTCACAGATGTTAAGGAGGCAGCAGAAGTGGACAGAGTGGACAGCTACCACAGGAGAGGGCAAGGAGGCAGGTCACGGGTGTAGACAAGACCTGAACACTAAGAAAGGGGTCCAAGAGACATGCCTATGGGGAGGTTGTCCCCAGGACCTCCCATTCTAACATCTCAGCATCTGGGATCGTGGGTAGACTGTGGAGGCTTTGGGAACTGACTAGGAAAGAAATGACTGAGTTTTTACCAGCCCCTAACTATCTCCTTTCAATTGTGCAGGAAAGACAGTAAACCACAAATGTCAATAAAACACCTGTGGTGTTGTCCCAAATGAAAAGCAATTGTTTCCATATTATTTCAGTTGCGAAGACATCTGAAATACTGAAAGTGCTTATCCTTAACCCAAAATGATAAGGATGAACAGAGTACTGCTGGGGAGCCATGGTCACTACATGCCATTTAGCACACTATCAAACTTGGTTTTATTCAACTTTTATTTAGTAGAAACAGAGAGAAACAGCTAAGATAGACTTCATACTTTGTCATGTTCAGAATAAGGGATCAGCTACTTGCAGGAACTGTAGTATATTTTAATGTCTTAGACATTGTCTTTATTTCAATCTTCTCATTTTTTTTTACAACATAGGCACATCACTGCTAACATTTGTTTATGGTATATTTTAAAATCATTTTATTGGGATTTATGGTCATTCAGTAACTGTGTTCCTCAAGTTCTTAGTCTTTGTTTTTCTAAACTGCACCTGTTTCTGAGTCAATATCAAAGACTTTAAAGTTCATAGCTAGGCATGGTGGTACATACCTGTAATCTCAGCTGAAATGGGAGGCTGCTTCTAGTGAGAGGACAACCTGAGATACATAGTGACACTCTGTCTCAAAAAACAAGCCGGACCATGGTGGTGCACATTCATAATCCTAGTACTTGGGAGGTGGTAGTAGGAGGATCACGAGTTCTAAGCCAGCCTCAGCTACATAGAGTTTAAGGCCCCTGGGCTACTGGAAATCCTGTCTAATGAAATGAATATAAAAGAGAAACAAAATGAGCAACCAGCATCTTATACGATAAGGCAATCCAGCCCCTCTCATTCACAGTGCTTGTGTCCTGCTGTATTTGGCGGCAGGATTTGAGTTGACTGCCGGAGTGGCACGTAACAGTGCCATGAGTACGTGCTTACTGCAGAAATACACAAACAACATGGTTTGGCACCACACTTTCTCAGTTTCCCTCAAGGCGACTCAGTGGGGCTGAGCTAATCTGTGTCTGTCAGTTACAGATGGGGCTGTGAATAGCAACCGGAGTTAGACGGTGTCATGTTTGTAGCTGGAATTTTCTGTGTCCTCTAAAGAATAGTTATCTGTCAGGTGCCAGGCTGGCTTTCTGTAAGTCATGTTCTCCCAGAAAAGGGGAGCTGACCACAAAGACCCACTTTTATGATACCTCTTACATAGCCCAAGATCCATGGGCAATCCTACTAAAATGGCAAATTTGACCTCTTTTGGAGGCATTGGTCAGACAAGGGGATGAGGTGAGAGTTACCACGATGTATCCAAGTAGACACAGGGGTAAACTGGCCCAAGGAGCCTCTGCTGTGTGAATCTTCCCATGAGGTTCTTTATCACCCTCCTCTTCTCTGAGCCCTCAAGAAGAAAACACTTAATCATGACATTCCTGGTAATGGGTACAGCCATACTCCTTCAAGGAAAATTTGCCTAGAATAAAGGGATGTGCCCAAGTCCAAAGGAGTAAATCATGTTGTCTACAGTTCTCCAACACTACACACCCTGGGGCCCTTTAGAGGACAGATTTTCACATTCACATCAAATAACAGTAGTCTGCCTGCCTGGGATCAGCCCTCCTTCTAAACACTGATCCCTCTTAGAAGAGTCTCTGAACTGCCTCCCATTCCAAGGTTACCGTCAGTAATACAGACACCCTGGGAGCTGCTTGTGTCCTGTTCCATGGGACAGCAGATGGGACCCAGAAGTCTCAATTCTTCCTTCTGAAATACAGGCTGTGTGGGGGAAGGACAGCCTGGCAAGGCTGAGGAACCAGAGGAGTTAGAGGAGTTAGTGAAGGAAGACTTCTGGGTAAAAAGCAGCAGCCCTGGGCCCCTCAAGAGAGGGGCCCAGAACATTCCATAGGCATTCAGAAACTTCTCTAGACCAACCCTCCTCCCCACCCTATGTTCTTGGCCTCTGAATACAAGTTCATTCCATTCCTCCAGCGAGTTCCCGGCCTGGAACTTCTACCCAATTGCTTCTCTGATATTCTTCTGATTGCTTCCATGGAGCTGCTGCTAAGCACCCAGACCACCCAAGACCTCTCCAAGGCTGTTCTCCAGCCCTTGCTGCATCCCCCACCAGCCTGTGTCTCTGTGCAGCCTTCACCCATCAATCACAGTTCAAGAGCAATCAACCAGCATATTTCCCCAAGGCCACAGCTTTCCTGGCTAGGGCAGTGTCAGACAATAGCCTGGGGTCTGCCATGCCAGGACACAGACCAGCCCTTAGTGAGCCCTGGGACTGTACCCAGCTCCTCTACTTCCTAGATGGGCACTCCTAAACTAGATTTTTCTTCTCTCAGAGCTTCAGTTTACCCATCTGAAAAATGGGACTGTTTTGAAAAACCTGTAAACTACAAAATACTGATCTCTGCTAAATGGTGATATCCTTGGAGGATTACTGATCAGTGGACAGAGAGACAGTGCATGAATTCCAGGCCAGACCAGGGATTTGAAGAAGGTGTGGGTGGCTGGCTGTTTACCTCTATACAAGACCAACCCTGGCCAGGAGCTGTCTGCTGTCTCTCTTCTCCCCTCACTCCCTAGAACCCAAGGATTTGCCAAACAGACAGCTCTTATCTGGAAAAAGTGACTCAGATCTCCAGAAGAGCTGGTGTGAATCAGGGAGGCAGGACTGAGTGTGGAGCCCCCACCCCAGGGCACAGCCTCTCCCAGCAAGGAGAGCATGAGCCTTCCCCAGTGCACACCGGGTAAGAGGGCAAATCAGCCTAAATGTGCCCCTGGCCAGCCAGTGGGACACCCAAATAATCACACTCCCACATTCCAGACCTATCCAGATGCCTTCCCCATACTATCCTGTCCTAACAGAGTCTCTTCAGGGAGGCCAGGCAGTTACATGGGCCTCTAGCCTCGCTGCTGAATGCCACAAGGGCATGTTCCTGTCCTGACAGGAACACAATGAACAGAGTCTGCACAGCCAAAGGTTCAGGAGTACCTTGGGAGAAACAGCAGTGGGAGCCCAGTCCTGTGGTCTCCACTGTGAGGCTCTACCTCTCACTGTCCCCTTCCGGTTCTGTCCTCTGCTGGTCAGTGGGATTCCAGAGGTAGGTCCTCTGCTTGGAACGCTCCCAAACATCAGACCTGCCCACCCAGCCACTGGCCCAACAGTACAAACTCTGCCTGTCCTGCCTTGACCTCTGATCAGTCCCCAAATGCCCCCAAAGAACCTTCTCCAACCTGGGTCTCTGCTGAAACCAGCTCTGTCCTCCCAGGTGTTCAAGCCAAAGTATCTGCTTAGCTTTCACTCTCACCTCTCTGATTCTATTTACAAAACAGACCCAGAATCCCACATCTCTCATGCCTTTTCTACCTCCCTGGTGGGAGCCCCATGGTCTCCTGGACCACATGGGGAGGCTCTCTCAGCCTCACTCTTTTCTCTTGCCAGCACTCCGTTGCAGTCAGAGGGGTCCTTCATAAACACAAAGTTAGACCAGGTCCCTTGGGTAAAAGCTGAACCAGACAGCTCCACTGTCCCTCACCTCTCAGAAGTCATACCCCACCCTCTGTTCCCTACTTTGTCTCCCTTCCCACCTTGAGACACTTGTGCTTGCTCCTTTCGTAGAGCCTGTGCAGGTTTTCCTCTCAGGCACCCATGTGCCTCTTCCCTCTCCCCCAGTCTGGCTGTGTTATGACTTGAGTCTGAAATATATCTGTAGGCTCATGTTTTGGGTGCTTGCTCCCTACCTGGTTGTGGAGCCTTTAGGAAGTGGGGCTAGATAGCAGTAGTAGGTCACTGGGGGCAGGCCTTTGAAGGTGATAGCAAGACCCTTGTTTCTGGTCTGCTATGGAAGGGAGCAGCCTCCAGTACACACTCCCACCACCAAGCCTTCCCCACCATGCAGAACTGAAACTCTCTGAAACGGTAAGTGAAAAAAACCGTCCTTACGTGGTCTCTGTCAGTTATCATGACCACAATGATGTAAAAGTAGCTGTCCAGGCTGAAATGTTCTTGGTTGAAACACCCACACCTCTCCCCAGAACCCAGTTCACTTTCTCTCATTTATCTTTTCCCCCATATGACACTTATGAACCTCTAACATGCTCTAAACTACCTATTATGCTTACTTTTTGAGGTCTTTCTCTTCCCTCTGGAATGTCAGCTCTAGGTGGGCAGGGCTTTGGGTCTGTAATGTTCACTCCACATGGATCCTTGATGCACAGAGTAGATACTAGGAAGGAAGGAAGGAAGGAAGGAAGGAAGGAAGGAAGGAAGGAAGGAAGGAAGGAAGGAAGGAAAAGTAAGAAAGGGAAAAAATCTATGGCTAAGCATATTCATCAAGTCCAGAATTTAAACATTTGGCTACCATGTTGATTTTGGAAATCAAAAATGACTAGCTCATTCAAAGGCATAAAAAGACGGAAGGAAGGAAGGAAGGAAGGAAGGAAGGAAGGAAGGAAGGAAGGAAGGAAGGAAGGAAGGAAGGAAGGAAGGAAGGAAGGAAGGAAGGAAGGAAGGAAGGAAGGAGATACAAAAAGAAGGAAGGAAGGAAGGAAGGAAGGAAGGAAGGAAGGAAAAGTAAGAAAGGGAAAAAGAGGGAGGGGTAAAGGGAGAGAAGGAGGGATGAAGGAACAATTGGAGGAAGGAAAGGTTATAGAGATCAAAAGCACCTTGGTAGGGGCTGGAGAATTGGCTTAGTGCTTAAGAGCACATACTGTTCTTCCAGGGGACTTGAGTTCAATTCTCAGCAACCATGTTAGATAGCTAACAACTATCTGTAACTCCAATTCCTGGTGGGGGAACTGATGCTTCTGGCCTCCACAGGCACCTGCACTCATGTGTATAGACACTCATATATACACATAATATTTTATATTTTATTTTATGCGTACGAAAATGTATTGCTTGCATGTAGGTAGGTAGGTACACCAGTGTTGTGCAATGCCCATGGAAGTCAGAAGAGGGCATCGGATCCCCTGGAACTGGAATTATGAACAGTTGTTAGATGCCATATGGGTGTTGGGTACCTGGGTTCTCTGCAAGAGCAGTCAATGCTCTCAACCACTGAGCCGTCTCTCCAACCCCAATACACATAATCTTTAAAAAATAAAGAACTTTAGTAATCTGCCGTCTCTTTCTACCTCAGTCTCCTTTTTTGCAAGGTTAAGCTAAGAACAGTAATCAGCAGGCCAAGTTGTTTCATGGATTGTAGTTCACTCAGTAAATGTTGGCTGTTTGCATGATGTCATCTGCACATCCACCAGGAGGCAGATGACCTGGTCAGGGTCTACTGAGCACATGTCCAGGTCAGGAGATGCCCCTGGGAAGCTGCCCCCCAGGTCCTCCTACTGAGGGCATGAGGAGGGTGCCCACAGGCTGGGAAGCAGGCTCCTGCTTCAAGGGTGCTCAAGCTAGCTCTGATGCTGGGAAGGTGAGTGGGCAAGGCCAGAAGACACAGAACCCAAGGCCAGAAGCAGATCCACAGTCGCTTGTATCATATATGAATCCCTCTTCTAGGAGTTGGGAGTCAGCAGTATTTCCAGGCCTGGAGTCTGAGCAAAACTTCGTATTCCATGCTCCAAGCAGCAGGAAGAACATGCAAAGAGATCCACATCAGAGAAATCATTAAAATCTACCCTCAGCTGGGACTGGAGAAATGGCTCAGTGGTTAAGAGCACTGGCTGCTCTTATAGAGGACCCAGGTTTGGTTCCCAGCACCCACATGGAGGCTAACCATCCCTAACTACAGTTCCATGGGATCTAATGACCTCTTCTGACCCTCTCAGACATTGCACGACACAGGTGCACTTACATACGTGCAGGCAATACACTCATACACATAAAACAAAATAAATAAAATACATTTAAAAAAAATCTTCCCTTGGGGGCTGGAGAGACGGCTCAGCGGTTAAGAACACTGTTCTTGCAGAAAAGCCAGGCATGGTGGCACATATGCCTTTAATCCCAGCACTCCAGCACTTGGGAGGCAGAGGCAGACAGATCTCTGTGAGATCCAGGCCAGACTGGCCTACATAGCAAATTCCAGTCTACCCTTGGGCCAGTGAGATGGCTCAATTGGTAAAGGTGATTGCTGCCTAAGCTTGACGACTTCAGTTCAGTCCCTGGATCCTGGAGTGGAAGAAGAGAACCACTAGCAAATGTTGTCCTCTGACCTCCACATGTATGTATGAGCATGAGTGAACTCATGCTCGTACATCATATACATACACAACTAGTAAAAATTATAACAAAAATTATTTCTTGTAAATCTACTCTTTTCTCAGGGAATCTTGAAGGAGCCCCATGAGAGTCACACCCAGCCTTCATCACACCCATTTAACACCCAGATAAACCAAAGTGCATAGGGGTGAGAGATTTGTCCAGGACCCCATTTCTGGAGCGAGGTGTGCCGAAGCCAGCAGCCACAGCCAGCTTGTGACCCTCCACAGAGCGCTGCAGGGTGAACCAAGGCCACTACAACTGTGGCTTGTCCCCAGGTCTTTGGCCCAGAGAGGTTAACTTCCACACCCTGCAGCCTGAGGTTCTCTCCAACCAAGAGATAAAGATGCTGGCTGTTCCTGTGTGCCTCCCATAAAGGTCTGGGCCCCACTATTTGATGTGAGATGCCTACTCTGTCTCCTTCCAAAGAAGATACACCAGGTGGCTTATGACAAAACATAAATCAAAATATAAACGTAAATCACACTAGCAAAATAGTTAATAGAAAGTAACAGCTCAAGAGGAGGAAAATCCAAAGATGCCAACCCTGGGGCAGGGGATGGGGGTGGGGAAGGGAGGTGCTGATGTGAGTCACATGACCAAGGACTAAGTAGCACCTGAGCTCCAGAGGAAGAGTCAGTTTCCAGGTTTCTTTTCACTGTCTCCTCACACCTGGAATCTAGGAGCGCTTTTGATTCTGCTCAAGACTGGTGGGAAACACAGGTGCCCCTGTCCCCTGGGTAGACTGAGTCCCTGTTTTGTTTGAGGGATCCCACAAGAAACCACACCCCAGTTTTCACAGTCTCTCCCTGAGGCCAGTCTGGACCTAACTGGGGCCAACACTTGACTTTCTCCTGCCTTGAGTAATGGTCCATGGGTAGGACCCCTAGCCTGCCCACAGGAAGTGCTTAGAATGTCATGGCTGACTTTGGCACCTGCCCTGTTGCCCTAATAATGAGTCAGGCCTCACTAAGGAGAAAGCCTCAAGTGGCAGGCAGGAGTGATTCAAAATGACTTAATTGATTTAATTCATTGAAAGGAGGAAAGGAAGCCAAGCCCTTCTGAGTGCAATCAGTGCCTTCTTGGGTCATGAGAGTTTGGAGAGGTCCTCAGCATGTGACTCTTCAGGGGACTCATCCTCCCACCCATGCCCCAGGTTCCCATAGGAGGGACATGCTTGCCTGGGTCTTCATTGTCTCAGCAGCACCAGCAGCCAAGGATCATAGCAAGGCCATCAAGGCAAAGGATCAGCAGAGGCTTTGTGACCTAGCTCCAGAGAGCAAGGCCTGGGCAGGTGCCAATCCTGGAAGCTTCCTCGACAGGGGAAGACTGGGTCAGGCAATGCAAGAAGGACGGGGTGGGGTGGGGAGTGGGGAGGTGAGGCCTTCTGATGGTGCAGATCTGTGGAGAGGTTGTGCCAAGGGCTCTAGACCCAGAGCCTCGAAGAAGCCACGAGAAACAGTGGTAGACAGTGAAAGCCTTTTAAACCCTTTTCAGTGAGAAATACTTGCTATGCAGGGGTGAAGACCTTACTTCAGCTTTTCTGAGTTGCCCTGCCCTGAAAAAACAGATAGGAAAGGCACAGGCTACCCATGACCCCTGACATCCGCTCTCTGTAGTTTATCCCACTTAATCCTCGCAGCTTTGTGAGGTAAGCCATGTCGCTGTCTCCATTTTGCAGGTGAGGAAACTGAGATCCAAAGAGGTTGAGACTGGCCTAAGGGTACACAGTTAGTCCATAGTGAGGCCAAGATTTGAATCCAAGTTTGCTCAGTTCCAGCACCTGAGTGTGGATGGAACACTCCCAAGAGAATCTGCCAATGATGGACACAACCCCTCACCTTTGGAAGAGACCTGATGGCCATCACTGTTCCTAGGGAATGCCTTGGCTAATGGCAAGGGTTGAGTGGGTCCCTTCTGTCAGAGGTGCATCCAGAGGAGCAAGGAGGCTTTACCGTGAGCATCATAGAGAAGTGGACCAGAAGGAAAAAGTCACTGTTGTTGCCTCCTCTACGACTGCCCTCACCACCCCCTGCCCACCATGAACAAAACGAGGGCAGGCAGGCACCTACCTTTTGCAGGAGGACGGGGGTGGTGGGGCATAGGCTATGTGGAACATCATCCTGGAAACCCCCTTAGCACAGTTCACCTCTGTGATATGGGTCCATCTGTAGTCAAAGCCTTGCCCAGCCACTGGGACTCTCTCTGAGTCAGTTAGTCCATGACCAGGGTCAGAGGTTAGTCAAAGGCCAGGGTCACATATCAATCAAATACTGACTTGAGGTCTCAACTAGGGGTCAGGGTTAATGGCTCACCTGACACAGGGCCTTTAAGCAATGGGCTGCCGGAAAAAGAGGTTGGGAGGTCCTGGGCTTGGATCTAAAGGCTACCGTGAGTCACAGGATGACCCTTTGAATGACCCCTGGAGTCCAGCTGCCTGTGGGTCACTTGCTATGGATCTAGTACAAGGTGGAGCTAAGGCCCCAAGGGTGGGCAGGAGCCTGTGCCCAGCCCTGTCAACTTCATGCCCCTCATTCTTCTCAGCTGAGGTCATTCTATGGGCCCAGTCACCCCCCAGGCCTGGGAGGGGAGCAGAGGTTCCAAAGAACCTCCCCCAGAAGAGTCATGAGTCATGATGCCCAGGACTGTAGCTTTTGGATCTCAGAGAATGAGGTGCCCAGAATACCACTTCTAGCCCTAAACATCATGGGAGAACAATGAAGAGTCAGTTCGAGGTCAGAACATACTGAGCCTTAACAACAGGCATTGTTTATGTGTTCCTTCTCTCTCTCTCTCTCTCTCTCTCTCTCTCTCTCTCTCTCTCTCTCTCTCTCTCTTTCTCTCTCCCTCTCCCTCTCCCTCTCCCTCTCTTTCTTTCTTTTGATAAGTATCCCAGGCTAGCTTTGAACTCACTATGTAGAAGTGTATGTCCCTGAACTTCTAATCCTCTTGTGAGTGCTGGGATACCACAATGTTTATTCAGGGCTGAGATCAAACCCAGGGCTTCACGTATGTTAGGCAGGAATTCTACCAGCTGAGTGATAACCCCAGCCCAAGGCATTTCTTTTAATCCAATGATGTTACACTCTGTCCTATAGATAAGGAAATTGAGGCACTGGGCAGTTAAATACATGGCTCTAGTACTTAAATTTGGGCACAGTTTTAATTTTTTATTGATTAATTTTTATTTTGTGTGTTTGCCTCCATGTATGCAAGTGCATCCATGTCATGCAATGCCCTTGAAGGCCTGAAGACAGTGACGGATCCCATAAAACTGGTTACAGATAGTTGTTAGTCACCACGTGGGTGCTAGGAATTGAACCCAAGTCCTCTGGAAGAGCAGCCAGTGCTCTTAACCACTGAGCCATCTTTTTGGCCCCTGAACACAGTTTTCAACCCAGGTGGCCAGCCTTATTCTCTACCACCAAGACTAACCAGCCCCATGACCCCAACACCCACTTCCTGCTAGAGAATGTTCAAAGCTCAGTCTCTGTGAATGCAAAAACAGGTAGCTGCAAGGCTATAGTAGAGTTAAGGTTCCCTCCAACCAGCACTAACAACATCACTACTATCCTTTTCACTTTTCATTATTGTATTTATTTTGTGTATGTATGTGTGTAGGTGTGCATAGTATGTGGAGGTCAGAAACAACTGCTGAAGTTGGTTCTCTCCTTCTACCACATGGGTCCCAGGATCAAACTCAGGTCATCAGGCTTGGCAGCAAGAACCTTGACCCACTGAGCCATCAGCCCCATCACTGCTTTTCTTCATCCTTGGTTCTTGATTCTACCATCTCCCTTGCTTCCTTTCAGCAGGAAGTTTGGTCTGGACGAGGTATCCTATGGGCTGTGCTGGCTTCTGGGGAGCATGTCCGAGAAATTTAGTAGCAGCCAAAGCTCCTGAACTGCTACATCTACTTGACGGCAATGAACCTGGGGTTAGCCTCCAAAACACAAACTCCCGAGGGCAGTAGGGACAGTGGAAGTATGCATGACCCCAGAGGCATTGCATTGGATTCACAACTTCTCTTTGGCTGTGACTCCCAACTTTTTTTCTCAAAGTCATTGTCCCAAGCACTCCAAGAAGGTGCCCCTCTCGATCCCTGGGACTAACTCTATTAACTGAGACTGGGGCTGGTGACTCTCTCCAATCCAATCCCCTTTGCAGTCATATTCTGAGCCATCTTCTCTGCTATCCTGAAATGGAATTAAAAGGCAACATACTTGTAAAAGAAAAGACAATCAACACAGAACCTTAGCTTATATAAAGGGGGCATGCCCAGAGAAACAGTTTCTACTGAAGCCTGGGTTATGGCATGCAGAGGGTGAGCAGGACCACACCTAAGTTGGCAACGGGTGCTGCTGACCCAGAGCACTGCAGTGGGTGCTCCTCTGAGATTCCCGAAACTTTCAGAAGTAGTGGGTGGTTCTCATTCAAGTTCCAAAGAAAACCATCAAGTATTTCCCCTTAATTTACCTGGTAAATCTTGGGCAGGAACAAATCTATAAAATGGAGTTAGGACCTGGGCTTGGATAATAAAAAGCAGGTTTTTCACCTCTGTGACTGACTAGTGTGACCATAGAGGTCATGGAGGGGACAAACTCCCGTCCCACTGCCAAAAACCATGGTAGCAGGTCACTAAGGCCATTAAATGATGCTCATGGTTTTCCCCTGAGAGCCAGTATAGAGGCTGATAACAGGGTCTCCTTTCCCTGGCTGCCACACAATCATTCTTGTTCAGTGACACTTGGAGACTTAGGAAAAGTTTTCTAATCACTGGTCATTTTATGACTTGACAGCCTGAGGAACACACCATGAACAGCTGCTATAGATGGAAGGATGGGAAGAGGATGTGTCAACCTGCTAGATCATAAGCCATAGAGTCATTGTGAATGGAATTCTCTGTAATGTATAAAATAAACCTGTCTTGCTTAAACCTCCTCTGAGGCCATCCTCCATCAGTTTCTCCTACCATGGACATCAAGATGTAAGAAGTGACCTTTTTATTTACAATGCTGGAGACTGAGCCCAGAGCTTCAAGCATGCTAGGCAAAGACTCCACTACCAAGCCTCATCTCCAAGAAGTGACTTTTCCAGAAGTGACTTTTCACAGCCATTTCTAAAGGCAGCATTCAGGTCTGATTTCTGTTGGGTACTGCTTTCTCCATATGTCAAAACCAAACCAAAACAAATAACACAAACAGCCAGTCACCACCTAGTGGAGCTTCCTGGAAAGGACAGGGGCATCTCTGATACCCCTGCATATAGATCTTGGAGAGAAAATGAGGCCTGGGCAGGGGACAGACTAGTCCTGGGTGCCTGGGATGGTCCCTTCCCCAGCTCCTCCTCTGACTCAAGAGATGGGATTAGCTCCACATTCCTCACTGCTGTCATCCTTTATGTTGTTAAGGATTTTATAGGCACGAATTAGCTGCCAAGTACCCCACCCGAGGGTACCTGCCCAGCAGCCAGGCTCCTAAATGTCACACAGAGGCAGGACCAAGCCTCACCTACCCCAAGCTTAGAAGGCCTCCTTGGGAAAGCCCCTACACAGTCCTCCAGGGTGGAAAATTGCAGACTGAGCAGGAGCAGGGACCCTACTGGAGGCCCAAAGATGCAGTGAGACCAGGAATGCAGCCACTCAGAGCATAGAAGGATGCAACCACTTGGGGCATAGACCTCAGGGCAGATTCCATACTTTACTGCAGGATGTGAGGAGCTACTAGATAGATAGTTTGAGACAGGATGGCATGGCCACCTCCAGTCCTCCTTTCTCTGAACCCTGAGACCTCCCCCATAGGCCTTCACTGTACTATGATACTGTGACCTTGAGTTTGGTCTTCAATAAGACCAGAATCTACACAGCTGCCTTCGTGGTAATGAGCACTGCCCCTGGTCTACCTGCTTTGGTGTTTTATACCACAGGGAGTCAAATAAGCACTACTCTGTGACCTGGACTTGTTCCTTGATATATCATTTCCAACCCATCATTTCTGGCTCCAAAATCTGCCATGGCTCCCTAGTGGCCAAGAGCTCATGTCCTCAGGTCAGAGTGTGCCATCTGGGCATCAAGTGGCTTCTCAGTCTTTCTTCCTTTGTGTGTAAGCTTCAGCACCAAAGTCCCAGCTAGCTGACTTCATGGGGCCCTGAGAACCCCATCTTGACACTGTCTCCAGCCTGAGATGGTCACCCTAGTACCCACCATTGCATGCTTCATTCCAGTTCCCAGTAGACTTCACAGCCCATTCTCCTCTCACAAACTCCATCACACCTTCAAGACATCAAGATGGAGCTGGAGATGTAGCCCTGGGTTTCATCCCCAGCACTGAATAACCCATGTGTGGTAATATAAGCCTGTAATCCCCACACTCAGAAAGTGTGGAAGGAGAGTCTGAAATTCAAGGTCATTCTCAGCCACACAGTGAATTTTCAGTCAGCCTGGGATACATGAGACCTTGTCTCAGAGAGAGAAGGGGAGGTGAGGGCCACTCCCCTGATCACCCTCCAGCATTACTTTGATCAACTAGTTACATTATACTGTGGCTTATCTTTCAGCACCAGGTTCTGTGCCCACCTCTGCTCTACTGTAAACTCCTGGAGGATAGAGACCTATCTTACTCACACATTCCCAGCATCTAGCCCAATGCTGGTGCTAGCCTGGTCAGAGGACAGAGAGCATTCTGTGATTTTTTGAATTGCCCTAGCTCTCTAGAGTGACTCAGTGATGAGATTTCCTATAGGAAGATAATTAGGAGGGAGGAAGCTAAAGGAAGGATCCTTATCTCAAATTATCATCATTCTCAACGGATACTTGTGGCCTGTCTTTGTTTCCAATATGGAAGGAACTTTGCCCTGGGATGATGATGGAGAGAGAACTCTGAAAGAAAGGGATGAACACAGAAAAAGAGAAGCAACAGACATGGACTGGGCACACCTCTAATGCCTGCACTCAGGAGGCTGAGTCCAGAGAACTGAGTTTTAGGTTGGTTCCTGTCTCATAAATAAATAAATGACACATGGTTATGGGATGGAGACCAGGCAAGGATGGAGGCAGAGATGTGGTGACATCATAAGGCAGTGACAGGAATGGAGGAAAAAAAGAGGACAGGAGGACAGGGGTCTGGAGACGGGAAACACTGGGCAAACAAAAAGGAGAAAGGTGGGGAAGGGGGAGGAAAAGAAGGAAGAGGGAGGAGGAGGACGAGGAAGACAGGAGGAGAAAGAGGAGGGAAGGAGGAGGAAGAAGAAAAGAAGAAGAGGAGAATGAGGAGGAAGAATGAAGGAGGAGAAGAGGAGGAGGGGAAAGAACAGAGAAGGGAAGAGAAGAGAGAGGGGACAGAAAGGGGAGGGAGAGGAGCCTGCAGAAGCTGAGAGAAGCAGGAGGGCACTGGGAAGGTGGATCCCTCCCTCCCCTCCCCAACTGCCTTGGAACCAGGCTAGGCTCTGCATCCTCAAAGCTTCTCCTGAAACTCCTGCAAGTCAAGGCATGAACGAAGGCTGGGAGGAAGACAGCCAAACTGGAAGGCAGCCGAGAACCCATTGCCAGGTAGGTGTGCACCCAAGAGGGTGGCAGGGACAAGGATATAGTCCTGTGGTCTCCCTGTCACACTCCCTCCTCCAGTGCTAAGGGATGGCTCCTGCATTTGGCTGGATGAAGGGCTAGATGGCCAGTCTTTCAGGGTCTTCTGGGGACACAGCAAGGGAGTAGCCCAGCTGAGACCATGGCAGCTGGGGTGGGGGGGATCAGGATCCAAAGGAACACTGGGATTAAAGTTTCACTTACCTGCCTCGAAAGTGCCCAGGCATTGTGTGGGCTGGGATTCCTGGGTGCTGAGTAAGGCAGCTAGCCCAGCATGAATGAGGGAAAGGGCACTGGCCACTGGTTGGGGTGGGATGGGCAAGGGGACAGAGAGCCCAGCTGTTCCTTGCATGAGGGATAGCCTCACCACTACCTCCTCCCACAGTGTAACCCATTCCTCATAGCCCAGGCCTGGTGCCCATTGCCTGAAGGGTCAGACCCCAGCCAGTAAGAAGGGGATGAGAACATACAGGAGACAGAGGCAGGAAGGTGGTGAGTTCAAGGGCTCTGTAGTGAGGCTTTGTCCCCCCTCCCCCCACCGAAGAAAAAGAATGGGCTGAGAAGCTGCGTTGAGACTTGGGAGGGGATGGAAAAGATTCCTAGATGTGCGGTGGTTAGGTAAGACTTGGGAGAGAGGCCAAGCAAGAAGTGACCAAGAAAGACAGGGACTAAGAAAGGCCAAGGTTGAGACTAGTCACCACACTTTGTGGTGCATCCATGAATTTAAGCAACACTTACTGATACAGAAATAAAATGGGGTCCAATCAGAAACCAGTGTGTACTGATAAGTCTTAACCCTGATGACAGTGAGCCCCAAGTCTGGTCTCACATTAAACTTTAACTATGGCCATAGACTCACTGCTAAATCTGTCTTCAGACTCATCCCTAATCCCAACTAGTCCAGATACACTGAATCTAACCTTGGCAGCTGGCCATTCCTAAACTGCAAAGGTACAGGAGAAGACCCTGCAGATATTTCTGGAAAGCTCCACTACCCCACCACCCGTAAGCACGCAGCTGGAGGGTTTCATGGGATGGCATTTAGATGGCACTGGAAGTGTTCGCAAAGCCCTGCGTTTCTCCAGCCCTAATACCTTTTAGCAGTGGATGGACCCTCACCACCATTCTCTCTCAATGCCTGCCAGGCAGGTCTGCCCACTTTTCCCTGACTCTGGGGTCCTGCCCATCTCAGGGGCCCTTTGGTATGGTTTAGATATGACCTATTCTCCCCAAATTCAGATGCTAGAATTGGTGGTACTAAGATACGATACCTTTAAAAAGCAGGGCCTAATGGAAAGTAACTGGGTCATGAGGGCTATATCTTCATAAATAGACTGATACTACCTCATGGAAGTGGGGCAGGTCTCCTGTGACTAGAATGTGATAAAGTGAGACTGCCCATACCTTGACCCTTTCCTCAAGCTGCCAGTTCCCTTTCCATGTCACCATGTCCTGGTAGATGCAGAAGCATGATGGCACCATGGTGTTTGGACAAACTTCCAACAAACTTCTTTTCTTTATACAATACTCCATACTGGGTGTCCGGTTACAGCAATACCAGGACTCCTGCTCCTGCTTCCAAACACCTTGAGCATAATCTTACCTACCAATACCAAACTCTCTCCCCTGCCCCCTGCCTAAACAATCTCACCTAGAAGGTTCAATCTTTCCTCCAGAAATCCCGCAGTGATATGAGTTAAGAATCTGCTTAAGCATCTAGAGGATTCTTTCTACTGTTACGTTTATTTGCACAATGACTACACGCATAATGTGCACTATCTCCCCAGATAGGAGCTTCCCATCATAAGAAATGCTGCAATGAACACCTTTACATTTTAACAACAAAACATTTCCTCAATCCAAAAGAGCATTCGAAACATAATTTAGAGGTGCTAGGGATTGAACACAGAGCTTCACACATGTTTAGGGTCAAATGCTCTATCACTGAGCTACATCTCTAGCCCTTCTAAATATTTTAAAAGTCAAATCAGGGAACCAGAGAGATGGGTCAGTCAGTAAAGTGCTTGCCACACAAGCACAAGGACCTGGACTCAGTCCCCCAGCACTCGTGTAAAAAGTGATTGCTATGGCATATCTGTAATCCCAGTGCTGAGGAGGCAGAGACAGGCGGATTCTTGGAGCTCACTGGTTAGTTGGTCTAGCCAAATTAGTGAGCTCTAGATTCAGTGACAGACTGTGTCCCAAAAAAATAAAGTGCATGGTGATATAGGAAGACACCTGATGTCGATCTCTGACCTCTACACATAAATACACACACACACGCACACACACACACACACACACACACATATGCACACACACCGCGGAGGGGGGGGTGTCTCACTGTTTAGTCCTGGTTGGCCTGGAACTTGATATGTATATAGATGAGGATGGCCTCGAAGTCACAGAAATCCACCTACCTCTGCCTCCAGAGTGCTGGGGTTAAAGGTGTACACCACCATGCCAAGCCCATGCTTTGTCTTAGGTTAACACAAAATCCTACTCACCCTTCCCTAAGATATGTTGAGTCACAATTTTT
Organism: Nannospalax galili; assembly: GCF_000622305.1. Classification (NCBI taxonomy): domain Eukaryota; kingdom Metazoa; phylum Chordata; class Mammalia; order Rodentia; family Spalacidae; genus Nannospalax; species Nannospalax galili. Next base: position 1,199,527 of record NW_008360310.1, read on the forward strand.
AAAGACTTAAAAGTAAAACAAAATCTATCTCTAGGTTTAAAAAAAAGTCAGAAAACTAGAAGCAAACAGGAAGCAAAGAAATGCCCCAGGGTGAGATGTGCAAATGCTTGTTGTGACAGAAGGCTCTGGAATTAAGAGCACCTGCTGCTCCTGCAAAGAACCAGGGGTCAGTTCCAAGCACATGCATTAGGCAGCTCACAACCACCTTTAACTCCAATTCCAAGGGGTCCAATATCTTCTTCTGGCCCCTTTGGGCACCTACACTCACACCCACAAATACACACATACATGTGAGTAAAAATAAAATGAATCTTTAAAAAAACAAAGAAACCAAGTGAAAACAGAAAGCACAGGGTTTAAAAATACCAATAATTAAAGAATGCCTGCTCTGGCTTCCATTGGTATAGTGGCTGAGATCTCCGCAGACTTCCACATCTCTAGAGAGCACCTGTTCCAGCCTCCCTCTGGCATAGGGGCTGAGAACTCAGGAGACTGCCTGAGAACGCCTGGATCTTGCCTCCATTTGAGCATCCCCAAATCCTGCCATACCCAATCACCTAACTGGGATTACGTGAGGCCCCTCCCACTGCTCCCAGGCAGACCTCTGCCCTTTGGTAGGATAAGGCTGAGATCTTGGCAGAGTGCCTGCTCCTCCGCTGACCATCAGTGTAGGGGCTGAGATCTCCGCAGACCTCCAGAGAGTCCCAAAATTGCCCTTCCCCACTTAGGGAACTTCACAAATTTTGCTCTGAGTTCCCCCTAGTAGGGGTCAAAACCTTAGAAGGAAGTCTGAGTGTACCTGACTGGAACCTGACTTGGGCTTCTGTGGGAGCTCCTGAGTAGCTGATCTGAAGCCATCAGGTCCCTCCAAAATAAAACCTGAGAGAACTTGAAATGTGGACCAACCAGCTTTACATGACCAATAAAAAAATAAATTAAAAAAATAAATAAATTAAAACCCAAGGCACACGAATAATACCAGCAGAAGCAAATTCCAACTTAGTTTTCATACCAGAATCACAAACAACCAAAGAAATTCACATGCCAAAATTACAACAAAAGAATAATAAAATGGAAAGCCAAAACACTATGTCCCCACCAAACCCCACCAGTCCTGTAGAAGAGTTTTACTGGAGAACCCCTAGAGATAACCCAGGACACAGAATTTAGAAGAACAATCATAAACATGATCAAGGAATTCAACAAATTAAAATAACACACAAATAAACAAAGAAAGAAGATAGAGATAAACTTCTGAATGAATTCACAAAAGAGATAGAAACTGAAGAAAACTCAGGCAGAAATGAAGAAGGAAGTGCAAAACTCAATAAGCCAACTTGAAACATCAGGGGAAAGCCTCACTGCTAGGATGAATGTAATAGAAAACAGAATATCAACACTGGAAGATAAAGTTGAAGAACTGGACCACTCAAGCAAAGATTATGAAAAAAATGTTAAAACAGAAGAATGGAATGTACAAGAGATGTGGGACACCACGAAAAGACCAAATCTGTGTATCATAGGTATAGAGGAAGAAGAATTTCAGGATAATGGTATTGACCAGATCTTAAATAGAATTGTAGAAGAGAATTTCCCAAAATTAAGGAAAGACATCCCATACAAATACAAGAAGCACATAAAACACCAAATAGACAGGACCAGAAAAGAAACTCCCACTGAATATCATAGTAAAAACACTAAAAGTACAGAACAGAGACAGAATACTGAAAGCAGCAAAAGAAAAACAACAGGTCACATACAAAGGAAAGCCCATCAGAATTACAGCTGACTGTAATCAATTCAAACTACAAAAGCCAGAAGAGCCTGGGCCAACGTATTTCCAGTTCTAAATGACAATAGATGCCAGCCCAGAATACTTTACCCAGCAAAAATGTCAATTATAGTTGAAGGGGAAAGAAAAATCTTCCATGACACAAATAGCCTGAAAGAATACATGTCCACAAAACCAGCCCTTCAAAGAATACTTGAAGCAATACAAAAAACGGAGAAAGAACAACTATACCCCAGGGGCAATGAAAGAAAATAAATAAAGCTATAATTAAGGAAAAACAAAATTAGACAAAGAATGCAAACAGCAATCAAAATGATGGCAACCAATACACATCTTTCAATAATAATTTAACTATCAATGGATTGAACTCACCAGTAAAAAGGCACAGGCTAAGTGAATGGATTAAGAAACAAAATCCATCTTTTTGCTGTCTGCAAGAAACCCATCTCACTTTCAAGGATAGGCACTACCTTAAAGTGAAAAGATGGAAGAGAACATTCCAAACAAATGGCACTAAGAAACATGCAGGGGTTGCAATTCTAATATTTGACAAAATAGACTTCAAAGTAAAACTAACCAGAAAAGATAAGGATCAAAGGAACAGTTAACCAAGAATATATTACAATCCTTAACATATATGCACCAAATTCATAAAAACAACACTACAGGACATTAAGGCATAGATTAACCCCAACTCAGTAATAGTAGGGGACTTCAACACCCCACTGTCTCCATTAGATAGGACAAATGGACAAAGAATAAACAGAGAGACATATGGATTAAAAGATACCATACATCAAATGGACCTAATAGACATCTTCCAAATATTCCACCCAAGCACCAAAGAATACACTTTCCACTCAGCACCCCATGGAACTTTTTCAAAAGTTGATCACATACTGGGGCACAAAACAAATCTCAACAAATACAAAAATATTGAAATAATCCCATGCTTTCTATCAGATCACAATGCAACAACGCTCAAAATCAACACTGGAAGAAGCCCTAGTCATTATAAGAACTCATGGCAATTAAGCAGCACACTCCTAAACAATGAGTGGGTCAAAGGAGAAATTAAGAAAGAAATAAAAGAATTCCTGGGATTCAATGAAAAGTACAATACAACACAAAAGTGCCTATATTAAAAAATTGGAAAGAGCTGAAATAATTGACCTAACACTGCAACTCAAGACACTGGAAAGGCAAGAACAAATGAAACCCAAACCCAGCAAAAGAACAGATATAACAAAAATCAAGGCAGAAATTAATGAAATAGAAACAAAGAAAACAATACAAAGAATTAATCTAAGAGCAGGTTATTTGAAAAGCTAAACAAGAGAGACAGACCCTTAGCCCAAAAGAAAAAAAGAGCAAACCCAAATCAACAAAATCAGAGATGAAAGGAGAAACATCACAATGGACACCCAAAAGATCCAGAGCAGTATAAGGGAATATTTTAAAAACCTATATCCTACTAAATCTGAAAGTCTAAAGGAAATGGATGGATATCTGGAATCATGGGAACCTCCAAAGTTAAACCAAGAAGAGATCAACAGTTTAAACAGACCCAGAACACATGAGGAAATTAAAACAGTAATACAAAGCCTCCCAATTAAAAAAAGCTCAGGCCCAGGTGGATTACCAGCAGAATTCTACCAGACATTTAAAGAAGACCTCCAACCAATACTACTTAAATTATTCAAAATGATAGAAACAGAGGGAGAACTCCCAAATTCCTTCTATGAAGCCAGCATCACTCTAATATCCAAACTGGGTAAAGACACACTAAGAAAGAAAACTATAGACCCATATCCTTAATGAACATAGATGCAAAAATTCTTAACAAATTACTTGCAAACTGCATACAGACGTACATCATAAAGATCATTCACCATGATCAAGTAGGCTTTATTCCAGAGATGCAGGCATGGTTCAATATACGCAAGGCAGTAAACATCATCAGTCATATAAATGGACTCAAAGACAAGAACCACGTGGTCAGCTCAATAGATGCAGAGAAGGCCTTTGACAAAATTCAACATGCATTTATGTTCAAAGTACTAGAGGAAATTGGAATGAAGGGAACATACCTCAACATAATTAAAGTCATATACAACAAACGCACAGCCAGCATCATTCTGAATGGAGAAAAACTGGAAGCATTCCCATTAAAATCAGGAACCAGACAAGGATGTCCACTATCTACACTCCTTTTCAACATAGTGCTTGAAACTCTTTCTAGAGCAATAAGACAGGAGAAGGAAATTAAAGGAGTACTAATTGGAAAAGGAGAGGTCAAACTATCACTTTTTGAGGATGATATGATACTATACCTAAGAGATCTAAAAAGTTCCACCAGTAAACTCCTAGAACTGATCAATACTTTCAACTCCTACCCTATGTTCTGTTAACAAGCCCAATAAACTAGTTAGAATTTTCAAAAAAAAAAAAAGAGCAGATCTAATGGAAACCTTCATTATTCCACCAAAGTTGACCACATGTTGGCAAATCCTTCGGTCTTTGACACTTATTCCTACTTTTCCCCCCTTAAACTTCATTGTATATATATTTTTAATGTAACCTGCTTCAAGTTATTTCTGGAAAAATGTGTTAAAATTGCCTCTCTGTGGAATAATAAAAATATTCTAAAATTTTTAAAAATACCAGTAATCACAAGAAAACAGACCAAACCTGCCTATTAAGTATGAATATGGCTAGATTAGACTATGTATTTACTTATTATTTTTATCTGAACAGGGTCTTACCCAGGTTGGGCTTGAACTTGCCAACTTCCTGCCCCAGCCTCTGAGAGTGCCTAGCACCTGGTTAATTTTAGACTTATGAAAGCTCATCTACCTGCTGTTGTAAAATAACAGATAGAAAGCACGAAGACAAAGAAAGGCTGGTAGTGAAGGGAGACAAGGATGCTGTAAGAGAGTACAGTCAGAGAGCTGTGTCAGTGAAGGAAAACGTCAAGGGCTAAAAGTCATTGCATGATGAAGTTTACTTTATTGGGTGGCCAGAATGACTGCAAGCTGGTTTCCGCCTGTTAGAACAAGTGACTGGACCATCTAGAAGTGAGAAATGCATGGTCAGGATAGACAACCTAATGCCTCTTAGTACTGACCACTGAAGGAGAATCAAAAGCAGTAGATGGGGGACTCTGGCTGGAAAGATGCTTGGCTGATAAAGTGATGACAAGACATATAAGCTATAGGACCCAAGTTCCCTCCCCAGAACCCACATACAAAAGCAGGGCATGGTGAGGTTTGTGAGTGTGTGTGTGTCTGTGTGTGTGTCTGTGTGATCCCAGTGCTGGGGAGGCAGGCAGAGAGACAGATCCCTGGCACTTATTGGTCAATCAATGTAGCCTAAATGGTAAGCCCTAGGTACAGAGAAAGAGAGAAACACTATGTCAGCAAACAAGGTGAGGGGCACCTAAGAAATGACACTTTAGGTGTCCTCTGACTTCCACATACACATACACACACTAAACACACACATGTACCTGCACAAACACATACAGACACAAAGATACTTGGAATTGGAACTCTGAAGATGCTTGGTTTAATGAGTGTTTCTAGACCTGGCACTCGACAGAAGATTGATGTGCTTGTGAGGTATACAGTATTGGCACCAAAACTGACCATAGCAGAGCATAAAGCAAGCCCAACACAATTCAAAGAACAGCTGCTGTTTTAAACTCAGTTTCTGATGATAATGCTGTTCAGTCAGAACTCAGTAACAAAAATGCGATCCTTAGGGAAATGTTGCTATTCAAAGGGAAAATCAAAAAAAAAAAAAAAAAAAAAAAAAAAAAAAAAAGAAAGAAAAACATAGCCGGACATGGTGGTGCATGCCTTTAATCCCAGCACTCAGGAGGCAGAGGCAGGCGGATCTTTGTCAGTTCAAGTCCAGCCTGGTCTACATAGCGAGTTCCAGGATAGCTGGGGCTACAGGGAGACCCTGTCTCAAAAAGACTGAAAAAAAAAAAAAAAATGAAAAAAGAAAAAAGAAAAAAAGAAAAACTTAATGAGTGATCAGAACAGGTTGCAAACTAATGATATCAACTTAACCTTAAGAAAGCTTTAATAAAAAGGTAAAAAGAAAATTAAGTTATGTGTAGTAGCTCACACCTGTAATCATAACACCCAGGATGCTAAGGCTAAAACAGGAGGATTGCCACAAGGTCCAGGACAGCCGGAGCCTCAAAGTGAGACTGTCTTTGCTAAAAAAATTAAGCCGGGCGGGCATGGTGGCACATGCCCTTAAGCCCAGCACTCAGGAGGCAGAGGTAGACAGAGCTCTGTGAGAATGAGGCCAGCCTGGTCTACATTGCAAGTTCCAGGCCAGCTGGGACTACAGGGAGATCCTGTTTCAAAAACAAAAATTTAAACTCAAAATGAGAAAAAAGAAGGAAATAATAAAGAGCATGAATCAATTTTTAAAAAAAGAAACAAATCTTTAGAGATTGAGGAAGACATCAGAAGATGGAAGGACATCCCATGTTCATGGATTAGAAGAAATAATGTTGTGAAAATGACCATCCTACCAAAAGCCATTTATAGATTCAATGAAATGCCAGTCAAAATCCTCATGATATTCTTCAGAGCACTGGAAAAAAACATCCTAAGATTCATATGGAAGCAAAAAAGACCTCAGAGAGCCAAAGCAACCCTGAGCACTAAGAGCAATGATGGGGGGATTACTATACCAGACTTTAAACTGTATTACAGAGCTATAGTCATAAAAACAACATGGTACTGGCACAAAAATAGACTCAGAGATCAATGAAACAAAACTGAAGACCCAAATATGAGTACATGCAATTTCAGCTACCTGGTATTGGACAAAGGGGTCAAGAACATTCACTGGAGGAAAGACAGCATGTTCAACAAATAATGCTGGCAAAACTGGATCTCCACCTGTAGAAGAATGAAATTAAATGTTTATCTTTCACCTTGCACAAAAGTCAACTCCAAATGGATCAAAGACCTCAATGTGAAGCCTACAAGATATAGATGTAGGAAAGGATTTTCTAAACAAGACATCAATTGCTCAGGAAACAAGATCAAGAATCAACAAATGGGACCTCATTAAACTAAAAAGCTTCTGTACATCAAAAGAAGCAGCCAAGGAAATGAAGAGAAAACCCACAGAATGGGAGAAAATCTTCACAGGCAACACATCTGACAGAGGTTTAATATCCAGAATATATAATGACTCAAAAAACAAAGAATCAAGAAAGGAAGTAACCTAATTAAAAGATGGGCTAAGGAGATGAACAGAGAGTTCTCTAAAGAAGAACTAAAGATGGCTAAGAAGCATCTTAAAAGGTCTTCAACATCATTAATAATTAGGGGAACACAAATTAAAACCACTTTAAGATTTCATCTCACCCCAGTCAGACTGGCTAAGATCAAGAGAATAAATGATACCAAATGTTGGAGAGGATGTGGGGAAAGGGGAGCATTCATCCACTGCTGGTGGGATTGCAAACTTGTTCTACCCCTGTGGAAAGCAGTGTGGAGAACTCTTAAAAAACTACAAATGGCCGGGCGCGGTGGTGCACACCTTTAATCCCAGCATTTGGGGGGCAGAGGCAGGCAGATCTCTGTGAGTTCAAGGCCAGCTGATCTCCATAGCTGGGGCTACAGGGAGACCCTTTCTCAAAAAGACCGAAAAAAAAAA
>NW_008360310.1:1207148-1298961 GCF_000622305.1 Nannospalax galili
CTTGTCAGAAATAAGATCAGCCAGCTTTCGATGTCTGTTGCTTCTTTTTCTTAAACAGTTCTTCAATATTGCACTTCTTTTTTCCCTTTGCTGCTTGTTTACTTTAGGCAAACACCTCCATCTGGTTGATTGAAACTTATTCTTTTCCTTACCTCTTTTTGAAAAGATCCTTTACCCTAGACATTTCCAGAATCCAAAAACTAATCAGATTGTCTTTTCTTTGTTAAAATCAATTTCTCCAGGTTTTAATAAGGGAGATATGGATAAAAATGAGGTTATTTTAATGGGAGGGGGAGGGAGGGTTATACAAGGAACCTAGGGGATAAAGGGAAAGAAGGAGCTCAAGAGAGGTAGGACCATAGGAGAAGGGTATTATTAAGAGAGAAATGGGAAAAATGGGGGCACTTTAAATGGGGAAATCACAGTGGAAGGATTAGACAATGCAAGAGATAAATAATGCCCAGCTAGTTTTTAAAAACCAGAGGGAACCATATTAATCCAACAGCCTACTGACAAATTATACATACAATTAGCTCAAGGAAGATAATACATGTCTAGGCAAGGTTTATCTGAGAACGTTTGGTCTTTGCCCAAGCTTTATCTACATAACACATGGTAATTAAAAGTACCATGGCAGAACTAACCTTCTTGGATGTCTAACAGCCATACTTTGAGGCCTATAAGGGAACCATATTAATCCAACAGCCTACTGACAAATTATACATACAATTAGCTCAAGGAAGATAATACATGTCTAGGCAAGGTTTATCTGAGAACGTTTGGTCTTTGCCCAAGCTTTATCTACATAACACATGGTAATTAAAAGTACCATGGCAGAACTAACCTTCTTGGATGTCTAACAGCCATACTTTGAGGCCTATACTAATTCTTGATCAAGGAGGCCATGGAAACCCCACCAAATGGACTTGAACCAGTGTCCAGTCTACAAAGAGGAGGGTCAACACAGAGGAAACATTTCCTCCATACTTTCAAGTGAAGCTGGCCACAGTCAAGCAGGACCTTTGACTTGTCTTCACATAGATGGAACTGGTAAAAGAAAGGAGCCAGGGTCTCCTCCCAAGCCCATGTGACCCCTGAGGAACAGATCTTCAAATGACCTTAAGAGTAAAAATAAATTGGTTTATCTGGGCCAAATGTATGGTCTTAAACACCCAACAGGAAAGTATAACCAAAGATTAAAGGGATTATATAATTCTTTAAGAGTCCATGTGTATAGCTAAAAGTTACATAACAAGAAACAATGCCAGACAGGAGATACCTTCCTTTAAGTTGTTGGCCAGGGTTGCCCAAGAGACTCCCAGATGGCAACCCAGCATAGAACTGGGAAAATGAACAGCAGACCCCAATCTTACCTAAAGGAATATTAACAACTGATTGCTGCTAGATGAGGAAGAGATGATCTTCCTAAAACAAGGAACTCTAGATAGGCTGACTAGACTCAGCGGATGGGCAAACACTGGGGAATGGCTGGAGGTGCCAACAACACAGTGGACAGTAACAGGGATGACAGAGTATATGTGCTCCAGTGGGGGGGTGCACCTATGGTAGGGTGCCATTTGGGATGTGGGTATATAGATGAATAAGATTGTTTCGGATATTCTGTATGAAATACACACAAAAAATCAACAAATTTTTAAAAATGAGTTATATTTGAGGAAGAAGCATAAAAATTTGCTCCATGTTAATTAGTAGAGGTGAAACACATTACCATTGAAATCTACCCGATGATTTTTATATCCATGCTCAGGTGGATCTCAGAAAGTAACCCACGGTGACTAGTAATAATCAAATACATGGAGATTAGAAATACTTGTGCAAACATCTAAGTGTTATGTTAGCAGCATTTTCTGTATGAAACAGCATATTTTTAAAATGAAATTGAGATCTTTTTTAAAGGTTAAAACCTCATTCAGTTTTCTGTCTTATAGGGTTTATACTGAGTTCAGTATTGTATAACTGTATTAATTCAACTGTGAACCTAAAAATTTATAGCCAATATTGAAAGAGACGCATCTTTGCTCTGAAAATTGTTAGTGAATGTTAATTGTGTAATGAAATGTTTCTTCTAATCATGTGGTTATTAAATAAATAATTTTAAAAAAGGAAATAGAAAAATAATAGAAAAATCAGAGGAAGCAAATCTATTTCAACAAAATACTTTACCTGAGAACTGGTACCACGGAACATGTTGGCCAAACTTAAAAAAAGACTCTGGGAAAGTTCATACCAGTTTCCTTCAGGACATCCATGAGGTTAAGACTATAAGAAGCCCTTTCAAATGTTTAGCAAATTGGAAACAGAAATCTGTCTCTCCAAAGGGTGATATAGAATAACCAAGTAGGTTTTCTCAGGAATATAAAGCTGCTTTAATATTCTGAAATCAGGAACTGGAGAGATGGCTCAGTCAAGAGCTAACAGCACTTACTGCTCCTCCAGAGGACCAAAGTTTGGTTCTCAAACCCACATGGTGGCTTACAACCACCTTTAACTCAAGTTCTATGAAATCTGACTCCCTCCTCTGGACTCTGTGGGTTTCTGAATACATGTGGCATATACTCACACAGATGCACACGCATACAAATAAAAATAGATCTAAAATGATGATGATGATGATGATGATGATAATAAATGTATTCTGAAATCAATAAATTTAATTTAGCATGCGTGGCAGGCTGAAAAGTGACCTTCCAAAAGATATCCACACCCCAATCCCTGGGATCTATACATTTATTTGGAAATTGGATCTTTGCCGCTAACTTTAAACTCAGAATTTGGAGATGAGGAGGTTATCTTGGGTCACCTTTGAGGGCTCTAAATCCATCACAGAAGAGGCAGATCACATGGTAGAGGGGTGGGCAAGGTGGCCACAGAGGCTGAGATTGCAGGGCATGGCCACAGCTGTCTCCTGACCTATTGGTGCCCTCAGGGTAGGAGAGGGGAACTTTTGGAAGCACAGATGTGGGGAATACTTAGAGACCTGATCACCTCTGTAACATGCATTATAATGGTAAATTGTCATATGCTGTTTGAGCTAACTGAGAATTTGGCTCTGGAAAGAGGGTTGCCACCTCCCATTTTAGACCCAAGCATGTTATCTCAAAGTGTCCTCCAAGGTCCCTTGTCTGGGATGGGTTGGCTACCCTACCTCTATGACAGCAAGGGAAGAGAACAGCAAAACAGCCCAAGAGTAAAAACACTGAGCCATTGAGAACAACCAGAAGGTAAACCATTTCCAGCAGATGGGATTGTTTAGCCCATGATATAGGAGTGCCTGTAGGGGGAAAGAGAAGCTGGAAGTTCAGCCATGGGAAGGTCTGCCATGAGCGAAAGCTCAGTTGAGAACTCCAGCTGACCACCTCAACTCCCCTAGTCAGTTTTTGCTGGAGCCGGGGGTTGATAATATGATCTTTATCCACTACTATTTGTTCTTTTACTTGAAAGCCTCATTGGAGGAGACACTCAGCTCTACCCAGGACTCTACCAAGAACTCCAGCTGGCTTCCCCAGTTTAAGTGCCAGATTTGATTCTCTCTCTCTCTCCCCCTCTCTCTCTCTCTCTCCTCTCTCTGTCTTTCTCTCTCTCATCAATCTCTTCTTATTAACTCTTTAAATTTGATTTGTTATATACTTAATAAACTCACTCATTCAAAACCAAAAAAATATGGTTATGGTAGATCATTCTCCAAATTGCATAGAACAATCCCCTCATATTTTCTAAAGGCACCAAAGGCGCTTAGTTTGGGGGTCCTTACGATCCCAAGTGTAAGCAGGTGAGCTCCCAGGCTCCTCGGAGACTTACCCTCCTCTACCGGCCTTCCAGCTTCCAGACTCATGTTGTTTGTTGTCATCTCTTTACCCTTGTGGGTTGAGTCACGGTCTCACTATGTAATCAGGCTGGCCTTGAACTTACAACCTTCCCGCCTCAGCCTTAGTGTGCAACACCACAAGTGAGTTTATCCTTTCTTGAACAATCTTTTTCTGAAGCTTTGGTGATATTTGGGGGGAAACAAAATTAAATGCCTGTGCCCATTTTTCCCTTCAAAGCTCATACAGCTGCTTTCCAACTTCTGAGTGTTGCTGACCACTCCGGCCCCTTGCCATTCCCTTGTTCCCTGACCCTTCTCAGCTAACTTGATGTCAGCACAGCAGGGCTTGGGGAAGGAGCAGAGTGAAAGTCACACATTCAACCCACCACTCAATTCAGATCTCTGTAGTTATTTGTGTAGAAACGTTTCCTTCCCAGAAGTAGAAACTAAGTCAAAGGAGTTGCACAACTTTAAGACTTAATAAAGAGCTGAGGAACCCTCTGGGAAGGCTGTGTCAATTTACACCCGAATCAGGTTAGGAAAGGGCCATTTCTCTGCATCCTGCAAACCCTGGATGTATTCTTCCTTAACCCTTTGCAGTCTGTCATGGAAAAGACAGATCGTTTTGCACTGATTTTCACCACTGAGCACCAAGATTTTAATATATTTATAGGGTTTTGTTGTTGGTGTTTCATAAGCTGCTTGCTGTTAATTTGCCAGTTTTTATAATTAAGTTATTCATTTCCTTACTGATTTTAAGGGCACTTAATACAGATAATATTGATTCCTAGTTTCTTATTGAAAAAGATCCCCATGTTGGCATTCTTAATTTCTCATTTTTATTACAGTAATTTTTATAGTATGTATTTATACTTTTTGGATTTTTGTTTGGGGAGTTATTTTTGAGTCAGGGTCTCCTTGTAGCCTCACCTTGCCTGAACTCATTATGTAGACCAGACTGGTCTTGATCACACAGAGATCCTTCTGCCTTTGCCTCCCAAGTGCTGGGACTGAAGGTGTATGCCACCACACCTGGTAAGTTTATAGTTTAAAAAAAATTTTTTTTAATTTAATTTTTTATTGTATATGTGTGTGCACATGTGGTGGCACAATATGTGGAGGTCAGAGGATAATTTTTGGAGTCGGATCTCTCCTTCCACCATGCATGAGGGTTCCAAGGATCAAACTGAGGTCATTAGGCTTGGTGGCAAGCACCTTTGCTGCTGAGCCATCTCACGAGCCCGTGGATTTATACTTTTTATACCATCAGGTCTATCAGTGGCTTCCTTAGTTGCTTCTGATTTGGTGAGTAGAAAGGTTTTTCTATCCTGAGACTGTAAAGATGAAGGACTGGGGTGGAGCTCAGTGGTACATCATGTGCCTAGCATGTCAGAGCCCTGGGCTCTCTCCTCAGCCACGCCCCAAAACTCTGAGAAAGTAAAAATAATATTCTCTTTTAGTATGTTAATGACATAATATTTTCACCTAAAAATGTAATCAACTTGAAATTTATTTTTGTAAAGAATAAGTACAGGAAATCCAACCATAATTTTAAGTTTTTTCTTCCTTCCCTTTTCCCCTCATCTATCTCAAAAATAAACTATTTTTATTACATCTACTTATTCATTCATTTATTGTGTGTGTGTGTGTGTCTGTGTGTGTGTGTGTCTGTGTGTGTGTCTGTGTCTGTGTATGTGTCTGTGTCTGTGTGTGTCTGTGTCTGTGTCTGTGTCTGTATCTGTGTCTGTGTGTAGGTATGCATATACTACAACATGAATGTGGAGGTCAGAGGACAACTTGTGGGACTCAGTTCTCCTTTTCAACATGAGGGTACCAGAGATGGAACTTGGGTTGTCAGACTTGGTAGCAAGTGCCTTCAGCCTCTAAGCCATTTCACTGGCCCCACACAGAAGTAATTTTAGATTTCTACTATACTTTCTTCTTGGTGCATGAGCTGATTAACAGTGCATTTTACAAATACATGATCTTTTTGTTATTGGTTTAAATATGTGTGGTAAGAGATCATGGTCTGAATCAGATCTATGTTGAAAACTATAATAGTTTGTGATGTGCTTGGAAGATGTGTACTGCCCGATTCTTTAATTCAGAACTGTAGAAACGTCCTGTAGGCCCCACTTGTGAGTTGTGTTATTCAGATCTTTACACCATGGCTGATCTAATTAAGAACGATAAGATATCCCAGTTTGGTGGGGGATTTCCCTCTTCTGTGTTATCGATTTTGTTTTATGTATTTTGAGACTCTTTTGTTAAATGCATGCACATTTAAAATTAGTATGTCTCAGACTGGAGAGATGGCTCCGTGGTTAAGAGCACTGACTGCTCTTGTAGAAGACCCAGGTTCAGATTTCAGCACCCACATGGGTGTTAACAACTGTCCTTAACTCCAGTTCCAAGGAGTCTGACACCCTCTTCTGTCCTCCTCAGGCACTGTACAACATGGTTACACTTATACACATGCGAGCATTAATACTCATACACATAAAATAAAAAATTTAAAAATTAGTATGTCTCATTGGTAAAATCCCTTTGTCATTACATTAAATGTATACTAAATATGTATTTAAACATGTCATGCTCCATCTACCCTTCTTCATGCCTCTTGTTTCAATGTCACTTGTACTCGCTATCAGTACAACTGTGTCGCTTTTTTTTAGGTGGCCTTTGCTAATGTGCATGCCTCTATTCTGTTTTCGCTATTTTTCTTGTTTTCCAGATAGGCTCCACTACGTTGCTTAGGCTGGTTTCAAACTCTTGGGCTCAAGTGATCATCCTGCCTCAGCCTCCTAGGTACCTGGGAATATGCATGATGGTGCCCAGCTTTCTGTCTCTTTGCTCTTCCTCCTCTCTTCTTCCTCCTTCTTCCTCCCTCCTTCCCTTTCTTTCTTTCTTTCTTTCTTTCTTTCTTTCTTTCTTTCTTTCTTTCTTTCTTTCTTTCTTTTTTAACCCAAGATCTCATGCATGCTAGGCAAGTGTCCTATCAGTGAGCTATATCCCCAGCCCTCTACCTGGTTTTCTTAGTTCCTCGGACTTATTTTACCTTTTCTGGAATGGACCCTATCTTAGCAATGAGCATTGATGATCACATTTTTTTCAGTAGGTTTCCTATTTTGCTGTTTTATCAAGTTTTTGCAGGGATTGAATCAGTTTCATTAAATAAATTAGAAATTTTTCTTTACATATGCACTAAAATAATTTTAGTCATATAGAAATCCTGCAGGGTTTGAAACAAATTATCTGCAAATGGATTCACTTTGTACCCCTGTGACAAACCTCTCAGTTTATTCCATATTTATTTTCTAGTCAGACTTCTACTCTCATTTTTTCTTTGACTCTATTTTAGTTATATTTTTCTTTAAAAGAAAGCAACTAATTGGTCTAGATTTTTAATTTCTTGGATGTGCAGTTGTTTTCTTCTTAAAATCTGTTTCACTGAAGTATAAGTTTTTAAGATTTATTTTATCATTTTTAAAAATTATGTGTATGTGGGGGGAGATATGTGCACATGAGTGGCTTTGCCTGTGGAGGCCAGAGGTGTTGGATTCCTTAGAGCTGGAGTTACAGGCATTATGTGCCTCCTGACAACTTGGGTCCTCTGCAAGAGCATCAAGTGCTCTTAATCCCTGAACCATCTCTCCAGGCCCTTAAGTACAACTTGTATTTTTAAAAATTTCATCCAGGGGCTGGAGAGATGCAGTAGTTAAGAGCACTTGTTGCTCCTGCAGAGGTCCCAAGTTTGGTTCTAGCACCCAAGTCAGGCAGCAACTTGAAACTCCAGTTCTAGGGGATCCAATGCCCTCTTCAGGCTTCCATGGGCATGACCACTCATGTGCACAAACCCCCACAGACACACATACAGTGCATACACTTCATAAAAATAAAGGGCTGGAGAGATGGTTCAGTGATTAAGAGCACTGGCTGTTCTTTCAGAGGACCTGGGCTCTGTTCCTAGCACCCACAAGGCAGCTAACAACTGTCTATAACTCCAGTTCCAGAGGATCTGACAACTTCTTCAGACCTCTTCAGGCATTGCATGACTTGGGTGCACTTATATAGATGCAGGCAATACACTCATATGCATAAAAATAATACATAAAATAGAAAAACATAAAAGTCCTTTAAATCTAAGAATTTGTCCATTGCAAGTAAAATTCAGTGGGCTGTAACAAATTAATGCATTCCCTTCTCCTCTACCAACCCTCTATACAGAGTACTTTTAGTACTTAATGTCACTCTAAAAATCTCTCTCCATGCCCCCTTTTATTCTAGTAGTCTTTCCTGCATCTGCCTCAGACAACTACTGTTTTGTCTTTTATCTCTAGAGCTATACTTTTTCTAAAGTTTCATAAGAATGGAATGAGACTGTGATGGTTAATTTCCATCACAACTTGATTAAATTAATAAACACCTAGGGTATAATAAGGTGCACTTTTGGACACATCTGTGAGGGAGTTTCCAGAGAAGTTTCCCTGAGCAGGCAAGACACACCCTGAATGTGGCCAGCCCCATCCCATAGGCTGAGGATCCCGACTAGATAAAATAGGAATAAGGAAAAATCCTGCTGAGCTCTAGCATTCATTTCTCTCTACCTCCTGTTCCCACCACCATGCTGCCCCCACTGTGATGGACTGTGTCCCCTCAAACCAAACCCTCCTTCCCTTGATTTGGTTTCTGTCAGGTATTTTATCATAGCCACAGAAAAGTAACTGTCTGACACACAGACATAACTTTTCTCTAGCATCTGGCTTCTTTTGTGTAGCATAGCATCTTAAAGATCAGTCCATGCATGTTTCCATTTTTATTACAGGAAAGTGATAGGGGAGATACCAGATTTGCTTTTCTGTTCATCAATAGATAAGCATTCTGCTTGAACCTATGACGGGCTAAAAAGAAAATCACTCCCCAAAAGACATCCACATACGAATCCCTGGAACCTGTAAATGTCATAGAAAAAGGAACCTTACAGATGTGATCTTGGTATGGGGAGTGCCCTGGATTATCAGGGTGGGCTTACATGTAATTGTGTGTATCTGTGGAAGAGGAATGCAGAGAGGGAATTGGCCACATGTGGATGAGAGGGGGTGCCTGAAGGAGATGGGGTGATGCAGCCACACCCCAAGGGATGCTGACAGCCACTGGAGGCTTGGAGAACAAGGAACAGGCTCTTACCCAGAGCTCCCACAAGAACTTGGTCATCCCAACACTTTCGTTTCAGCCATGGAATTGAGTGTTGACTTCCAGCCTCCAGAACCTTGAAAGAATAAATTTACGTTGTTTAAGCCTCCAGGTGTGTGGTCATTTGTTATGACAGCCTCTGGAAACCAACTCAGAAGCTATTACTAACAAAACTGATGTAAACCTTTGTACACGTGTGTAGACATACTTGTTTTCTTAGTATAAGCAATTTGTCAAGCAGGACCAGGATTGATGGGGTATATGCTTTTATTCATAAGAAACTGACTTTTCCCCAAATGATTAGACACAGTATCTTGCCTTCCCATAACTGATGTGGGGACTATAGTCATTCTTGAATTCCCACCAGCACTTGGTATGATTCACCTTTTTAAATTTTAGTTATTCTAATGTTTGTATGATAATATTTCCTTGTGGGTTTTTTCTTTGTTTGATTTTGGTTTTTTGAGACAGGGTCTTCCTGTAGCCTCAGCTAGCCTAGAACTTGCTATGAAGATCACATTGGCCCCTAGCTCACAGAAATCCACCTGCCTCTGTCTCCTGAGTGCCAGGATTAGAGGTGTTAGCCAACACACCTGACACCTCATTGTCAGGTGGTTTTAATTTATACATCACTGATGACTAATTATTTCAGCAACTGTAAACACCCCTTTCTCCATTAATATGTCTTCAGTGACGCATTTATTCAAACGCTGTATCCATGTTAATCCAGTTTTTTTGTCTTTCTATGCAAAGAGTTCCTTATATAGCATATGGTGAACATCTCCTGTGACTCCAGTTCCTTAACAATGTCTTTCAAATAGCAAGATGCTTAATTTTGATAGATTACCTTTTCTTTTTCTTTTTACACTTTATGCTTTCATAGCCTAAGAAGCCCACTTAGCACAATGTCAAGAAGATTTTATGTTAAAGCTTATTTAGGGACTGAAGAGATGGCTCAGTGCTTAAGAGCATTTACTGCTCTTGCAGAAGACCAGGGTTCAAATCCCAACACCTACAAGGCAGTTAGCAACCATCGGTAACTCCAGTTTCAGGGGATCTGATGCCCTCTTCTGACCTCCACAGGCATTGCATGACATAGGTGCACTTATATACATGCAGGCATAGCATTCGTACTCATAATATAAAAATAGACAAATCAAAATATAAAAATAAAAAAGGCTTATTTAGAAACCTTAGAACTTTCTCACATATGTAAGTCTGCAATCAATATCACATTAATTCTACATGGTGTGAGTTAGGTATCAAAGGGGATCAAGGTTCACTTTTTTGCTGAAGGATATCCTGTTTAACAGTTCCATGTGTTGAGATGAGCATCTCACCAGATCACCTCAGCACCTTTGTAGGAAGGACCACCTTGATGCCTTTGAGAGAAGTTAACTGACAGTACACTCCATTAATCACTGTCCATATTATACCATTCCACAGTCTTGATCTCTATCATTTTTTAAAAGATTTATATTATTTTTTATGTGTATGAGCGTTTTGCCTGCATGCATGTATGCACACCACATGTATGCCTGGTGCCCTCAGAGGACAGAAGAGGGTGTTAGATCTCCTAGAACTGGAGTTACAGATGGTTGTTAGGCACCATGAGGGTGCTGGGAACTGAATCTGTGTCCTCTTCAAAAGTAGTCAGTGCTCTTAACCACTGAGCTACCTCTCCAACCCTGATTTCTATAATTTTTTTCAGTCATAAAACCAAATCATCCTAAGTCCTCTGTCCTCATCTTTTTTACCAAATTGCTTTGGAAATTGTCTTTGTTTTTTTTCCTGTATAAATTTTAGAATCAGTTTGTCAATTTCCACCATGTTCTTCCATCCTCACCTAAAAATACCACGCTGAGATTTTTTAAAATTTATTTTATTTGTATGAGTGTGTTGCCTGCATTTATATGCACCTGTGTTATGCAGTGCCCTCAGAGGTCAGAAAAGGGCAGTCAGAAGAGGGCACCAGATCCCCCTGGAGCTGGAGTTACGGACGGTTTTTAGCTGCCATGTGAGTGCTGGGGATTGAACCCAGGTCCTCTGCAAGAGCAGCTAGTGCTCTTAACTGCTGAGCCGCCTCTCCAGCCCCCATGCTGAGATTTTTGTTTGAGCTATTTTAAATCTATAGATCATTTGGGGGGACATTTGACATCTTAATATTGAGTCTTCTGAATTATGAGCATGTGTTTGAACATAACGATATACTTCTTTTAAAAATTTTTTTATTATTTTTGTCTTATGTATATGAGTGTATTGCCTGCATGTGTGTAAGAGCACCCTTGTCATGCAATGCCCTCAGAGGTCAGAGGAAGGTATCAGATTCCCCCAGAACGGGAGTTACAGACAGTTGCTACCCACCATGTGGGTGTTGGGAATTGAACCCAGGTTCTCTGCAAGAACAGCCAGTGTTCTTAACCACTAAGCCATTTCTCCAGTCCCTGAACATGACTTAATATACTTCTACTTGATTACTAAGCTTACGATGTGCTTGCAACTGGCATTTTAATTTCAATTTCCAATTGCTTATTGCTATCTTTTTTTTTCAGAAATCACTCTTTCTAGGATTGTGTGCTGTTTCTTATTTATAATATTTATGAGATCCTTTTTGTTTTATTGGCAGCTAGAAGATTTCTTACTTTATTAGCCTTTACACAAATAAACACTTTGGTTTGCTTAATAAACCTATTGAGTCATTTCCCAATTTATTAAGTTTTTTGTCCTTATTAATTCTTTCCTCTTACTCTCATTAAGTTATTCTGTTGATCTCTGTAAATTTATGATTTAACTACTGAAAGCATTTTGCTTTTATTTTCTCTTATTGAGTTATTGTGATGGCTTTGTACTGTGACCACTTAACTATGCTGAAAGAACTGTATTTCACCAGGTTTCCTTCCTTACATGGCTGTCGGTTAGAGTTGCCCCAAGCGAAGTTGATGTGGGGTCTGAAAGACAATTGCGAAGGAGTAGACATGTGTTTAAATCAAAGTTCAGTAGAGGGCCAGGTAGTACTAAAGTTCACAAGCCACTGAGCCTCTTCTGGCTGACCTTTCTGGAGTGGGCAGTAGCCAGGACCCCAACTCCCTTTACAGCTCCTGCGTCTCAGAATTCCAGTCCTGTTCCCTGTGCAGCTGGTGCCAGCTCAGTGGAGATGTGACAATAGACCAGGGCTCTCACTTGCCTTCATGGGCTCCAGTCTTTTCTTACGTTCTCTACCACAGCCCTTTATCTGCCTGACATAGCCTGACCTGATGGTTTCATTCACTGGAATAATCAAAAGTTTTGGTTTAGGTTATTCAGTTTTGTCCTTGTTTTGCTTTTGTTAGTTCCCTTAAGAGTTTGATTTCTGGTGGCTGGAGGAATGGCTCATTGAATAAGAATGTTTATTTTGTAAGCATGAGGATTTGAGTTCAAATCTCCAGCATCCATGCAAAAAAGCTCGGTAAGGCTACTGGTATCTGTAGCCCTAGCACTTGTGGATGGAGTCCAGTGGACCCCCAAGAGCTCACTGGCCAGCTTAGCACTTTATCAACTGAGCCATTTCCCAGCCCTAAGAGTCAGTTTTGCCAAACTGCTAAAAATGAGAAGCCCTGGAGCTGCTAATAGCCACCAGGGCCACCACTTGGACAACCAACCTGCCATGAAAACGCAGAACTGAGTGAGGCCATAAAAGGAGGCATCTGGGTCCAGCCAGCAGAAAAGCCTGTTTAGTCAACCACCAAAGCTCCAAAGGTAGATTCTGTCTGTGCTAGATTCTGATTTCAGATGCCCCCTCCTCCCTCCCTGGGAATATCAATGCAGTCTTCTTTAATTGGATCTAATGGAGTCAATTTATTTCATAGAACATGTCTCCTTATGGAAGTGGCTTGTTTAAAGTGGCTGAGTTAATTCACATGTCTGGTGACATTGGCTTGCCCATGCTGAGGGTTTATATTTCATTCCTGGACCAAAATTTATGACAGAGCCTGTCAACAACTGTCTGTGTGTTGGATCCTATTTAAATTGCATAGTCCCAGATAAAGTAACCACTTTCTGTGCTTTCCTCTATTAGATTTGGCTTCTAGTTGCCCAGGGGATGATGAGGATTAGATGAGGACCACGGAATCCATAGAGAGAGATTCCTGTTCTGATGACTGATGTTCCTTAAGACTGTCTGAGTCATTGGACCTCCTGACTACATGAAATGATGCCGTCAAAGACATCCCCTTAGAATGTAGGCTGAAGTCCCTTGCCTGACCTGCTTCTATCTCCATGGGCACTTGCTCGCTTCACATTCTAAAATCCTTCTTTGGGCGGAGTTCCTGCCTTTTCTCCACCTCCCTCCATCCTGTTCCATAGTACCAGCCCAATTCTGTCTAGCCCTCAACTCTGTGCCTCTCCACGCTAAGCTTGGCTTTTTCATAGGTCCAAAGGTAACCTGCTTACAGTAAGACATGGGTTGCATTGCCTCCTATAATCTAAATCATTCTCCAGCCAGTGAAATGGCTCAGAGGGGAAAGGTACCTGCGGCCAAGTCTGATGACCTGAGTCTGATCCCTGGGACCCCACATGGTCAGAAAAGAGAACTGACTTCTGCAAGTTGTCCTCTGACTTCCACATACACATACATTGTGGTTCTCATGTGCACACATACACAGACCCAAACAAATACATACACATACAATAAATAAACAAATACATGACAAATGCAATTTTAAAAATACAACTATATACTTTCAACCAGTTTGCCTTAAGGCGGCATTCCATTTGGGCCTGAGACTATCTTGGCAGTTGTAGTAGAAAGTATCTACTGACCACCATCATGCTATCTCTCTTCACATGGAGAGTTCTCTCTGGAAGCTGCTATCTACCTGATGCCACCTTTCCCAGTCTCCTTTCCCCCAAGGCAAGGACAGTCTCTTGATGGACTATAAACTTCAGCCTGTACTGCCAGGCATGGTGGCACACACCTTTAATCCCAGCACTAAGGAGGCAAAGGCAGGCAGATTTCTTGAGATTGAGGCCAGCCTGGCCTCCATAGTGAGTTCCAGTCCAGGTGGGGCCACAGGGAGACCCTGTAACAAAAACTCAGAAAAACAAGAAAGTATGAAAATGATTAGACCCTGAGATCCTTTTCTGCCCCAGAAGAAGCCTAAAGATTCCCTCTTGAGAGAGAATAACCCAACTTGAACCCCTGCTGTTTCCCCACATCCCTTTCTCTGATGGAGAAAGCCATTTTGGAGTGTCCTTGGAGGCCACTGCTCAGGTCTGCAGAGCTGTTATCAGTGTGGCTCCCTAACTGTCTCACGGCAGCACAGTGCTTGCAGTAAGTAAATCCATCATTTCCAGGCTCAGGATTTTGAAGTCTTCTTTTCCAGAACTTTATCATTTCACCCTACCTACCAATTAACTTTGATAATTAGTCAAAACTAGTTTCTCCTTTTGATGACTGAACTTGATTGTCAATTTGACAGGATCACGAATCTCATAGACACAAACCTCTGAGCTTCTCTGTGAAGGTGTTTTCTAGATTACGCTAATTGATGGGGGAAGACCCACCCTAAATGTGGGAAGGCACAGTAGCTGGGGTTCCTGAAACGTTTGATTGAAAATATGAAACTGGTCAGGAATGGGTGGTGCATACCTTTAATCCCAGCACTCAGGAGGCAGAGGCAGGTAGGTTTCACGAGATTGAGGCCACCCTGGTCTACACAGCGAGTTCCAGGCCAGTTGGGGCTACAGGGAGACCCTATAATGAAAAACCAGAAAAACAAGAAAGTATGAGAATGATTAGACCCTGAGATCCTTTTCTACCCAAGAAGAAGCCTAGTGCTTCCCTCTCGACAGAGAATAAAGTTGAGATCTTTGAGGATGGGTGAGGTTTTCCACACTGTAGGGAAGGGAATTTAGTGGAGGGGAGGCATGCCCTCTCCCAACATGCTCCACACTGCTGAAGCGGGATTTATGCTGCACCTCTACCCCAGGCAGGAGACTGTGGGTCCCTCCCTGATTAACCCACAACACAAAGAAAAAGCTCACAGACTCTGACACTGACTGTTACTTAAAGAATTTGCCCAGATGGCCCTAGAATGTCATCCATAGTCAAAAATTTTCATCTATACACTAGGCATCATTTCCAAACAGATTTTTAACCCCCCACTCTTGAAAGGAAACAGACAGAAAAGCATTGCCAACATATGGTAAAGAATATTGCAACAATAAAATAGTTTATCGATTATCAACATTGATTACATCAGAATATGTTCAGAAGTGTTCTCACTTCTTTGAAGAGTTAGAGATTAATTCATGAAAGAGAAACTGCATAACCAAAAAATGGACAATCATTAACCTGAAGGGAGGATGTGATTATAGTATACTAAATGGCTCAGCTTCAAAGAACAGATAATGAGGTTATAATGTCAGGACTAAATACTGATTTTACCAAAACAATGATAAAATTCTATTGGAAGGCCAGAAGGAAGGCAAGGACTTCTGTATGTGGAAGAATGGATAATAACAAATCCCTCATCTCCACAGTGGGAAACCAACAGGAATATTAAAGCTTAGCAAAAAGTGCAAGATGAACATGATATTGAAACTACAGAGTCCAACATCACAGAGTTGAAAGTGGCTACCTCAGAGAAGTGAGACCCGGGAGACCAGAAGGGTAGAATTTTAAATGTTTTTAGATTAAAAACAATAAAGGGTAAACTTTTAAAAAGTGCATCTGTAACTTAGTCAAAATAAAACATGTGTGTTCTAGCTTTATCCTGTTGCTATAACAAATACCATGACCAAAAGCAACTGGAGGAAGAAATGGTTTATTTCCACTTGCAGGTTACAGTCGATCACTGAGGGAAGTTAAGGCAAGAACTCAACAGGAACTTGAATGCAGGCTTACAAACACAGTCTTATTCCAACCACACAGCATTACCACCAACCAAGAAACTCATTCACAGTCAAGGAGACACAGCAGAAAGCATAGAGGAACACCGCTTGTTCTCTGGCTCACATGTGCCTGCTTAGCTAGCTTTCTTATACAGCCCGGGACCACCTGCCCTGGCAATGGTGTTGCCCACAGTGGACTGAGCCCTTCTACATTAAATAACAATAAAGACAACCCCCACCCCAGCCCCGCCCGACACATGTCCACAGGCCAATTGATCTGTGAAATCCTTGAGTTAAGATTTCTTCTCAGGTGATTCTAGGCTGTGTTGACAGTTAAAGCTAACTAGGACATCCTCCTTAACTAAATTTATGAAGCTCATGATGGCATTTTGTTTTGAATCATGGTCTTACTGTGTGACCTAGGTTGGCCTCAGACTCACAGAAATCCTCCTGTCTTAGCTTCCTGAGTGCTGAGATCACAATTGTGAGCCGCTATCTTTGCTGGTGTTTTAAAAATTGACTTGTACCACAGCCACATAAATTGTCATTATTAATTCTTTTTCTCTTTGTATTTTTTAATTAGTGGCATAGCTCTCTGAAAATAGTAGTGTGGTGGTTAATCTTGATTGACAATTTTATGGGATTTAGAATCACCATAGAAGTAAACCTCTGGGCTTGTCTGTGAGGAAGTTTCTAGATTGGGTTAGCTGAGGTAGGAAGACCCACCCTGAATGTGGGCAGTACTATCCATGTTCTACAATCCAGAACTAAATAAAGAGGAGAAAGTAAGCTGAGCGTCAGCAGTCACTGCTCCTTGCCACAATGTTGCTGTGGACACACTGCGCCGGACACTCCTGCCACCATGTTGTAGCTGCCATATGGACTTAACCCTCAAACTTCAGGCCAAAATAAAGCATTCCTTCCCTAGTTGCTTTTCTTGGGTATTTTGTTATACCAACAAGAAAAGTAACTAACACAGTTAGTCTTTCCGAATGTTTTCTTCTTCCTCTTCCTTCCCTTTCCTTCCAGTTGGATCTTTATGACTGAGCATAACAGTGGTGGTAATGATGGGTGCTAATCTTTAGTATCCTATGTAACCCTTTCAACCTCATGCTGAGACACATGCTGCTCCCTCTTCTAACTTAAGGAAAAACAATCTGAATTTCTAAGAGGCTTTGTAACTTTGCCTGAGCTACAGAACAGCAAGCTCCAGATAAGTGTTTGAACACACACATTTGGACCCCAGAATGCATACACTGAGACTTCATGCTACTTTGCTCCCTGTTACTGAGGCAGGTGGAAAATGAGCAGCTTCCTTCCGACTTCAGTCTGCTGAGCACACCCTTCAGCAGCCAGGTTCCTGAGCAAAAATTTCACCAACACAGCATGCACCTTGCCTTCTTGGACCACATGGCTGTCATCCTACCTGCCTGAGCCTCACTTTGTTCTCCCTGACAAGACCTTTGAGCTGGAATTTCATAGTCCATGACTGTACCTGGAGGCTAAAGAGCAATTCTTGGGTGACTTGCCACCAGCCTGATTCCTAACCAATTTCAATTCCTGTAACCCTCTGACTGAAGTTCAGTGGCGTATATGCTTGGCCACACCCTTGCTTTCCTCCCTCCTTGGGAAAATT
Source organism: Nannospalax galili (assembly GCF_000622305.1). NCBI lineage: Eukaryota > Metazoa > Chordata > Mammalia > Rodentia > Spalacidae > Nannospalax > Nannospalax galili. The sequence continues at coordinate 1,224,674 of NW_008360310.1, forward strand.
CATAGTCATACTGGGAAAGTCAAAGCCCTCAAGGATCTAGAAGGACTCTCAAATCAATAGCACATCTTCAAGAGCAATGTGATGCCTGAGGGTGATGGGGGCAGGCAAGGCAGATGAAACCCTCTGAAAGTCTTTGCTAGTCTTCCCATCCAGATGAGATCTAATTCTGACTCGTGAATACAGGCTGGTCCACTCAGGTTGTGGACCAGACGCCTACCCTGAGATCCCCATTCTGTGGCAGCTACCTGGAACCACTCTAGTTGACAGAGCTGAACCCAGCCTGGCAGCTTCCATCTAGGCCTAAGGAATTCTAGCTCTGGGGAAAGTCAGCCAGCAGTACCTGACTCCAAAACCTTCCGAAACAGCCCTCCATCAGCTGGCACCCATGAGTAACTTCAGTGGGCAGAGGAAGAGTCAAATTGTCAAGCTGGGTCCTCTTCATGTTCCTGATGCATGAAATGCTGAGGTATAATAAAATGGCCTTTTTAAATGTCTCTCAAGTCTTAGGGCAATACAGAGCTGAGCCAGATCACTTGGGCAGGTTACATGCAAAAAAGCCTTCATGGGCCAAAGCATTTGTGTTGACATGTCGGGGAAAGGAACTTTCATTAGATGATACACAGAGTGAGATTTCTGATTTGAGTGGAAGAAGATGAAGGTAAGGACCAGTAGGAGCTGAACCAGGAGGCAATAAGCCCTAAGGTTGATCGAAAAAGATGAAGAAGACTTTGGTGTTCAATGGGGTCCTTAAAAAGGGAGGGCGAAGGAGAAAGAGGCTCAGAGAAGGTGTCTTAGTTACTTTACTGTTGACATGATTTTTAAAAACCTGATAAAAGCAATTTAAAGAGGGAAGGGTTTGTTTCGGTTCACAGTCTGAGGTATAGTCAGTAATTACGATAGGGATGTCAAACCAACAGGAGCCTGAAGCAGCTGCTCACATTGTATCCACAATCAGGAAGACAAGAGCCACCAATGCTTATGTTCCGGTCATTGTCTCCTTTTATACAGTCCAGGATCCCAGCCCAAGGAATGGTACGAACAACTGTGGGCAAACCTCCTCACCTTAATCAACTTGATCAAGATAATTCCTGAGTGACATGCCAAGAGGCTTGTTTCCCAAGATATTCTAGAGCTCATTAAGTTGACAGTTGAGATTAGCCATCACAGAAGAATACTAGGAAGAGGCAGAGGATCACCAGCCCCATGAACCCTCATGGAATTCTGGGGTGCCAGTCCTCTGTACCCCTCTTCTTGAATCAGGTAAAGAGAAGTCTTCATAAACCCATCCAAGGCCAGAGTGACAACAAGGGGCTCTGTGTGCCTTCCAGAGCACTCGTGCCTTCTCTAGGTTGAGTAGGAAAGGAAATACAGGCTTCGGGGGAAACTGAGGCTCAAAATAAACCAGAAACCTAACAGGGATATGCAACTAGTCCTGAGGTAGAGTTGGGGTACTGAGCCTCTTGGATCCCCATTCCCATTCTTCCCTGAAGGACTGCCTCAGGGAAGGGAAGAGGAGGAAAAAGGGAGGAGAAAAGGAAGAGGTGCTTCATATCAAAGTCCAAAGGGGATTCAGACAGGGCCATGGCTATGTAACTGTTATTCACAATGATGGTAGAGAATTGACACAATTATTAATGTTTGAGTCATGTGAGTGTGCACCAATGTATATGTGTGTGTGTGTATGTGTGTATGTGTACGTGTGCATGTATGTACCTGAAGAAGCCTATGACTCACATACCACGTTCTCCACTGGATAGAGGCAGCCTCTGAAGAACATTCCAGAACCATGTGAGTGCCAAAACCCAAGCAACAAGATCTACCCACCCTTCTCCTCATCATTAGTAATCAATGAGGATGACTACAAGACTCTGGGAGGGAAGAAAAATCCTGAATGGATTTCTGGCCTAGTGACCCTGCAATGGTTACTCTCCTGCTTAGACCACACATGGAGTAGGACAGTTAGAGATCACATGGAGTAAAATGTGGGTGAGCCTGGGGCTTAGAGTAGCTCTTCATCTCTTACACTGGCCACTCACTTGCAAGCTCATAGGTCTTCCTGCCTCTCTGAGACTTGCTATTCATGTTTCTACAAGCCCAAAGGACTCAGTGCTGTGTGGCTCCCAGAGCATCCTCCCTATAGCTCAGATGGCAGAGTTGAATCATCAAAGGGATCACAAGGGTCAGGGAGCCTGTTTCCAAACCCTTAGGTTTCTTTGGAAGCCAGCAGAGAAGGGCCCTGGTTATAAGGGTCTTCTTTCCTTAGGGCCTCAAGTTATTGTTCATTTTATTCAAGGCCTTAGAGCGAACAACTCAGCTCTGCCTCTCCCCTCGGCCCACCTCAGCTCTTCTTCTTGTTCATCTAGGCCAGCTGGCCTCCACACCCTTTAGAATTCTGGGAAAAGAAGAGAGGACTGGAACAATGACCTAAAATTAGAACCCACAACAAAAGCATGGAACTCTGAGTCATGCATTGTTCTGGGGCTCCCCAGGCTGCCTGTAACCATGCTGGTTCTGACTCTGAGTGCCAACATCAGGATTAGAGCCAGCTGGACCTCAGGGCACAAGAGCTGTGGGGTAGCAGCCCACAGGGCCTTTCTTCTGGACATTGAAAATGGGGTCCACCCAAATGGGCATAGAGGCCAAAGGTTGCATCAGTTACTTCCCCCTGCTCCATCTTCTTGCCTGTGACTAACAGCCTCCCCTCAGCAGCAAGCAGCATGGATGTACAAAGGTACCTGTTCATAGGAAATGATGTTGGCTGGGAGAATGAATCAGTCATGTCATAATCACTCATAGGAATGGCTAGGAAGCTGGCCCTTCACTCAAAAGTCACATGGGTGCCACTTTCTGATTCCCCCCACCACCCTCACACAACCCCAGAAGAAAGCTGTGTGAATTTTCATCAGAGTGGAGCTTCCTTAGCAAGGAGTCCCACCCAGACCTTCTGCCTGCTTCTTTCGGCCCTACAGATTACACTTAAGAAAGAAAGCAGACTAGGGGTTACCCTCTGTTTGAAGCCCTCCAATATCACTGGGGATTCCCATTCCCCATCTGAAAACAGGTCACTCCAATGTAGGGGCAGCCTGGGGTAGAACATGGTTTCCCCTTGTTAACACTAGGCTTTGTGGGAGGAGCTGGGGTAGAACAGACAGCGCCCCTCCGACCCGAGTCAGTTATCACTGGTGCACCTCAGAGCTCCTCGAAGTAAGCAAGTTCCAGAACCACTACCCAAGCATCCAGTGTTAGAGCTGACTCCCTACCTTCAGGGGGTCTGAGGCCATAGGCCTGGGGGAGCCTTGCAATTTGCCTTTCTGAGTGGCAGGTGGAGAGAGAAGGCCAGCTCAGAAACACCACTGAGGCCCAACCTTAAACAACCCGATTCAGGGGTAGTGAGTGCTGGGGAACACCACCACAGGTCCTGGGGCAGTGAATGTCAGCAGGAGGTTTGCATAGGGCTTGGAGGTTGTGATTGTTAATACTGACTGTTATCTTGACAGGGCATAAAATCACCAAAGAGACAAGTCTCTGGACAGGTCTGTGAGGGATTTTCTAGACTAGGTTAATGGAGGAGAGAAGACCCATTCTAAATATGGGTGGTACCACCCCATGAGCTGGGGACCCAGACAAAATAAAAAGATGAAAGTAAACATTCAACTCTGCTTCTTGACTGGACACTGCAGGACCAGCCACCTCAAGTTCTTGCCACCTTGACTTCCCGCCATGGACTATACTTTCCAACAGTGAGCCAAAACGAACCCTTCTTTCTTTAAGTTGTTTTTATCATGTTTTTGGTTACAGCAGTGAGAAAAATAATACAGAAGGCTAGTAGGACATAGGGAGTCAGGAACCAGGAGTTAAGTTGGGAGGGTTTCAAGAGTTCCACCTATCACCAAAGATCCTGTTTTCTCAATTGATAGAGGAGCTGGATGTAGAGACAGACACAGGGTCAAAGCTGCTGGGCTGGGTGCTGTGGGTGCAGAGACAGCCTAGAATGCACAGAGGGTGCTTGTGCCTGCCCAAACCCTCCAGTGACAGACCCGGGACTTCCTGGCTATGCTTTCTCAATTACTGTGGAGCTTTTAGGAGCAACCAAAAATATTTGGAAGTCAAGGAAATTGCTGCTATGTGAGAGGAGAAAGCCTACACCTGGGGTAGGCCAGTGAAGGGAGGGAGGACCAGGACGCATGGTGGCCAAAGGGAGCCTTGGGTGGAGTCAGGGACTGGAATACCCCACAAGCTGCCCTGATCAAGCAGGGTGGACAAATAACAGGACCAAGACTAGAAATGGCAGCTTCAGAGGCTGGAACTGAGTCAGAAGGAGGAGATTCTGCTTCTTCAAGATGACCTCTGCCCAAGATCCTGAGAGCCAGCGAGGGAAGGGCATGGGAACACTCAGTCTCTCATAGCAAAGTTGCACACATATCCCATGCCCTCTATCTGGAGTCAGGCATCTTGCCCCATTATGCCCCAGTACCCATCCCATAGGTTCACACATCCTGGATCAGGGGAGGAGGGATATGTCTGATAAACTCCATCTCCCTCAGAGGGCAAAGATGCCTCCCCTCACAGCTCACAGTTGGTTGGCATCTCAAGAGAAGTTTCTGGCAGCTGGAAGGATTCCACACAATTGGAGAGTGCCGGCACGTGGTGGGGCTTCGGGAGAGGGTGGTGCAGGCAGCCACCAGCATCCAGGTCTAGAGAGTCAGGGCTCTGGAGGGAGGGAAGGAAGAGCTCTGTTTAGATTGAAAGAAAATCATCAAAAAACCCAGCGCTCCAGTTCCAGTTCAGGCTGGCTCACTGGTTTGTTCTCTTTTTTAACATTCTGCCTTTGTTTATAAAGCATGTTTGTATGTTTCCATCTGGGATTGAGCAGATGAGCCAGTGCATTCCAGGGTCTGCTTCACAGATCAGCTCCGCTCAAACACGGGCACATTCCACCCTCAGCCTGGGAGGAGTCCAGGGATATGCTGTCTCCTATCTGCCTGCTCCCTACACAGCCTCAGGATGGAGGGTATCCCACACAGATGGGACCCAGGCTGCCGGCCAGAAGTAGGGAGAACTGAAATTCTACATCTGACCATTGTGGAGACTCTCAGTGTGGAACAATTCATTTACATTCCTTTTAACAGATACCTCTCCACATCAAAAGAATCATTAATCCACTCTGTAAGTAAAAAATGGAAATTTAGTGAGATTTAAAAAGCATACATGTACCAGTAGAGTTTGGACTTGAACCAAGGAACTGAGCAGTGTGGCTCTCAAGCCTATCTGGATAGTTGGGTACTAGTCTTTGTTACTGCCCACATGAGAAATGTCTACCCAAGATGAGAGGTAACTGGGCCAGCAGCTATATGACTGGGTGATCGTGATCTGTCTTGCAACTCCATGAAGGCCTCCCAACCAGATACCTAAGTGGTTGGAGTAGCCAAGACACTGGGGAGCCACCTTCTTGAAACCCTCAAGCCAGGAAAGTGGTGGAGGTGTAGAACCCAAACCCCTCTCAGGCTTCAAGGGCAGAGCCATGATCAGTAAGGATATCACACCTGATTGCAGTCTCCCCCTCACAAAGACTGTCCTGTTGTAAGGACTCTGTCCTCAGAGCTCCAGCAAGTGCCCGCGAGACTGTCCAGCTCCTTGTATCTCCAGGCTCTTCTAAATGTAACATTTTGGGAAGTGAAGAGGGGGAAGCCATCCTCATGGATAGGATGGAAGTTGGAAGGATTCCACACAGTTGAAGAGTGCATTTCTCCAGAAATGCCAAGGTAGAATGAGCTTTGAGACCTATCCATAAATTCAAGGCTTGACACAAAGCAAGCTGTAGGGTATCTGAGGATCCACCAGCTCCACTGTATCCTATGAAGGATGCCAGGAGATTACTATTATTGTGTCGGTGGGGGCAATGCATGCCAAAGCAAACAAGTAGAGATCAGAAGACAACTTTGTGAGCTGGTTTTCCCCTTCCACCTTTACCTTGATCCAGGATCAAGCTCAGGTCACCAGGCTTCATGGAAGTACTTTTTAGCCACTGAGCCATCTCAATTTCATTGGCCCCCTTTTTGTGTGAGTGTGTGTGTGTGTGCGTGTGTGTGTGTATGTGTGTGTGTGTGTGTGTGCGTGCACATGTGTGTATGGGTACATTCCCACATGTGTGTGGGGAGGCCAAAGGTTGATGTCAGGATGCTGTGCCTTTATGGCTCTCCCAATTATTTTTGAGATAGGGGCTCTCACTAAACCCAAAGCTCTCTGTTTCAGCTAGATTTGCTGGCCAATAGAGCCTCCTGTATCCCCACCCCCAGTACTGGGGTCACACATGTGCAGCTCATGTCCCTCTTTTACACGGGTTCCGGAGATTGGAAATCAGGTCTTCAAGTTTTTGCAGTAAGCACTTTACTCACTGAGGCAACTCCCAAGCCCAGAGTAGCTCTGAGGGCTGCTGGGGCTCCATTTCCAGAGGCTTTGATCCCAAGTTCACCCAGCTAGCTGGCTCCCACAAACCCACAGAGTCCATGTTGTTAGAGGCACACAGGGAAGGAAAAGGAAGATGGAGTCAGCTTGGGAGGAGGTGGGAGGCCTCGGCTATGTCCAGCTGTGCCACCTGAAGACCTTCAGTTCTGTTCTGCCCTCCCTGAGAAGTGTCCCTCCTGCCCTTACGGCTTCAGACAGAGACCTCAGTCAGGACCCTGCAGCTCCCTGCCTCTTTTACTGTGCCCCAGCTGCCCTGAACATCATGGCCTGCCAGTGACCTCTCCTTCCTCGCACTTCTGCTCCTGGCTTCTTTGCCAGGACTGTCACAAATTCACAAGTCCTGAAAAAGGATCCCCCTTCCCTGAGCTCCTCCTCCCACCTGGAATCCCTTACTCTCTAACAATGTGGAAGGACGGTTGGCACCAGGCCCCTGCTTAGCCTCACTTTTCAGCTGCCCCAGAGGGCAGGCTGTCAGACTCCTGCTCTGCTTCTCCCTGGATGTGCTCAGAAGCCACCAGTAGCCTGATGGCGGACTGCCTGCTGCCCTGACCACTCTCCTTTCGTCAGAGCTCCATCCCCTATGTCCGCCTCTTACCTCCTGCCTTGATTCTCCTCTGTGCCCTCTCTCCCAGGCACTTCTGGGAAGCTGGTTGCTTCCTGGGGCCCCCTAACTGGACTTGCTTCTTTTTCCTCCCCACTAACTGCCTGGCTGTACCTTCTTGTTCATGTAAGAAGTTCCAGTCCTTGGACTCCAGGCCATTTCCCACACAAGAGCTTTCAAGGACCACCAGACTGCCAGCACCACATGAAAACTCCAAAAAAAATCCCTCAACGTGACCCGCAGAACATTCACCTTCCTCTCAAGACTGTCTCCAACCCTACCATACTCAGGAGTGCCCTTGACTCCTCCCTCTCGGACCAGCAGGGCACCACCTCTGCCTTGGCTCTCTGTAACTTCCTTCCCTTGTGGGACCAGTGCCCCACTTCAGGCATGAGCATCTTCCTCCTGGACCACAGCAGCAGCTTCCTCCATGACTAGGACACCCTCAGCTGTCTGTTACAGCACACCCAGCTAACAAGGCTAACAAAGTAGGATGCTGCATGCCAGTTCTCATTCGTGTGGACTCGGGCTTGCTCAGACCTGAGTCTCTTCCATTCTCTATGTATCAGTTTTCCTATCTGTGATATATAGATAAAAAGCAATTTGAACAGGCTTTATCTACACAGGGTATATACTACACATAGAGGATGTTGATACTGTGATGTAGATATTGTATAGATAATACATGTGTTGAGTCTTTATTGCCTCATAGTGCCTCATGCAGTTGGAATAACACTGTCTCTTCTGTGGAGAGGCAGAAGGCAGTATGTCCAGTCCTGGTTAACTTGGTCTCCACGGCAGGCAGGCAAGAGGCAGTGCAGCCTATCTTGGCCCCCAGTGATGTTAGGAGCCTGAGACAACCTCGCTTTAATTCACTTAGTCTTCCACTACTCCGAGTCTTGCCACACTCTCCCGAAGCAAAGTCTAAAAGTGGAAGACGTGTTCCTCCTCCATGCCTCTTTAACAGGGAGGAAGATTTTGATTCCTAAAAATTCATAGATTCCAGGTCAGATTCCTAAATCTTGTGGGCTATTTTCCTACAGCCCATGAGACATGACAAGTATTTCTCAAAATAGTTGTAGTGTGGTGGGATGCTGCAATCGGGGCAGAGGGAAGGTCCACACTTCACAAGTCGGCATTGAGAGTCATCATATATAATGGCCCCATCTTTCTGGCCTGAGGAGGTCGCTTTGACCTTTGACCTTGATAATCATTAATCCCCACTCAGTTCCGAGTCATAACTCCATTTGATAAACATATATCGTCTAATCCTTCATTTTCATAGCTGCTAAAATCATTGACTGGACCAAGACATTCTGAGGAAATCTCCATCTGACCTCTATCTTTACCTCTAACTTCTTCTGGGTACCGTTGTTCACCTTGGAGAGCTGGGAGGAGCTCGAGAGACTGGAGGGAAGAAAGCCAGGCCTATGGTCACCTCAAAACCCCAGGGAGGCTCAGTGAGGGTGGCAAGCTGTCTCTTCCCCGTCAGAAGCCAGCATCCGTCCATCTCCCCCACCCCCATTTCTTCTTTTACCTGCCTGACTTCCACAAGTTACCTCACTTCCATAACTCCTCAGACACGGACGATCTGTTTGGACTAGCTGGTCATTATGGAATATAGATTCCATGCTAGGGCCAATCCTGCCACTTGGATGGCTCATAAACAGCTCATCTCCAGCCAACTGACAGCTTCCTTGGGCTCAAGTTCTGACTCTTGGTGGCAAGTCACTTGTGGCCACAGAAACAGGGTCCCAGATCGTAGCAACTAGCACTTATTTTCAAAGACCCACCCAAGGCTGCCTTTCTTAGAAGGAAGTGCGGTGTGTGTGTGTGTGTGTGTGTGTGTGTGTGTGTGTATGTCTTGAAATCTCACAGACTAGCACACTGGCATCCAGCCAGAAAATAGCCTTGGGGGCTTGTAGAGGTCGGGGGAGCTGGGATTTGGAATTACATTAGACATGACTCTAGACCAGCTGTTCACTAGGAGTACAGTCAGCTGTTACCATGCACAAAGCAATGCAAGTGGGCCAGTAGAAAGAGCAAATCACAGGATTTCTGTCCTAGCAAGGCCAGCCTGGGGACACCCAATGAAAGGGAGCAAAGAGAAGAATACAATGGTGGGTGTCTGTGGGCAACCCAGGAGGTCAGGTAGCCGGGTGTAGCACAGCCAGTGTGGTGCTCACAATTTGGCTTGACTGGTTGGATATTATTCTCAAGCATCCACCTTTCTTTGCCTCCCTAGCCCTGGGATTACAAGTACATGGCACCATGCCATCTCCTGAACACTTTTCTCTGGCTTTTAAGCCCAGAATGCCCCTCCCCCAGATTCTGTAAAGACTTGGCAGTATACAGCTGCACAGGTCTCTCCAGGCCTGTAGTTAGCACCCATAGTTCTGCAGCAGGTATCAGAAGAGCCATCAGATGCCCTGGGAAATGGTTGGGTTTCTTCCAGTCATCAGAAGGGCTGTATTGGAACTATACACCTACATTGGTTCCGGCTCATTCACCCCTGGGAAGGTTAACTTCAGCCCTAGGGGCAGCAGGTGGAGCCTGTTTGCAGTAAAGGAGAAAGGTTCCTGTGGGGTGGTGAGCCTGAGCCAATTCTTACGTATTTTGTAAGATCAAGTCTAAACTCCCCAGTCTCTCTGAGGAAATGGCTACTGTGGAGTGCATTTCTCAACATATCACTACTGTGCATTTTGAAACCAGTAGCAATAAGATACAGAAAAATTATTACTCTCAAAAGGCCAGAGGGGAGGCCTTGGGTATTGGAGAAAGTTGGTGAACTCAGCTGCAAAGGGCTTACTCATTCCTTGGTCTTAGTCATCTTTTCCCTCCAAACGTGCTAGAAAGCAGAGGTGTCCCTAGACTTCTCAAAGCAGACATGTCCATGCCCTTGAAAGGCCATGAACTTTAAACCAGGCATCTCATTCTCCCCTGGGCCATCAGCTTCTCCCTCTGCTTACCTCCCATGGCCATAAACTTCCAATGAACTTCATGGGTTGGCAAAGGCTAAGGAAATTATAAAAATTATTTCCCATAGATTTATATGTATTTAATATATCAATAAACATTAAATAAACTATGATATAATTGTATCCTGCTGTTACTATTTAAGTTTAAGGCAGTATTCTACTTTTATAACAAGAAAATAACATTGCTAAACCTACGCCAAAAATGTAGCCTTAAAAGCACTTACTCTGTTTACTCGAATTCTATCTTCATTTTAACTCAGCAGAAGCCTTTTATTAATTTCATTGTCTAATTCACTGTCAACTTTTCTGAGAATTGCAATTTATTTAACAGAAGTAGCTTTCATATCCCTCTGACTCTCTGTTTTGTCCAGTTTTCCCTTCCCTCTGTTCCCATCTCTATCTGTTCCCTTTCCTAGCCCTCATCTCCACAGAGGAGTCCAGCTTGCTGACTCTTCCTCCTAGCCTTCATCCTTTCCCCAGTGTTCAGCAATCAGACTTCTGCAACTATTAGGCAGGAAGATTGTTCAAAGTCACTAGCAGTTTCTAAGTGTTAATTCAACAGATGCTTTCAGACCTGTCTGGTTTCTCGAGGTGTTCTACGCTTGGCTTCCCCAACAGTCCTCTCTTGTTAGCGCCCATCTCCTGTGTTCCTGTCACAGCTCTTCTCTGGGCTCCTCCCTCTTCCCTAGCTTGTCCTGAGAGGGTAGTTTTCTGCTCTCTTGAGGGCACCTTTTCTCTTCCCCTACCACAGGTTCAGTCTCATCGACTAACTCATGACCCCCTGAGCTCCAGATCCAAACCCCACCAGCATCACCAAGCCAACAGATTCAAAATCAGCCTGCTACCGTCTCCTCATATGCCACCTCACCTCCCCTGCCTCCTTCATTTTGTTGTTTGGCTGCTGGGCGCTCCACCACCTAGCCAGCCTTTGGGGTGGGAAAGCAGTATTATTTTTGATGCCTTACTTTACTGCTCTCATTTAACCCATCTCCAAACCCTGTAACTGTCTCCTCCTTAGTGGCTCTCAGACCAGTTCTCTCTAGTTTCTCCTGAGGTAGTGTCTTCTCACCTCACCAGAGTCCTGTGTGGTCTTCTAACCCATCGTGCTGACCATCTCCCCTCTTGCCCATTATAGTCTTCCACAGATGATGGGTTTGTATAAAATGCAGATCTGATGGTATCCCTCTCCTTTAAAACCCTATCACTTCCAAAAAGCGGGCTGCATCACTGTCAAGGCCTGCAGCCTCACATTCAAGGCTGTTCAACTCTGTAGCTCCTGCCCTGTACCAGGACTCAGCCCTCATGCATCCACCCTGTCTCCATTACCTCCTCAGGCAGGTAAGGTACTCCAGGCCTCCAGGCCTTATTCCAAAATTTTCAATCAGGCAACCTAGGTTGGCCAAGGCCCCTTCTGATTCTGGGAACAAATGTGGTCAATGATAACCTGGATTTTGCTGGTCCATTTCATGTAAGACTTTAACATCTTGCAACCTTAGTTTGTCCAGGTATGTCTAAGAGTCCCAAAAGTGTTTCATCTGTGTCCACACACAATTCCAGTTGCCACCTAGTGGTCTGCTGGGCACTTGTCATGGGCACAATATTACCTTCCCAGCATCCATTTCTCTTGCCCACTGTGTGCAGCCAAGCTGTCTGAATGGCCCTGAGCTCTTCTCTCCTCAGCTCTAAGTGGATCCCTGATTGGTCTAAACCATTCTCAATATCAGCACTGTTGGTATTTGGGGCCAGTTGAGGGAGAGGTGGGGTTGTCCTGTGCATTATGGGATGTTTAGCAGCATTGCTGGCCCTTATCCACTAGATGCCAGTAACACACATGCCTACCTTATGACACAATGTTCCAGATATTGCCAAATGTCACCTGGGTGTGAAATTATTCATAACTGAGCATGACTGGCCCACCTAATTTTTTAAATGCCATTCTCTTCCATGGATATTGACCAGGTTTGGACATATGACCTAGATTGGTGTAAGAGAAAAGGAAGTTGAAGAATTGTGTTCCATGTTCGGTATTGTTTTTTCTCAGCTGCTCCATGTGTCAACCTGGGTCCTGGAAGCAGCTATCTTTCAAAACCCACTGTTGTCTGTAGAAAGAGGCAATTACCATGGAAACAAAACAGAGGGCTAGAAAGAAGTTCAGTTCTGAGTGAAGTCAGGGACTTCTAGTTAGAGCTTACTGCACAGCTGGGTTTTCCATGTGCTAATCCTGTTAATCCTCCATATTGTTGATGCTGATAGTAACCAATGCCATTATCACTTCATCCTCTGAGCCATATCTATAATCTTACACAGGACTCTGCACAACCACAGGGTACAGCTGAGCTTAGCGCTCCCTACTCAGTGTGGCACCTATATAGGACATTCTCAGTGGGCACAGCCACCACAATCATGAGATGCTCAAGTCACAAAGCCAACAGAGAGTCCAGGTCCAAGCAGCAGAGAAGATCTCAATCCCCTTTGTATTGCTGTTTGGGACAGAGTATCAGTGCTCAGTGCTCTGGCCACAGTGTTATTCAGAATCTTGGGCAGAGGAGATGGCTCAGTGGGTAAAGTGTCTGAAGTGCAAGCATGAAGACCTGAGTTTGGATCCTTGGCACCAGATACCTACAACGGTCACATATATCTGTAGCCCACCCTGGGGATGAGGGGTGGTAGAGACAGGTGCATTCCTGGAGTTCGCTGGGGAGCCAGTCTAGCCAATTGGTGAGTTCTGGGTTCAGTGAGAGACCCCGTCTCAAAAACTAAGGAGGAAAGTAATAATGGAAGACTCCCAAGGTCCACTTTGGCCTCCACATTCACACATACACATACATATACTACACACATGCTCACATACAATGTTATTCAGTTTTAGTACCTCAATACTGTGGGTTTACTTACTTTGCAGCACACTCTTCCCCAAAGAGAATTTATGAGTTCTTGAAACATGGCCGAGGAGGTATTTAAGTAAAAGATGACAGCTATCTTAGAGTCCTTTAACCTCTCCAAGACAATCAGACCACGTATGGGGCTTTCCAGCCTTAGAACGTAATCTTTCCCAGAAGGCCCCTCAGCCATTTGCTCAGATAGACTCTGGTTTATTAGAATATCAGCAAAGAGATTTGTGTCACATATAACAAAAATCTTCACTATAAAAAGCCAACATACATCATTAAGCAAAATATGAACTAGTCCTAGTGTATCAGTGAACTTGTACTAATGCAGGCTGCAGTAACAAGCAATCTCCAAATCTCAGTGGTTTCAACAAGGGCTTTCACGCTGTAGACATTATACCATCAACACAATTGTTCCATATGCAAATCAGGTCAAGCTCATCACTAAATCTTGGGTGCTCAATAGCTTCTCCATTCCAAAGTTCTTTATTTAGAGTCATTTCTGGACAAACTGGATTCCATAGCCAGGTAGTTTTTCAAGAAGGATTTATGGGTGCAACAGCCCTGGCATATTTCCATAGTTGTGAATGACTACTACCTTCACACTTGAGTGACAGTTTGGCTGAAGGAAAACTCGTTGGGCCACACGTCTCTCAGCGCTCTGCAGACAATACCTCACCACTTGTTGCGACTGAGTGTCACTGAGGCTCTGCCTGAGGCTGGTTGATACTGTTTTATCCCTGTGACTGACTTGTTTTCTGCCTGGATGGCTGTGTGAGTCTTTCAATTTAATGACTTAACATGGATGAATTATGTGTGTAACCCATCCTTTCAAACTGCACATCCAACTCTAGTCTCCCTTCATAGAGCTATTTTCCTTTAAAGATTATTTTCTATTCTATTTACTCTTTCTACTACTGAAACAATTAGGTTTATGCTGGACTTTGAGTGTGTGTGGGTATACACATATACATGATGGCATGTATATGTATATATTCACATGTGTGCAGAAGAACATGTGTGATTGGGTGCACATGCACCTGTGTCCACACATGTGGAATCTAGAGGACAACTTCAGGTGTTGGTCCTTGGAGCTGTCCACCTTGTTTTCTGAGACAGGAACTTGTCAGTAGATTAGGCTACCTGGTCACTGAGCCCTGGGGACCCACCCATCTCTGCCTCCCCAGCACTGGGACCATAACCTGGTTTTTTTAAATGTGGGTTTTGGAGGTCAAACTCAGGTCCCTGTGTTTTCAAGGCATCTCTTTACTAACTGAGCTACCTCTTATGCTGGACTTCTAAGAAAATCTTTTTTGAGCATTCACTTTTTTTATCTTTGTTCTTCTCCATTTTACTTTATCAGATTTTTCCCCGGCATCTGCCATGCATCTTACTCCACTTTCAAAAGTCTATTCCATTCTTGTGATTGTCAATAAGGCTTTTGTAGTTCCAAAACATTTATATTATCCTAAAACTCTCTAATTGTTCAGCTTGTCTTTCCCATCTCTCTAAACACTCCTCCCGTCTGACCTTGAACTTGCTGTGTAGCCCAAGCTGGCCGTGAATTCCTGAGCCTCCTGCCTCCACCTCCCAAGGATAGAATTACAAACGTGTGTACCACACCTGGCTTTTTGGCCTTCGTGTGCTTCTTTCCTGGCTTTCATCTCTTCTCTGAGTTCGTCCTTTTCCCTTGTAGCTCACATTCTCAAACATTCCTTTGAGGTGATGGACAAGGTATTTTCTGAAACGTTTCTGTCTCCTGAAGTGACTCTCTCCCACACTGACATGAGCTTGTCACCGTTGTGTCCCAGGTGTCTCTCTCCTTTCCCTAACGAAACAGTTTTCTTGGTGGCTCCTCTATTTCTTACTCATCTTTCAGTGGAGAAAGTTCTTCCTGAGTCAGAACTTCTCTTAAGGTTTAAAGGGGCCTGTGAGGTGGCTTAGCAGATAGAGGCGCTTGCTGCCAAGACTGATGGCCTGAGTTTGAGCCCCAGGACCCATGTGGTAGGAGAAAACTACTCCTGAAAGTGGTCCTGCAAACTACACACACACAGACACACAGACACAGACACACACACAGACACACACAGACACACACACACAGAGACACAGACACACACGCACACACAGATACACACACAGACACACAGACACACAGACATAGATACACACACAGACACACACACACACACACACACACACACACACGAAAAAAATATTTGTGAGGCCCTGGAAGAGTGGGCTACCTGAAGCATCTCTCTAGAATCACTTTCTCACCAAAAGCCCCATGCTCTTGTCAGGAGCCCAGGACCTCACATTTAGTGATTCCTTCCTGTCCTTAGCCTGAGGATGTGCAGGAAAATTTCTTGCAATCTTCTCTTCTTTAAACATGTTTGTGTTGTTTTATATTTTCCCCTTTGTTTAAAAAATCAATCAGATTAATTGGGATATAATTTATATACACAAAAATTCATCTACTCTAAATGGAATTTGAAGAATGACTTGGTAATTATATGGAGCCGTTACTCCACGTTCACTATCAAGACACGGGGCAGTGTCCCTAAAGCTTCTCCCTGTGGTTTTGCATACACTTTAATGGCTGAGCCATCTCTCTGGCCCCTATGTTGATCATTTTAAAACTTCTCTATTTATCTTATTATTCAGTTGAAAGAGTTGTTTGAATGTTCTGGATATGAATCTTTGGTCAGATACATGTTTAATGAACATACTCTTCCACTCCATGACTTGCAGTTCCATTTCTTCCATCCCCCTGCCTCCTCCTTCCCATTCCTTCATACTGGGACTCAAACTACATCTCCAGCCCTCATTTTCACAATGATATTCTTTGAAAAAGAAAATCTTTTTAGCTTTAGTGACACTTATTCTACAAATTTTTATGGTGTATATTTCCTGGGTCTTACTCCAGAGAACCTTACACAAGCCACTTCAACGTAGATTTTCTCCTGATTGCTTTTCTAGAAGTTATCATTGTCTGACCTCTTCCATGTAGGTGCATGACTCAGAGTTAATGTCTGTGTATGAGGAAAGGATGGGTTGGGATTCATTCTTTCTATGCAAATAGGCAGTTGTTCCAGAAACTTTGCTTGCTATTAAATAATGATTATTGAATGATTACTTCAGTAGTACCTGGTCTGTATAGAAACTCAGATATTCATATATAACAAAAAGGAAAACATACCTAGTATGATCTCACCAGAACTGAATACAGTCCCAGTGGATTATGAAGCCCTGCAGCATCCTAAGACCAGGGTGCCCATCATTTTAGACTTTACCAACCTCATAGGTGAGAATTTCCTTTGCTCACTTTGGAATTTTGTGACTGGCATGGAAGTTTCCATAGAGTTCTTGGTCACTGCATTTCTGTTCCTGGGAATCGTTGTCTCAGTGTCTTTACCTGGTTCTTTGTTAATAAGTTCATAGTTTTTAAAAATATTTATTTATTTTAAATTTATATGTATCTCTCTCCGAGAAAGAGAGAGAGAGAGAGAGAGAGAGAGAGAGAGAGAGAGAGAGAGGCAGACATACAGAGAGAACATGTATGTGGGTGCCTATGGAGGCCAGAAAAGGGCATCAGAGCCCCTGAAACTGAAGTTATAGGCAGCTATGAGCTGCCCAATGTGGATGCCGGGACCAAGTGCTCCTAATCCCTGAACCATCTCTCCAGCCACAAAAGTTTATATTTTGCTTAATGGTATATACTGACTTTATATAGCAAAGATTTTCATATGTGTGACACTTATCTCTTTGTAATGTATCAATAGCCACTTAGTACCTACTGTGTGCCAGGAACAGACACAGAAAAATCACTGAGACACAAAATGATAATTTGAAAGTCATGCTTTCATGAAGTATACCCTTCAGTGCAGGAGTCCAGTAATATTATCCACAAAATGTCCAGATGCTAAATGCTTTAAGATAACAGACAAATTTAGGGTAGACATCTACATGCAAGAGGAAGGGCTGTGGCTGTCTCCCTTTCCCCAGTGGCTATGCTTATGGCTGTGTGCTTCAGACACCCTTGGGAAGAGGTGATGGGAAGTGAGGAAGAGTGACTGTACTGAGACAGGGGTTGGCCAACAAGCCTGGGCAGCTGCGATGGCTCATTTCACTCTGACCCTGTGACAACAAAAGCCCCACCACCACCACACACACAGCTGGGCAGCTGGTTGGAAGGGACGTGACCATCAGAGTCCTGAGTGCTGGACTTAGATTCTTCCACCAAGTGCCTGGCGCAGGAATCTGGGAAGATGGGCAGGGGATGCGACGCTGAAGGTACAGGGGAGAGAGGAGGATGCTCTGGCAGCTCCTCGTGCTGACCTGTGTGAGCCCTGCACTCTGGCCACACAAAAGCAAAATCCAAACTGGACCGGGCCCACTTGCTGTTCCTTACTAACCCTGCTGCAGATGAGTGAGACATGCCACAAATAAATAACTCAACATATGTGATTATTGAGGGGCTACAGTAACAATAAAGCAGGAAGAGAGACAAAGTCATGGTGAGAGTATACCTCTAGGCTTTATTGAGAAGTCCCACCATTGTAGACTCAAAGGAGCCCACGGAGCCAAGCCAGATGTCTGAGTGGCAAGGGCTGAAGCAGAAGGAACAGCACTTGCAAAGGCCCTGAGGCAGGAGGCTTCCTGGTGGTTTCAGGACACAGCAGAAAGGGAGAAGGGGGAGAAGGTCACAAGAGATGAGGGTGGAGCAACACAAGGCAGATCATGGAAGACAGATGTTTCTACCTGCCTGTGTGGCAGGCCCCAGAGCTTCCTCATACTCTCCATCCCCAGAGATTCTTATGTAATTGGTCTACTTCATTTAGAATGGTCCAGATTATTCTAAGTGCAGGTAGGGTTAAGAGCCAAAGACATTGGGCCCTGGAGGCCTCTGTAAGGAGGTGGGCTTCTCTGGGCCTCAGGGATTCTGATTGTACTGGCCATTCTGTGAGAACAGTGTTAGGGATCAGGGAAGAAGCAGAGAGTCCCCTCAGGAGCCTAGATAATGCTGAGATGTTCCAGAGTGGTACCACCTTGATGAGAAGTCAACAAACCCTGGAGATACTCCTAAAGCAAAACTGACAGAACTGGGGCTGTGGAAATGACTGTCAGTAAAGCACTTACCTTGCAATCAAGAGGACCTGAGTTCAATACCCAGAATCTGGGTAAGAAAGCCAGGCATGTGGCGCACACTTGTAATTCCAGCACTAGGGAGACAGAGACAGGTAAATCCTTGGGACTCACTGGCCACCTGGCCTAGTCTGCTTGGCAAGTTACAGCCCAATGAGAGGTCCTATCTAAAGAAAATTGAGCCAGGCTGATAGTATCTGAGGAAAGACACCCAGAGTTGTCCTCTGGTCTTCACATACGTGTATGTACCCACAAATACATGTGTGCAGCCAAACCCACATTCACACTCGCACAGACAAAACAAATTTTTAATTGAAAAACTGACAGAATTATCTACCAATTAATGGTGGGATTTAAAGAAAATACAAGGGGTAAGGGTGTAGCTCAGTGGGTAGAGCACTTGCCTAGTGCTTGCAAAAAGCCCTGGGTTCACCCCAGCACCTCATATACTTCATGGTGGTATACTCCTGTAATCCCAGCACTAGGGAGGCGGAGGCAAGAGAATCACAAGTTCAAGATTATCCTCAGGCACATAGTGAAGTCAAGGCCAGACTGGGCTACATGAGATCTTGTCTCAAAAAAAGCTATAACAACTAGCCTAGAAAGATATGTCTAACACCTGCTTTCAAATTGAACTTAAGGTTTGATTCATAGGATGGAATCCATACCTGACATTGGTATCAGGTTTATGAATCTGAGGCCAGACAGCCCACCAGCCATGGGAGAAAGCTATTCTGCTAAATATAGTATTAAGTTGATTTCTAACTTCTTATTGTTATACCCATAGATTAATGAATCTCTCAACTCTTAGCAGAGAAACACCCTTATACATCATATGGTGATTAACACAGAAAACCACAACTGGCCAACGTGCAGGGATAAGAGGCTGCAGACTACTTATTAAGACACCTATGTCAAACTTCTGCCTCCCAAGGCTCAGAGATCATTGCAAAAGAGGGGGACAGAAAGATTGTAAGGGCCAGAGGAGGTGAATTACCACAAAGAAACAAAGTTTTCCTGACAGCTGGGTCGTTACTCATATGAACTCACAGCAATGGTTACTGCATGGACAAGTCTTATGTAAGCTCTAGCCAGACAAAATCCCAGCATTGACTTGGAGAAGTAGGTAAGAAAATCTGGATATGGGAGTGTGTGATACATGCCTGTAACCCCAGCCTTGGGAGAAGGGAGGGAGATAGGCAAATTCCTACTGTTTATAGGCCAGCCAGCCTAGTCAAATGAATGACCTTTAGGTTCAATGAGAGATCCTGTCTCCAAAAATAAAGGTGAAGAATGACAGAGGATGGTATCTGGCATGTGTGCTGCACACACCTGCACACACACCCCCCCCCACACACACACGTTCTCACATATACCACATGCACACACAGAACCACACAAAAAAGAAAAAAAAGTATTCAAGAATGAGTCCAGACTTTTGAGCAGAGCAGTAGGAAGGAACGGCTTGGTATTGACTGTCCTGGAAGATGGTGGTAAGGATGAGCCGGAGCAGCAGAGGGAGGCTGGTGAAGCACAGTGGACAGGCGGGTGGGAGCTAAGCTACTGCTGCACAGTGTCTGGAGTCCGAAAGAGAGAACTGCACCGAAAAATGTGAACACGTTAATCCTCAGAATATAGTCTTTAAGGCCATGATGCTTGGTGACATCACCAAGGGAGGGACAGAGAGAAGAAATTAAGGATGTAAGCCTGATATCTCTCAACACTTATGAAGCCTGCTCAAAGTTCCTCAGTTAGACTGACACAATGACTCAGCCAGTAAAAGCACTTGTGGATCCCCAGGACCCACATGGAAGGAGAGAACTGACTCTCGAAACTTTTCCTCTGACCTCCACATGCACCTTATTATGTTTAGATGTTTCTCTCTCAATGCCATTTCCTAATCGAAGGAACTAGTATTACTTAGGGAAATGCCTGGCTCCAAATCTGGGGCAGGGAAAAGACAAAATAAACCCAAACATCTTGTGCCAGAAACAAAGATGAGCTCACAACATTATGGGAATGGGTCAAAAGGGCACAAGAATCACTCACCAAAGCTAGGGCAATGTGAGCATTTAAATTAATAAAGCCTGGTGAGGGATGAGAGCCATGGAGGTAAGGGATGAGAGCCACGGAAGTGAGGGGTGAGGGCCACGGAGGTGAGGGGTGAGGGCCACGGAGGTGAGGGGTGAGGACCACGGAGGTGAGGGGTGAGGGCTATGGAGATGAGGGGTGAGGACCACGGAGGTGAGGGGTGAGGGCCACGGAGGTGAGGGGTGAGGACCACAGAAGTGAGGGGTGAGGACCATGGAGGTGAGGGATGAGGGCCATGGAAGTGAGGGGTGAGGGCCACGGAGGTGAGGGGTAAGGACCACGGAGGTGAGGGATGAGGGCCATGGAAGTGAGGGGTGAGGGCCATGAAGTAATGCAAGAACCCAGGAGTCTACATTGACAAAAAGATAGAAAAAGAGAAAAAGAGAAAGATGGTTTGCCTTTCTTTTGTTTTGTAAGACAGGCTCTTGCTGTATAGTCCAGGCTGGACTTGAACTCATTCTGTAGCCCAGGATAGCCTCAAACTTGTGCTTTTCCTCCCTTGAGCCTCTTCAGTGCTAGGGTTACAGGCATGTGTAATCTCTGGCAGAAAGTTCTTTCTTATAATAAAATGTCAGCTGCTAAGTATAGAAGGGATATTAAAGTCAGAAAGCATCACTTTATAGCAATCCTGGTAATAATTAGGTTACGACAAAATAGGCAACAGGGTAACCACATGATCTCAAAGTTCCCTGTACAGAATTGACTATTAATTACAAAAAGAAAGTAGAGTAACTTCACAGTAGAGAAATCTGGCAGACACTTCATATAGTCAAGCAAAGTTATGAGCTGGGCTGGGCATGGTGGCTCATAATCTGAGCACTTGGGAGGCAGAATCTGGAGGACCACAAGCTCAAGGCCAGCCTGAGCTATAGAGTGAGACCAGGTCTTAAAAATAAAACAAAACAGGGGGCTGGAGAGACCGCTCAGCGGCTGAGAGCACTGACTGCTATTGCAGAGGACCCAGTTTCGATTCCCAGCACCCACGAACCATCCTCAACTCCAGTTCCAGGGGAATCCGAAGCCCTCTTCTGACCTCCATGGCATTGCGCAACACGGGTGCACTCACATACATGCAGGCAATACACTCATACACATAAAATAAAAAATAAATTAATATTAAAAAAATAAAACAAAACAAAAATCCCATAATGGGTGATGGAAGGAGCCTCCCGGAAAAAAATGTAGCAAGAAGGGCACACTGTTTGCTACACCTGCCAGATTGCAATCGAAATTCTTACACTTATATGTGGACTGGATGTACACATGCCACTGTGCATATGTGGAAGTCAAAGGATACCTGGAGGGAGTCAGTTCTCTCCTACCACGAGGGTCCTGAGGATCAAACTCGGGTTGTCAGGCTTGGCAGCAGCACATTTATTTACCCGCTGAGCCATCTCTCCAGCCCCTAGATTTATATATTGATTAGTCATTTTCTGACTGTCTGGAATCCATAATCAATAGCAAATTCTCACATACATTTGCATCCATTCCCACCTCCTGAAACTTTCTTCCTGGTAAATCTATTTCTTTGTGTTTATTCTCTGTAGGACAAGCCTTGCCATGTTGCTCTATTCAAAAATGTCATCTCTGTACTACTATTTCAGAGAAACTTACTTAAAAAACAAAATCTGTTGGAAGGCAGAGGCAGGTGGATCTCTGTGAGATCTAGACCAAGCTGGTCTCCATAGTGAGTTCCAGGTCAGCTGGGTCCATAGGGAGACCCTGTCTCAAAAAGACAAGAAAAAGAAAAAAAGAAAAAGAAAGAAAGAGAGACAGAAACAAAGAAGAAAAGAAAATTTGATTTGCTTTGTGCGAACAGGTGCACACACACGTGGAAGCCTTGTGCACCTTCCTCAATTTCCCTCCACCTTATTATTTATTTAATTAATTAATTTATTTATTTATTCATTTTTGAGATAGGGTCTGTGGCTGTGCCTGGTGCTCACCATTTTGCCTAGACTGTCTGACTAGCTAGCCCCCGGAGATCTGCCTGTCTCCATACAGCCCGCATACACAGTGCCGGCATTACAGATAGGCACATACTCCCCCAGCTTTCACAGGGGTGCTGGGGGTCTAAACTCAGGTCCTCATGCTTGTGCAACAAGCACTTTACCCACTGAACCATCTCTCCAGCTCATGAAATCCTTGTTTTTCTTCTTAAAGCTTCATCTAGAGTTTTTCATTTAGAGTTTCATTTAGGAAATCTTTTCCTTTTCTTTATATAAATCTTACATAGTTCTTGTTGTTTACTCGAGTAAATTTTGTTTCCGTAGTAACTTCAGTATATTTCTGCAGTGTGTTCTAACAGCTTGCTCATTGTCACTGGGAAGGTGTTAGTTTTTATGGCCTTCTGTCTCAGCTCTGTGACTGCTGTACCAAGCTCATTTGTTAGCTATCTGACATTTTCAGTTGATTTTTTTTTTTTGAGATTCTCAAATTAAAAAACCATACTCCCTGAAAATGAAGGTGGTAATATTTTCTTTGGGGGAATATTTATGATCTTTGTTTTCTCGTCTTGTTTAATATCATTACTAAAACTTGCAGAACATTAGAAAGTAGCAATGAAGCTTGGGCAGCCTTGTCTTGCCTCTGACCTTGCTGATCTGGCACTAATGTTTTCACACTTGAGTATGAGGCTGCTTTGGCTGGAGAGAGAGGTGGTCTCTGCAGTGCAGAAGTGATGTTCTTCAGGCTTCCAGTTTAGAGAAACCCTACTGGGAACGGGTAACAATGCTATGCAACTTTCTAAAATGCTGACTGGTAAGTCTGATCGTGTGCCCAGTTCTGTACCAAGAGGGCTTTTTTTATTCATTATTGAATTTATTCTTATAGGTCCCTGACTGTTCAACATCATTTTCCAAATGTGTAACTGTCTGTCTTTGTGTCTGTCTGTGTGTATATGGGTCTGTGTGTGTGCATCTATGTGAGTTTCTGTGTGTGTACCTGTGTGCGTGTATGTGGTGTGTGTTGTATGTGTGTGCTTGTGTGTCTGTATAAGTATGTGGTATGTGTCTATGTGTCTGGAGTGTGTGTGGAGACCAGAGATCAATGTGGGCGCCTTCCTTTGTCATTCTCCACCTTATTTATTTATTTATTTTTATTTATTTATTTATTTATTTATTTATTTATTTATTTATTTATTGAGACAAGATCTCTCAGTGAACATGGAGCTCACTGATTAGCTAAGCTGGTTGGCCAATGAGCCCAGGAATCCCCCTGTCTCCAGCCCCCCATGTTATCATAACAGGCACACACCTCTATGCTTTTTATGTCAGCCTTCGAATCCGAACTCAGGTCCACATGCTTGCACAGCAAGCACTTTACTCACTGAGCCATCTCCACAGTCCTCTTTTCCAAATTGTAAAATAAGGAGAAAGTTTAGTGCTCCACAGTGGAGAAGTGAAAATGGCTGGGATTTAATCTTGGACTTTCTAAGCTGGGGGATGGTGCAGTGGGTAAGAGAGTTTGCAATCTCAGCACTGAAGTGGGTGAACACAGGAGTATTGCTGGCGTTTGCTGACTGCCAGCCTCGACAAAATATAAGCTCTAGGTTCAGTGCTAGACCCTGCCTCTAAAGGATAAGGAGGTAATTAAGAGTACACCTCCAGCCTCTGCCCACATGCAGGAGCACACCTAGACCCTCCCATGCACATACACCTCACACATTCCATACACGCACTCACACACACCAAGTAGATGCACTGATGAAGAACTGATGTTTCTGTTTTCAGAACTTAAATTCCCCCCACGGCCGTGTTGTTATGCATGTGGTCTACAGACCATTGATCATATTGAGTGATGGCCTCTGTATTCAACATTTGCCTTACTAGACTCAGGCCCTCTGTGTGTGATGCATCAAAGTTTGAAACATGGTTGGGGTCAGCTTTCCAATCTTTTGAGTCTGTTTGTGACATGGGATTGTAATTTCTCCTGCCCATCTGGCTGGCTGACTTTGGCACTGGGCACTGCTAGCTTAGTAAGGTGCTGTGGGAAATGACCCATCTTTACCCGTGGGCTGACCCCATTTAAACAGCAGCACAAAGATGATCTACCCTACAGACTTGAAAGAGCTGGCCTCCAAAACAGTCTGGGTTAATTTTTCTTTAAACAACTTTTTCAGCCTTCTCATAAATTAGTCTGTCTGGCTCACTATCATTTCTTCAGTCAAAGTTAGGAATTTATGTTTCCCTAGAAAAGTCTCCACTTCATTGGTATTTGGGCCTTTATTACCAGAGAGAGAAAAAAAACTATTTCTTTGAGTTTTTCATCCCCTGGCTCCTGCTTCCCATTTCACACTCTCATGTTTCTCTCTCTCTCTCTCTCTCACTCTCTCGCTCTCTGTCTCTTGCTCTCTCTCATTTTCTGTGTGATTTCATTATCTTATCATTCTCTTTGGTTTGTACTCCCTCTTAGAATCAAGTTTCCTAGTGAAGGGATTTCTAATTTCCCAGGCAGTTTTGAATTCATCTTCTTGAAGTCCAGCTGGAGAAGGTACTGTCTCACTCATACATCTCGGGCTCCTGGTGACCTGGCACAAGCACCATTTCTAAGTATGTCCTCTGCAGTGACTGTGGAGAATGTCTTTTTCCAGATGGCCCCTGAGCAGCTGGAAGGGAAGACAGCAAGACTTTAACTCTCTCCCTTGGCCTGGTACAGTCATCTGTATAGAGCAGTGGATGGGGCTTTGTGGGCAACAGAGGTACATGGAGTAGCCATCACCAACCATGCTGTCCTCCATGCTGAGGTAGGATGAATCAGAGGGTGACCTAGACAAACTCCTTTGGGATGTTTGTAGCAGGCAGTGAGTGGGAATGTAAAGACTCTTCTAGAATGTTCTTTGTACTTTATATTTCCTCTTTTTAAAATATTTTATCTATTATTTTTTTAATTTTATGTGTTTGAGTATATTGCCTGCATGGATATAAATGCACCCATGTCATGCAGTGCCCACGGAGATCAGAAGAGGGCATCAAATTCCCCTAGAACTGGAGTTACAAACAGTGTTAGCCTCCATGTGGGTACTGGGAATTGAACCCAGGTCCTCTACAAGAGCAACCAGTTCTCTTAACCTCTGAACCATCTGTCCAGCCCCCTTCCTCTTTTTTTTAAAGACAGGTCCCTGGGTGGCCTTGAGCTTCTTAGGTAGTCGGGGATGACTTTGAATGCCTGATCCTCTGCTTCTACCTCCTGAGTGCTGAGGTTAAAGGTGTGAGGTACTGGGGACTCACAGAGCCTCATGCAAGCTAAGCTAAGCAAGCACTCTCTCCATGTGCTACACCCCAAAGTGGCCCACCCGGCCCTGATTTTGTATTTAAACAGGAAAAGGCAAAGGGGCTAGACAGGCCCAAGATATTTCTCAGAGTCAACTACTGCTTTAGCCTCTCCCTTCCTCCCTCTGAGATCTGGCCTGTTTCGGCTGGCCTTTCTCATTCAAGGAGAGAAGACTAATTCCCATTAGATCAACAACTGTATCCTGCTTGGAACAAGACACAGTGCACTAACACAGTGTGAGAAGCTAGATGTGCATGAGCAAGTGTGTACACATGTGCATACATGTGTATCTGTGTGCTAAGTATGTGTGTCCTGTGTGTACTGTGTATGTGTGTGGCTCTGTGTACATGTGTGTGACTGTGTATGACTATGTATATGTGTGTGACTGTGTGTACCTGTGTGTACATGTGTAGATGTGGGTGCATTATATGACTGTGTATATGTGTGTGCGTGTATGTGTGTGATATTCTTAGCAACCAGCTTTCTGTCATTTTGTTGTACTATGGGTCCCTCACTCCGTTCTGTCTATCTATATCTTTGTGTCTCTCAGTGTGTCTCTGTCTCTCTTTCTCCTCTCCTTTGACAGCCGAGCTTCATTGTCAACCATGTTGGATTTGGAATCACCTAGGAGACACAGTCTGTGAGAGTGCTGACAGGTTTAGTGGAGAAGGGAATGTGGGTGACTCCATTTCATTCAGTCCAGAACTGAATAAAAAGGAGGAAAAGGAAAAAGGCTCTCTGTGTCCTGCTCCAACAAGGTATACAAAGTCCCAGCCCTATACCCTGGCCACCACAAGCTCCCCTGTGCCTTCCCACTCTGATGGACTGTGCCCTCTTAGACACTGAGACAGATAAGTCTTCTTTCCAGAAGTTGTGTATCAGGTAGTCTGTCACCATGAGAAAGTCAGCAAATGCACACTGTCTTCTGTAGGAGCAGAGGCTTGGACAGGCAGAGGGAATGAGATCATACGGCTTCACTTTGCACAGTAAGTCCCAGGTCCTTCTTGAGCCACCTGTCATTGAACAACAGCTCCAGGGGTGTCATCCGATGAATGCATTACTTCCCTCTGTCTCAGAATAGATACCTCAGACAGATAGGTGAGTTAGAGGTAACAGACATTTGTCTCCCATAGCTCTGGAGGCTGGAAGGTCCAAGTG
This sequence comes from Nannospalax galili, assembly GCF_000622305.1. Classification (NCBI taxonomy): domain Eukaryota; kingdom Metazoa; phylum Chordata; class Mammalia; order Rodentia; family Spalacidae; genus Nannospalax; species Nannospalax galili. The sequence goes on from NW_008360310.1 coordinate 1,251,271, forward strand.
CCATCAGGTGTGGAGTCTGAAGAGGGTTCCGTGTCTGCTTCAGACGTGGTGATGAGTTCCTAGCCTCATGTGGTGGAAAGCAAAGGACTGCATGGCTCCCTCAGCCCTTTTGAAAGGCACTAACCCCATTAATGAGGCCCACCAGCAGGCCCTCACCATGCTCAGAGGCCTGACCTGGTCACACTATTGCACTGGACAGTCATTTAAACAAGAGTTTTGGAAGCACACCAACATCATGCTATAGCACCCTCCTAGCTTCTAAGTTTCATGTAAAGAGAGGCATTGGGCCTCACTCTGGAGTTGAGATTTGAGGTGCTGCTTTTTTTTTTCCTCTCGTTTTTAAATGATGAAACCTGTTTGAAGTCCCAAATACCAATTCAATCCAATAATTAATTCAGTCTCAAGGCCGTTGTGAGGATAAAGTCTTCAATCTTGGTTTTTATTTTCTCCTTTACCTTCCTGGGGCGGGAAGGAGGTGGCTACTTTAAGTGAGGGTGGTGCATAAGCTGCAGGGGGCGGGGTCACTGGTCTCTTCTGACTTTCATGGCTTTCACTTCACTTCCCCATGCCCAGTAACTGTGGCCTGGGACCCCTCCAAGGTTGGGGCCTAGTGAACAAAGACGGGGTAAGGTTGTGGCCTGAGATACTGGTCTCAGGAGCTTTGCTCAGCCCAGCACAGGTGTGTGCTCACAGATCTGCACTGTACTGCGCCTGCTGTGGACAGGGAGGCTCAATTCTTCCACAGTCCTCCTCCATTTCTTCACTGACTGGCTGGCCCTGGATGGGACCCCTTGTCCTTTTTGAAAGCCCCCTAACCAATGTGTCAAAGGCTCCAGATTAGTTCATGGGCTCCCATTTTATATGGCTCTCTCTTCATGAGAAGCTGGTAAATCCATGTCAGCCTCATGGGAAAATGTTTGCTTCTGCCCCACAATGAAGCCTGGAGCCAAAGCCTGTGGCCTATAACTGTCAGACACCAGCCTACTCGAAGCTCAAATGGGAGACTGAGAATCACTGACTCTCAGAAGAAAGTCCCCCTGCCTCACCCCAGCCCCTCAGACTATCTCCAGTCCCCATGCCCACAGGAGTCAGTGTCTTGAACTTGGGCAGTGGACTGGGATCAGCAAAGTCCTTTTTGTTTTCATTAACTCTTTTTGTTACTCCACCACATGCAGTCTAACACTGGTTCACAACTTTGAATGCAACAGATAACCTGAGGCACTTGTCAAACAGTGTTGATGCTTGGCTCCTGGCCCTGGCTTGTTGTTTGATCTCCAGATGAATTCAGAGAATGGCCAAGAAAGGGAACTGGCATCTGCAAACTTCAAGTGTTTCTGAACTTCCTTGAATGCTCTTGAACTTGGTGTTCTTCCTCAGCAGGTCTGCAGTAGAGCAGAGGGTCCACCTGTCTCAAAGTGCCCAGCAGGGCCTGAGACTGGATTTGAGAACAACATTCCACTCCAAATACCAAAGAGCCAGACTAGCTCTGTGCTGTGATAGAATTCTGGGCATTTTTAAGGGTTTTTTTTTAATTGAATTTTTGCAAATTTTATATGTAGAATATATTTTGATCCTCTTTAAACCTCCTCCCCTATCTGCAACCCCCTTACTATTCCCTGCCTGATTTCTTGCTCTATTTTATTTACATTTTAAGGCCTATCATGTCAAATTTGTGTTCCCAAATGCCCTTTGGTTTGAGTCCATCCACTAGAGCCTTGTTAACCTAACCAGTGTCACACCCTTACAGAAGACCAAGTCTCCCCTTTAGGTTCCTAACAAAGCTGTATAAAAAGTACAGGAGGTTCTCATGTAGTGCTACCCCCTTCATGAGAGCCTCTCCCACAGCAACCCCTACACTACAGCACCTGTTTGTTAAGATCGAGACTCTGAGCTGACATGTCACTGTCACTGGGAGTCCATATATTAAGAGTTGGAGGCCAGTGAGATGGCTCAGAGGATAAAGGCACCTACAGTCAAGTCTGATGACCTAGGTTCAATCCCCGGGACTGAGTTAGTGAAAGGAGAGAATGGGCTCCCGAGACTTGTCTTCTGACCTCCATACAAACATCATGGCACCTGTGCACCCAACACACATATACATGATTAATTAATTAATCAAGTAATTTAAAAAAAGAACCACTGTTGGAGTGAATACTTTATGGGTCTGGAAACCACAGAATGACATGACAGCAGTATGCAGGGCAGCTCTGCTGCCCCCTCCTGTGGAGAGCTTGTTCTCGGCCCCTGCCCCCCACCAAGCCCCAGCAACCATTAAAATTTTGATTTTTAGAATCTTTTTGCTTGCTTATAATTTTCAGGCTTCCAAAGCAAAGCGAATACTATGCTCCTAGGTAGAGCATCCTTCCATTCTGACCACTGTACAGGGAGATGATTCTGTGCTCTAGGGCTTCCCTGTGACTTGTACGTGGCCAGAAGCATCCTCAAGTTCTAGCCACACTGCTGCAGCAACTTGATGTGTCCAGATATTGTCTGTGTCCCCTGGGACCAAAACCACCTTCCCTTCAAGTCAGGAACCACTGATGGAGAACCACTCCTATCCTGTAACGAGCACAGGGGTGAGCCGAGCAGATGCTTATATGATGGTATAACATCGAGTTGTAGTTATTACACACAAAAGTAAAATAAATGGAGCAATGGCAGTGGCTTTCAGAGGGATAAACCAGCGGGTAAAACCCATCACAGAGAGGTATGGAAGGCCTCTTTGAGGTGACTTTTTTTGGGGGGGTCTTTTTGAGACAGGGTCTCCCTGTAACCCTAGCTGGTATGGAACTCACTATGTAGACCAGGCTGGTCTTGAACTCACAGAGATCCACCTGCTTCTGCTCCCAGAGTTCTAGGACTAAAGGTGGGTGCCACCAAGCTTTTTGTTTGTTTGTTGTTTGTTTTGTTTTCTTTGAGGTAACTTTTAAGTAGGAATATGAAAATGCAAGTGAGTGAATACACAGGGTAAGGGCGAAGGGCATATTGCTGTAGGTTGAGGGGGGGGGGATACAAAGGCCCTGTGGTGAGAGTTTGTCTCACTCTCAGAGCAACATTGTAGACTGTGGTGAGGGTTAGGGTTGTCTCCTCTCCCCTGACAGAGTGAAAGGAGCCCTGTGGGCTGGGAAAGTGACTCCACTTTCTTTAGATAGAACCCTGGGGTCTTCCCTTCCCTCACTGTCAATCCACTCTATTCCTTTTCTTTGTGGTTCTCAGTCTCCTTTCTCTTCAAATACAGGAGCCAAAACTGACAATGGATTCGTTTCTTCTGTTTATAATGGTTTTTGGTTTCTGTTTTTATGAGATATTATTTGGTTCATATCATTTAGGCTATGTCTTTATTATAGATCAGCATTTTGATCAACATAAAGTAACAGTCCCTTCTTGTCCCTTGAATATCTCTCTGTGGACTACTAATATTTTATGTCTGCTCTCTTTGATTTGTGTTCTCTGGGTATGTATTTTTCCCCTTTTCTTTAATTTTTTTTGAGACAGGATTTCTTGTAGCCCAGTCTGTTCTTAAACTCATTGCGTAGCCCAAGATGGATGACCTAGAACTCCTGATCTTCCTGTCTCCATCTCCCAAGTGTTGGGACTGCAGGCCTGCAGCACTGTTTGTGTGGTACTGGGGAACAAGCCCAGGACTTAGGAATGCTAGCCAAGCACTCTGCCAACTGAGCTGCATCTACAGCCCCTCATTTCTTTATCTTTCACATTTGTATGTCCTTATATGTTTCTGAAAAATAGTAGACATTTTAGTATAATTTTACATAATCTGAACATTTTCATCTATTCACAATAGAACTCTAGATGTTTATATTTGCTATGAAATTGATGTTTTGATGTTATTTGTAATAGTCCATGTTTTATATTTCCTTGTTTACTTTATGAATTTACCTAATTGGTTAATTTTTTTTTCTTGGCTCCTTTCTCTGTAATAATCTGAAAGCTATATACCTGTAGAATAAAGCAAACTATCTAAAGTTAAAAAATATTCTACATATTCCAAGAATTAAATAGCAAATATGGAGCTGGAGAGTAGACTCAGTGGTTAAGAGCACTGGCTGCTCTTCTAGAGAACCCAGGTGCAGTTCCCAACACTTACATGGCAGCTCACAACCACCTGTAACTCCAGCTCCTGGGGATCCAACACCCTCCTCTGCCCCCAACTGACCCTACACTCATGCACATACCACATAGACACACATACAAACACACAAATAAAATAATAAAAATAAGTCTCTAAAAATAGCAAGAACATAAGAAATCTGATGCATTTCTGTTTCTTTCTTTGCCTTTCCTTCATCTTAAATTATTGTCAGAATAATTACATACTTGAAATATACATTTTATTTCCTTCAAGAATTGTTTTTGATGTTTACATTTGGTTTCATAACAAGGCTCCAACCCTGATTTAGACATTAGCCTCTTCTCCCAGCCTGATGACTCATGCCTCTGTCCTTTTATAGCCTCTTCCACTCCTGACATCTCTGTTCAACTCATTTCTCAGCTTGCTGGTGATCCTTTGAGGGAACTGGTGCAGGGCATTTACAGAAGTCTAAAACCTCTCTCTCTCTCTCTCTCTCTCTCTCTCTCTCTCTCTCCACCTATATTTGAGTGTTGTCATAGCTATGTACAGAATTCTTTAGAATTTTGTTGATTCTTCAAATTCAGCTAGTGTTGATACGTGGTGAAGTTTAAAGTGCCTAAGTGATGTCCTAGAGCAGCCAGGACATCTCTGTGGGTAATTACTCTCTCTCCTCCCTATGTCCTAAAACTGGGTGTCTTTCATCCTTGATCATGAATATTATCTACTTACAAAAATGTAAGAGTCTTTTTATATCAATTTTGCTCCTTAAACATATTGCTCATACTTTCCACCACATCAGAGAAAGTCTTTTAATGTTTTCTCTCTCTTTTTTTTGCTGTTGTTCTTTATTTTCTATTATTTTGTTGATTGTAGAAAAGTAAATTATAAGAAATATTTATTTTTATTATTTTAAATTATGCATATGTGTGTGTCCTCAGGACAGATTTTTCACAGAGGCCAGAGACATCAGAGTCCTCTGGAGCAGGAATGACAGAAGGTTGTGAGTCACCCAATGTGGGTGCTGAGAACCTAATTTGGGTCCTCTGGAAGAGCAGCAAATACTCTTAACCACTTAGCCATCTCTCCAGGCCATACAACAACATCTTAAATACAATGTGAAGTAGAAACTTGAAGTGAATATATAAATTTTTGGCTTATAATGAACTTAGTATATGCATTAGTTGGTTCTTCCTCCTCTTCTTTTTTCCTCCTTCTCTTCCTCCCTTTCCCCCTCGTCCTCCTCTTTACCTTTTCCTACTCCTTCTTTGCAGTGCTAAGGGTTGAGCCCAGGGCCTCATACAAGCTAAGCTCTCCCACTGAATCACATCCCCAACTCTCAGACGTGTTCTGAGTAACTGACAGACACGCCTAAGTCTTCCCCTCCTTCCCTTTGGTTCTCTTCATCCTCCTGTTGTACAAATGTGGCTCCTGACCACTTTCAGATTTCCCTGGAAAGCTTCCAGGTCATTTTCCTGCTCAGTTTGTCTGGTGACATTTGTGCCTTGCCCTTTCAAAATTTGCTAGTAATGAATTTTCACATAAAACTTAGGTTATATAATGTTTTCCTTCATTTCCTTCTGTTTAGTTTTCTCTCTTTTGGGACAATAACTTTTTTTTCCTCAAGGAATGTCTGTTTTATTCCCTAGACTAGCTCAACTGCAGCCATCCTCCAAGAGACACCCCCCGGGTCTCCCCATGCTGTCCCTGCCCTGTGTGGCCCAGCTCTGGACAACCCGTGATGCTCCACCATACAGAGTGGAGGGTGGCCTGTGACATTTGAGGCTAGACCAGAGACTTTAAAAGCGTTCCTTCACTCCAGGAAGGCTATTGCTTGGTCTTCAGGATACCCTCAGGCAGCCAGCCCTGAGCCTTAAGGAGGCTCTGAAGAGGGGGAAACAAGCTTTCTTGAAACAGTAGCTGCGTATCTGGGTCATCTCAGAGGCTGACCCTCCAGCCTCCAGGGACAGCCAGCCCCAGCAGCATCCACTGGAAAACTTCAGCCCTATCAGGTGCCAGGCCAGGGACACCTCACAAGCACCACAAGCAGTCTCTCCAGATCCTGACCCACCAAATGAGAGAGGCCAGGGTGTTTGCAATTTTTGGACTACCAAGGGTTGGAGTCATTCATTAGATAGCAAGAGAACTCCCACAGTCTTCTCTCACAGGAGCTGGTCACTTGAGTAAATGCTGCCTTTCCTGCTTCCACACTGCTGAAGCTCTCCCAGGTTCTGTCAGTGGCTGGGTGGGCTTCAGATCTCCCATCCCCAGGGCAGGAAGGAGAGAAAAGAAGAGCTGCAGTGTGGCTGAGATGCCCATCCTGAGGCTTAGGTGTCTAGGTATGCAGAGGCTCCCAGGGTTTGGAGTGCCTGTGCTGTCTGCTCAGTGTGGAGGGCTGGCTAGTGGGCGTGGTGTGTCTGAATATCATGCTAGCTGGGGGTCTGTCAAAGCAGAGGTTTAAGATCTCAGCACCAGTGGCTCCCTGGGGACCTTCATAGGGTCCTGGTGCTGAGGGTCCATCTCACCTGCTTCAGTCTCCTCCGCCTGACCTACCAGGGTGCAGTTTCCATAGCTCCTTCCCTTTCACTGAACCCGCCCAGGTCATTAAATGAACCAGACCACAGACGAGTTTGCATTCTTGACTCAATATTGGGAGCAACACCACACAGAAAGATCAAACTCTGAAGAAAAGCTTGGCACCTTTTTCTGTAGTCAAACTTATATCACAGACCCTATAACATATTGCAGATAAACTCTGGAATTTGCCCATCAGGAGACAAGGGTGTTCACAGCTGCACATTTGATAGTTAAAAACCAATTAAATGTTCATCACATAGGGTGGGTATATAAAGTATGTTTATTGTATATAATGGACTATTATGCTATAGTGAAAATGAGTGGTAACTCCATTTTCTACATGAACATGGTAGAATCTAAAAATTAATAATGCGGAGAAAAGAAGCCTGAGAAAGAAGGGTTCCATTCATAAAATGGAAGGGGAACAATTCTATTCATAAAAGGAAGGCCCTCAGAGTACTAATTTGTTTAGGATTACATTCCCAAGTGGGAAATGGAATGATAGAGGAAGATGGGAACCAGACAGGGTGGCACTGAACTGAGATTCTCCAGGGATGGCACTGGGCTGCCATCGGTTGCCAAAAGGTTCCTTAGGTTGGGTTGGGGTTTCTTGCCCACTCCCCCATAAAAAAACACCCTCCTAAGGAGCTTTAGACTTGTGCCTTAGTGAGCACATCCTCCAGGTTAGACCATGGCTCTGTTTCCTCCTCGCTTCCCAAGGCAACGGGCTCACCTCATACTGGAGGCCTCATGTTCCTTCCTCAGGAGGACCCCACATGAACTGACCTCCTCAAAGCTGTAAGTCCCTGTGATGGGCCAGGCTGGCCCCAGATGGGTATCTCTTGGGGCCTGGTAGCTCTTCTGTCTGAAGTCAGATTCTCCAGAACCTTCTGGAACATGAAATGATGTGGTTCCTTCTTGGGCATAAGCTGGCTGTCCTCAGAATCTGGTTATTTGCAAGAAGTAGAGTCCTGAAGGCTGTGGAAAGACTTGCAGAGTCCTCAAGTCAGTCAGTCAGTCAGCAGTCAGTCAGTCAGCCTCTGTCTCTGTCTCTTTCTCTTCTCCTCTCTCTCTCTCTCTCTCTCTCTCTCTCTCTCTCTCTCTCACACACAACCTCAGATGCTGCTTCACAGGTTCTATCCACTTTGATTTTGAGACAGGTCTCTCCACTGAACAGCAAGCCCCTGGATTCTCCTGTCTCAACTTCCCAGACATTGATGTTAAAAGTGCAGACCACCTTGCCCAGATTTTCTTTTTCTTTTTTTCTTTTTTCTTTTTTTTTTTTTTTTTTTTTTTTTGAGACAGGGTCTCCCTGTAGCCTCAGCTGGCCTGGAACTAGCTATGTAGACCAGGCTGACCTCGAACTCACAGAGATCTGCCTGCCTCTGCTTCCTGAGCGCTGGGAGTAAAGGCGTGTGCCACCACGCCCGGCTTCAGATTTTCTTTTTTAATGTTGGCTGGGGAGTTAAACTCAGGTCATCATACCTACACAGTAAACACTTTACTCACTTGACACACCATCCCTGAGACTCTTATCCGTACCTCGCTAGGTGCTACCTCCAGAGCAGGACCTGAGGGCAGCAGGAACCAGTAGCAGATGCCAGCCCTGTGGTGGGGTGAGAGGGCCGAATTCCACAACTAGCTCTGGCCTGACAAGAGCTGGCAGCTCCCTGGGAGTCACCTTTCCTCCCTGGACTCAATCGAGTGGAATGTGAACCAAATGAAGCTCATATTCATTAAATTCAGAGTATGAGGATCACAAAGGAGAGATACAAGGCAGGGACCCCCTGACAATGGGGACCATGTACAGAGGGCATATGTGGGAGGCAATTCAGGGACCAAAGTTTCTAGACTCAAGCACTAAGGAGGGTCACCCACTGAGGCGGCACCCAGTTCACTTGAGGATGGGGGGGAGAGGAGGGGAGGGGAGGAGAGAGGGAGGGGAGGGGACAAGAGGAGGGGAGAGGAAGGGAGGGGAGGAGGGGAGGGGAGAGGAGGAGAGAGGAGAGGGTTCATCCTATCTGCTCCCACCCAACAGAGAAAGGCACACTGGACATTTGCCCTAGGAGTGCTGAGCTGAGGCTGGACCCCAGTGCTGGGGCTCTCAGAGGGGACAAGGGGAGGGGAGAAGGAGAGGGGAAGGGAGGGGAGGGGAGAGGAGGAGAGAGGAGAGGTTTCATCCTATGCTATGGAAAGCCTCAGCTGGGTGAGGGTAGTGTTCCTATAGAGGTTGTGGAGACCTGTAGAGCACCTCCAGTGGAAGAGACTGAAACATTCTGGAAGGTGCTATATCCTCTGCATGTGAGGCTCCAGGATGAGAGCTAAAGTTACCACCAGACTTCACCTGAAGACTGAGTACTCAGCCTATAGACAAAGCTCAGGAATATTTTACCATCAGGTCTCTTACCTCCAGTATCTGTACTGGGTTTAACCACACAGGACAACCAGAGTAAGGAAGGCAGGCTGCTCTGACCCACCCACCCTGGGTGGGATACTTGTGTTATGGCTGGTGCAAATTAGATAGTTTGTGGATGAATCAAGAGAAGGGAACGGGAAGCTAGGGCTGACTTCTCTAAAATTGAATCCCTGCTGCAGCCTCCTCCAGAGTTCCCCTACAACTCACCCAGTGCCCAGGACCCCAGGGTAACCAGTCCTGGGTGGAGGCAGTGAGGGGCAGTTGCAGTCTGAGAGAAGTAACTGTCTTCCTGGTGTGCATTTGCGGTCAGGCTTTCCACATCAGGCCTCCCCTGGCCCCTTGCCCTCCGACTGTCCTTCTGGGCCCCTCTGGGCTGTCCCCGAAGCTAGGACAGTCTCTATGATTAATGGCTCCAAAAGGCCCAGAGTATGCTCAACCTGGCCACAAGCTTAGTCTGTTCCACCATGAGAACAAGGCATTTCCCCCGGGAGGCTATCTGCTCCGAATCCTACTGAAGTTCTCTAATGGAGACCCAGTTCTGCCACAGTCTCCCACTTACAGGGACTTCTACTCCCTCGAAGTCCCAGACCTTCCATGAAACCCCTGCTTCTTCCATGGTAACAGAAAGCTCAGGAAAGATTCTGGTTAGCTGTGCACAGGAACCAGGCTTTGTGATTGGCCAGTAGAGCTGGCTGCCCTGGGTTCCAGAGGGAGGGGTAGTACTTGGAAGGAGAGAGGAGATCCCCATGGTGGGGACATGGGTGGGGGGTGGGAAGATATTGAGGTGGGCCAGTCTTACTGTGCTCCTGGAAACACAAGAAGCTCTTGCTGAGTGGCAGGGAAATCCTGACCTCTGCAAGGCTCTACCACAGGTGAGTTGAGTTGGCCATGAGGAGGAGGAAGAAGAGGAGGGAAGAGGAGGAAGGAGAGGAGAAGGGAGAGGTATTAGACTCCACTGGCACCTAGGGTGGACTGCCCCCGGTGCCACCCTTTCCCAGCACTTTCACTAACTGTGGATCTCCTGCCTGTCAGTCAGCGGCTGAGTCACAGATGCTCCGGGTGGGGGCCGCCTGCCAGAGGCCTGACTCACTGCAGATGACTGGTTTGGCCAGCCTGTGCCCCTCCCTGTCACAACATGCCAAGCGGCTGCTGGGGTCCCCCCTCTCCTGGAGCACCCCCTCCCTGTAGCATCCCTCTCCTGGAGCACCCCTTCCTGGAGCAGGTCCCTCCTGCGGCATCCCTCTCTTGGAGCATGTCTTTCCTATGGCACCCCGCTTCTGGGGCACTCCTATCCTGGGGCACATCCTTCCTGAAGTACCCCCCTCTTTCGCAGCACCCCTCTCCTGCATGGCTCCTCCCCCACTTATTCTGCACCCAGACTCCAAACTACGACAACCCTCTCAATGACTTCTTCCTGTCTGTCCCCAGCCCAGGACTGTGTGTCGATGAAGCTCATTCCCTCATTGTGGAACAGAAGTCCATCCAGGCTCCTGACTCCATGAGGTACCCCAGCCTCCTCAGCAACTCAGGAAGATGGAAGCTGCACTCATGCTCTGGTGATGGCTTAAAGTGGAATTTTGCTATCACCCTGCTTAGTCCCATCATTGACTTGGAGGTGACATTTCATGTGAAGCATATCTCACACTTTCGGGCTAAGGAGATAACTGGCCAGTCTGAGAGATGGGGCCTGTGAGTGAGACCTGAGAGCAGAGGATGGCACAGGAGAAACCAGTTGTGGCACAGAGTGAGGTCTCGCACTCCAGCGTAGGCATCACCCTATCACTCAGAGGGAAGGTTCTCAGCCAGGGTGGTGGTGCTGAGGGGAATGGAGATGACTTCCTGGCCCTCACTCCCCATCCTCCCACACGCCCACACCCTGATCACTGCTGGCTGGGAACCAGCCCTGACCCCCAGGTCTTTTTTTCAAGCCTGTGTGCCCATCAGCCTCCCCACCCTGTATTCATGCTGCCAGTTGGCCCCTTAGGACACACCTTATGCTTATTCCTTGGGCTGCAGCCTACACATGCCCCGACTCCTCTCCACTGACGTCACCCCTCCCAACCTCCCAGGCACAGCTCCTGGCCTGCCATGCTAAGGAGCCGCAAGATCACCCCAGCCCCAAAAGCAAGAGAAGGGGGTATGGGTTAAGCCTCCTCCCGCTGTCTTAGCCTCTTTACTCCCTCTCCTTAGCCCTGGAAGGTAAAGGGAAGGTTTCCCAGAAACTTCCTCCCCAACCGCTCCCTGGACCCACCCGGCTGCCACCCTACTGCCACCCCTCTGTGGTTTCCAAACCAGGAGAGACTAGGCCTTCCTGCATGCTAAACACAGGGACTCCCCAACTCTTCCCCACCTCAGGCAAAGTCCCCAAGAGATAGCCTCAAATGGAGGAATTCTATCTTCTGGCTGTGGGACCCTGAGCAAGTACCACAGGAACCAGATGCAAAATGGGATAATGGGTCCTAGGACACAGGAGAGTGAAGAATAAAAACATACTGGGGACTGCAAAGGTGGCTTTGTTTAAAACCAGTTGCTATGTAAACTTGAGGACCTGAGTTCAGTTCCAACAGTCCCAAGAACCCATATTTCAAAAGGCATGTAATCCCAGAGCTAGGGGTGGAGACAGGCAGATCCCTGGACCTGCTGGCCAGTCAGTACAGTCTATTTGACCAGTTCCAGGTCAGTGAGACACCCTGTCTCAAAAATCAAGGTGGGCTAGGCATGGTGGCACATACCTTTAATCCCAGCACTTGAGAGGTAGAGGCAGGTGGATCTCTGTGAGTTCGAGGCTGGCCTGGTCTTAGTGAGTTCCAGGCTAGCTAGGGCTACAGGGAGACCCTGTCTCAAAAAGACAAAAAAAAAAAAAAGCAAGGTGGATGATACTTGAAGATGACCTCCTCACGTACACATTCATGAACGCATGAGCGCAAGAGGGAGCACACAAAGATCTCTCACTATTATGCTGTTATTGACCAAGCATAGAGCCTTGTGTCTGAACTTCTGTAGGCACCAGGGGCCTTTTGAGGAGCTGTGGAAGATGGAAGCTGTCTCCTCCAGGAAGACGACTATATTAAAGATGTCAGTTCACTCTGAGGGGTGCGAAGGCCTCATGAAGCTACCCTGGGTCCCAGGTTGAGATACCCTGCTCTATAAGGTTGTCTGGACCAGACTGGGAGCTCAGGAATCAATTCAGGCCTGGTTGTGAGTGGGCAATGGCTCTGCCCCAATATTGCTGGTGCTCCTGGTCAGGAGCTCCAGATGGCCCTGGGCTTGATGCCTTGGGGATGGCAGAGCCAGGGATGACTCTGGGCAGACCATTCTCTGAGGACTTCAGTCTCTCTGAAGACTGTCTGTCACCCACAGCATTCTGCATGAGTGCCTGGGACAGAGTGGAGATCCTTGAAAGGACACAGCACCAGACACATTCATTTTCCCTCTATTTCATACTAAGGAAAAATCTCTCATTTTTTCTTCTTTTTAAAAAAGTTCTGTCAGAGAGAGAGAGAGAGAGAGAGAGAGAGAGAGAGAGAGAGGAGATAACAGCATCCCACGAGAGCACGCATGCAAGGGTGAGTAGAACTGGGGACTGGGGTGTGACTCAGAGGAAGCATGCTTGCCTTACGTGCACAAGGCCCTGGGTTGCATCCCTGTTACTGGAGAAGGTATAATATCTAGAGAGTAAACTGAGGCATGATATAATGTAAAGAATTTATTTCATCAAAAAAAATTCATGAATTGGGCAGCTCCAGATGAGAAGCTGGGCAGGAGGAGCTTGGAGGGCCTTTCAGAAGATTCGGAAGTGAAGTCACAAAAACACACTGGTCGTAGTGTGCAGGTGTCTTCTTTGAGTTATTCCACTGTTAAACCTCCACTTAAATAACTATAAATGTGCAGGCTACCTCCGATTGGATGAGCTTGTCTCTGTTTTTCTTCAGTATTGGCATTTACAAGAAATAGCTTTAACTGAGTTTCACTTGTTCCCAAATCATGCACGGTGGTCCACTGAAGGGCTCTTGGCATCTGCTCCTGCTTCTTCAAGCGTGGGCCCTGTTGTAATTTAAAAGTAAACACAAGGTCACAGCAACCTTGCATCATCAGAATCCAGAAAAACTGATGCTACCCACAGAGCCCTAATGGGGGCTGTGGCCCCACTCTTCATCCTGGATGAATCCCTAGAAGTGTACTGCGTTTTGCCTGCTTTAAATATATATGGGGGCTGAAGACAAGGCTCAGTGGGTAAAGGCATTGGCCACAAAGCCTTAGGAATTGAGTTCAAACCACAAAACCCACATGATGGAGGAGAGAATGGACTCCTGAGAGCTGTCCTCTAACTTCCACATGTGCACTCAATAGCATATACACTAATAAATTAAATAAGTAAATTTAAAATCATACATGTATGTAAACATATATTAAAGTTTTGATCCCCAGCAACACCAAAAAAATTCTATATGTAAATATCTTCTATATCTTCATGTACATGTACATGTAAGTGTATGTGCATGTGTAGGCATCTTTGGACCAGCCTTCTCTTGGGCTCTGCACATTCTGCTCACACCATTGTGATTTGTTCTGGAGGTGCTAGATAGTTACAGAGAATTCGAAGCAGCCAAGAGAATTCCTGGTTCCCAGCGTGCACACCCTGTGCAGCCCCTTCCTCTAGGTATGAAAGAGGTGCTTAATTATGATGGAACGACACTCTGGTGGTGAGGTCATGTTGAAAATATCATGGGAATTAAGTTCTACAGTCAGTTGACTTTAAGCTAATAGGTGATAGAAAAAGAGAGGAACAAGAAAGAAATAGGAAGGGAGAGAGGGAGGGAAGAAGGGAGGGAGGGAGGGATGGAGGGAGGGAGGGGAATAGAATGAAAGGGAAGGAAGATAAGGAAGGAAAACAAAAGAGAAGGTGGGGGAAAAAGACAGGGGAGGGGAGGGGAGGGGAGGGGAGGGGAGAGGAAAGGAAAGAATGGAGGGAAAGGAAGAGAAGGGAAGGGAAGGGGAAGAGGAAGGGGAAGGAAGGAGAGGGAAGTCAGGATGTCCCTAAGGCCTTGACCTAAGCAGAGGTCCTGTGGTCAGAGAAACCAGAGAGCCTCTGTTTGCCCAGAAGCAGCACATAGCTTCCTCAAAGCACCCTGTGGTAGGCCAGCAGGTGACCTTTAGGACTAGGCCTGTTGTCTAGCACTTGGGACTTGAATTCTGCTGATGACCATTGAGCTGAGGGAGGAGTCAGAGCTCCAGATGGCCAAAGTGCAAAGGCCTAGACAGTGCTCTCCAATTTCTGCCTTGGGCTGTGTATCATGTACTACCTGAGCCACCCTAGGGGACCAATCAGAGGACATTGGCTTCCTGGTCAAGGGTTGTTATGTGATTCAAATTGGTCCAACCAGGGTCCTTTCAGAAAGTAGCCCTAGGGCTTCTACAATTATTGGCCCAGAGTGAGGACCCCAGTGTACATACCAGGGCCACCAGTCACACTTCCTACCTACCTACCTAACATTTCACTCAAGAAACCTAAGCCTGAGTCATGGGGGAGGAATCTTCAAGAAGGAAAGTCTAAGCAAGCTAAACAAGGAAGGCATCTATGAGTACAGAACAGCACTCCAGCTTCCTAGAGTACCCTGTGCTCTCCCCGGAGCCTGTAGCTCTAGGTGGGCCAGCACTCTGGCCATGTGGCTACTGCCAGCCAAGGAACCCCATCGTGCCTCAAAGAACCTCTATGGAAGACCCAGGCCCTATGGGTGTTGTCACAGAACCCCATTTCAAGAAAACCTTCCTGAGCTCCTCTGTCCTGCCCCTACAGGATGGGGGTCAATGAAAAGAACGAGAGTCTTAGAGGCAGCCAGGGTTAAAGAGGTGGCAATAAGGTCCTAGGAGGCCCAAGAGGCACTACGACCCAGTGTAGGACAAACCCCAGTCCAGATCAGCATCTTCTGGGATAAGTAAAGCTGGGTAGGAGATGGAAAGTGGGACCCTAAGTCCCCAAATTGCTATCTCCATCCCTGTCCCTAAGCCATTCTCAGCACCTAGAACCTCAGCCAGGAATAGAGGATGTGCACACACTCTCCTTCCCTTCCTTTTTCTTCCTCTCCTTTCTCCTCCCCCCAACTTTCAAGTCCTGTCCAACTGAGCAGAACTTGCTGCCTCTCACCTCCCCTGGTCATTTTACACTGCTGGCCCCACTTCTCCTGCCTTATCTTGGGCTCCCAGCCCCTTGATGCCCTGGGCCACCAGGCCCAGCCAAGGCCAGGGCTGTTTTGGAAAAGTGCTATGAGGTAACAGAATGTGCTGTCTCCAAGTCTGCTCCAAACTGACACTGCAGTCCAGAGACAAACAGTGTCCCTGTTTGCCTGTCCAGAGTGGCTGTGTTCTCCTTCCAGGCGAGGGATCCCTGGCTGCAGTTGGCTGAGGGAAACGGGAAGGTAGCCCATGACACTGTCTCTTAGTTCCACATGGAAGAGGCAGAGCCAGCTGCCCACCTGTCTGTCAGCCAGCCCGAGGCAGAGTGATCAGGCCAAGGGCAGCCCCGAAGCTGTGCATCTGCCTCCTATGCTGCCACAGAGGCCATTCCTCCAGGGTGGACAGAATTTATACCCTGACAAAGCACTACCCTTCCCAGGCTGCTGAGCCACCGGTTCCTCCCCTTTACTGCTGCTGCTGCTGCTGCTGCTGGTGGTTGGGCATGCCTATGGGAATCACAGGAGGCCACTGTACATCATGAAGGGCACCCATCCTCATACCACCCTCCCTCCACTTCCCTGTGGCCTTAGGGAGGTAGCCACCACTGCAGGCAGGACTCTGTTTTTATGGAATATCGGGGGCAGCGGGAACCCCTGTCCTTTTCTACCCTGAGGGAGGTGGAGGGTAGAATTAGGGTTCAGAGGGTCTAGATCCAGACTCAGG
Source organism: Nannospalax galili (assembly GCF_000622305.1). Taxonomy (NCBI): domain Eukaryota; kingdom Metazoa; phylum Chordata; class Mammalia; order Rodentia; family Spalacidae; genus Nannospalax; species Nannospalax galili. The sequence continues at coordinate 1,267,248 of NW_008360310.1, forward strand.
GGGTGAAAAGTGAGGAGAATGCATACATGGTGCAGAGGAACAGGTGACCAGAGTCCACTACCCCCCTGCCCTAGGACCACTGACGGCTGGTGAACACAGCTGCCTTGTGTCCCAGTGTGCCTGGCCATAGTATTCTGGTTAGAGCCTAGGTCAGACTACCATTAAGAACTATAGGAACCACACAGTAGCTTCTCTTGGGCCAGCCTGGTGGTGGCCACCCTAGGATGCTAGACAGGGATCCCCAAAACACCTACAGTGCCTTCTGGCTCCTAGTGTCCCCCACCATACCCATAAGCCTGCTCCTTGGGACCTTGGTAGCAAGAGATCTGGAGATCTGGAGGCTGTGCCTTTCCCTGGTCCAGGGACAGCCAGGTTGAAGAACTAGACAATGTTTCAGCTGTCAGATGACCATTGCACTACTGCCCGATGGTGTACTGGCCCCTCTGCTGCACCATCCTGAATCAAGGTTCAGAGAAGACTTATAATAAGGGAACTTAGTTAACTTTGGACTCTAGCCATGAAACAGGCTTTGAGAAGCGCCAGCCCGAGGCATGAGGCTGAGGCCACGAAAGAACCGGCCCCTGTATCTGTCATGTGGCTATGGGTATCAGCTATCCCCACTCAAACTGATAGGCAGTCCTTCTGAGCTCTAGGTCAGCGAGTCCATCCCAGAGACACCTGGCACAGTTAGTCACAGCCATGCTTGGTAGGGGTATGGCCTCCAAGCTTCCTGTTCTACCAGGCCAACTCATGCCATTTTTCCTCCTCAGGGAGCCTGTCCCCAAGAACCCTGCCACAGTCTGTGTCCAGGAGTGCATGCTAGTCTAGGATGCAATTTAGAACTTCCTAACAATTTGGTCGGGCATTGCTAATAGGAACATGGGTGACCAAGGGAGCCTTCTGAGGCTGAAGAGCAGAGACCAGACAGGCAACAGAGACCAGGTGAGTCCCCACGGTTTATTATGGAAGCCAATAAAGAGCCACATTGAGTATTTTCAGGATCCCAAAATGCATGGCATTCATTGTTGTAATATGAAACATGGAATATTATATATACATCAAAACCACATGACAGCCAAAACACACACACGGCACCAGTTCATACCAAAATGAAACAAACAAGTGCTTTTTCAATATTAAAACAACTGTGATAAAAACATATTAATATTTTGAACCATGTTTACAATAGAGAACAATTCATATTTTACTAAATAACAAATATTTAACAACAACTTTATACTAAATATCTATTTGAATTATAACAAAAATAGTACTTATTATAGTTTATAAAGACAGACACAAAATTATAACATTTATGAAAAAAAGTTTTGTGTATAAAATAACACAACAATCTGGGCGGGGTCAAAATGGTTGCCCAGAATGCACACGTGTGCCAGCGCCTAACTTTGAAAGTGCTTTGATCCGCAAGCCCGTGGCAGGAAGAGTTCTGTGGGGTTTTTTTAAATGTCAAGTTACAATAGTTAGGAATGTAAATGAGAATACAACACCCTTCTAATGCTACTGTCATGAAACACACGAACACAGAACAGACACACATCTACAGAGGCGAGACGAAGCAGCACACCCACGGATGCCTGTTACCTTTGAGACCCAGCTGGGCAGACACTTTTCCTTCCTTTGTCCCTCATGGGGATCCCACTCAGCTTTTCCTTCTCTGTCCCTCCCAGGCTGGCCCCCCAAAATGGAGGGCCCCCTGAGGCCTGCCAGGGCCCTCCAGCCCCTCTGTCAGAGCCAGACTTACTGCAACCCACAGATTCAGTCTGAAACAGCTGGTTCAGGGCAAGTGGGGTCAGCCTGCTGGAAAATCAACTCACCAGACACTGGCCTTTTTGTGGGTAAGAGACTGTGGGGCAGTATGCAGATGTTTCACATGCTTTGATGAGTCTCTACACATTTTGGTCTGTTTCAGGATGGGGGGAAGACTGAGGGAGTCTACTTTAGGGTTTTTTTTTTCCCCAAATTATTTCGCCGGTAATGTCTGTTCTACCATTTTGTTGTTGTTGTTGGTGGTGGTGGTGGTGGTTGGTTGGTTTTGTCATGGAAAAGCAGACCACCAGTGAAACATTTGGGAAACGTGGATCACAGGACATCCCGTGTGGTGTGTCCTACTGCTAGGGAGAGGTGGGCAGGGTTTGTCCACTGGACCCCCATGCAGCAGGAACTGCCTTGGTGGCCATCAAAGGTTGGAGTGGGCTGTGTCATTCTGTGATTTTTACTTTCTTGTGAAAAGGCTCCTTTGCATTTGTAACTTCCAAAAGCAATGGCGAAATGCCAAGGACAAAGAAAAATCTGAAAACAGACAAAATTGCCTGTAGACTCACCAAAGGTCCCCAAACTGTTCCCAGGAGGAGTCCCGAGTTGCCAGCACTCAAACTGCCAGTGGTGGGAACCACTTCTCTTCCACCCAGTCATCCCCACGGCCCATCTGCAACTGAACCACTTCTGACAAATCTCCCTTATGTCCTTGTCTTCCTCTTTCTCCTCCTCTTTCATTCTCCCTGCACCCCTAACCCCTGCAGCACCTCCAGACCCCACAGGGCCAAGGCCAGCTCAGAGGGAAGGCTCTCTATCTCACCTCTTTGCTTTCATCTTCGCCCCACACCCTGAGCTGGGCTTAGCACATAGTGGCATAGAGGGGTAAGGACTTGGGGACATTTTCCAAGGGCTAAGGGCAAAGAGTGAGGGTGAAGGAAGGGAATATGGAGCCCCATGGGAAGAAGGAACCTGTACCCTTCCTCATTCTCACCAGTGAAGCAATTGGCATGTGGGCAGGCAGTGACTGACAGGAAGTGGCCATTGTCTCTGGTTGCCTCTGGAGTCACATGCCTGGGGCTTTGACAGACTGGGAGGTGGTAGTGGTACAGACGACAACGCTGGGTGTCTGACTCTGAGATTAAACCAAATCATTTGCCTGGAGCCTAGGAGGGCTGATCCACCCCCACCAGGGAGCTGGATTAGACCTGAGACCCTGTCTTCTTGCCTCAGAGATCCTGCGGGGAGCAGCTAGGTTGGAGGGTGGAGGCTGGAGGGGATATTCATTCCAGATCTCAGTATAGTGAATAAATATGGGCTAGGGAGCAGGGATGGATAGCCAGGCCCAACTATAGCCAGCAGCCACATGACTCAGTGGGTCCCATAATGGGTGGGTTGTCAGTGTGGCCAAGGCTGACAAAGAAGATACTTGGGATCAGGCCTGGGGCTCCTGTACCCCAAAGTCAGAAGAGAGAACAAATAGCAGCAACAGGCAATTTCCAATGTCCAAACTGGCTGCACTGGTACAGGGCACTCTCCAGGCTGGTGGCAGCTCCCACTCCACGCAGGGTGGCTTGGATGGGATTCCCTAGGACACTGTTCTGGACACCATCTAAGCAGTGGCAGGAGAGGGGATGGGAAAGAGTGCTCCAAAAGACCACATCTTTCCCTCCGTCCTGCCTACACAACCACCTAACCACCAACAAAAAGACAAAGGGGGCAGGAAAAGGACCCCTCAGAAGGCCATAAGCACACACTGCAGCATAGCTGACTGGCGCTAACACTGTCTCGGGCATAAAAGCCCTATTCGGGCCCTATCCCGGCCCTGTCCCAGGAGCTATGTGAGAAGGAGGTACAGTGATGGGAGCTGGAGATCCAAGTGAGCAGGAGCCAGGAGGGGTCCTGGGCCCAGGAAGGACAGGGTCCTTTTGGCTTTGGGGAGCGCTTACCAGGGAAAAGGCCAGAGGAGGGCAGGCACCGGAGACTGTTGGTCTCCAATCCAGCCACTCCCACACACAGGTTTCTAGCTCTGTCCCCCACCCCTCTGCTGGGCTGGGCTGAGGCCAGAATGAAGCCACACTGGCTACACCGTAGCACTCAGCATGGCCTCCGTCTCAGGGAGAATCTTATTCTGGTTGGAGTCCAGGCCAAAGAACTTGACGCTGAGGCCATCTACAGGATGCAGGACAGGGACCAGGGTGATGCGAGGGAAGGTCCGAGTGGCCAGCTCAAAGCGGCTGGTGCTAGCAAGCTCCACGGCCAGCACCTTCAGGAACAGCTTGGCCAGATGCTTGCCCAGGCAGGTCCGCACACCACCACCGAATGGGAGATAATGGAAGCGGCCATCCTTGTCCTCGCTGCGTGCCTGGCTGAAGCGGTCAGGGTCGAACACATTCACATCCTTGAACACAGGTGCAGTGTCGTGGGTGTCCCGGATGCTGTACATGACACTCCAACCTTTGGGGATCTGGAAACCCTGGAGGGATATAGAATAGGGAGTAGAGTGATGAGACCCGCAAAGAAGCCAACCACCTCCCTGTCCCACCCTCAGATGTCTAAGGTCTGCCTCTAACCAAAGATACTACTCCATGCTACTCCAAGTCTCCTGTTTACATAGGCCATAAGCAGCAGCCCAAGTGATACCCAGGTTGGCTTCATCCTACTCTGCATTTGGGGCAGAGTCCCACAGGACTGAAAGCTACTGGGATCAGATACTGTCTCCTAGAGTTTAGCTGCCCACCCTCAACACCACTGGAGCCCAGCCTCACATCAAGCTCGAAGGTCTGCAGCACTGTGCGATAGCCACCCGAGATGGGCGTGAACAGTCTCATGACTTCCTTGATGACGCAGTCCAGGTAGCGCAAGCCGCTGAGCGTGTCCAGGCGCAAGGTGCCCTCGCAGGGGCAGCCACCACTGTGAAGCAGGCCCTGGGCCCGCAACTCCTCCCGAAGCTTCTCCAGCACTGCCGGGTGCTTCAGCAGTTGCATGATCAGTGACGTGCTGGCACTGGCTGTGGTGGCATAGGCTGCAAAAATCAGCTCCAGGGTCCCATCCTGCAGTGCAGAGAGATAGTGCACTGGACCACCTGAAGCAGCCATATGGAACGACCTATGCTGCCAGCAAACCCAGGGCTCTCGATCATCTGGCTAGACTCTGCCTCGTCTCCACTGCCAGTTCTCTTGTTCTGAGCATTATGTACCATAGTGATCACGGGGGCTGAAGCCTGGTCCCCAGCTAGCAGGGAAACACTGTTGTGACCCAGGAGGGCTGAGTCACTTCTCACCCAGTGCTGGGTTCCTGGCCAGCACCAGCAAGCCTGTTCAACACAGTGGACTCAAAGAAGAGCAAGCACACATCTCTGGGGCTGCGCTCTGTGTGCACAAGAGTGCTTGTGCATGGGAATGGTGGGCAACTGGGTGTCTATGCCCCCCAAAGAAGGATGACCTTTAGGTGGTCAGAGGAGTAGGCAGGATCTGGAGGCAGTCCAAGGTCACAGTCAGGAGGACCTAAGAGAGGACTGCAGTGAGTCCTAGAAGTCCCTCCAGGTTCTCTGAGAAGCAGGATACAAAGCCATGGCCCTCCACAGAAAGGTCCCAGCAGGTCCCCTCATCCCAAGGCCTTTGTTTTACAGATGTGGACTTCCAGCTCAGACAGTAGCAAAGGGGACCTGGTTTCCCTACTTGCTTATAAAACAGGAAATCACTGTAGCTTCTGCCCAGCTCCCCTGGGGAAACCTGTGGACACTCAGCAAGAGGTTGCCTGGAGGTGAATAAGCCTCCCTCAAGTGAATCAGCCCCTAATTAGGGCCTGTTGCAGGTGGGCCAGGAGACTGAGGGCCAGCTGGACTCAAGCAGTGAGATGGACAAGAGCACCAAGCACCACTGGAGAAATGGAGAGCGGAGCAAGGAGGAGTCTGAAAAGCCTCAAACCGAGGTTGGGGCTGGCCTCTAGCAAGTGGCTTCCCCTCTGGGCCTATATTTCCTTGGGTGGCCTCCTAGAGCTACCGGGACCATGGGATGAACTGAGAGAGTGCAGCTGAGGACAGGTTCAATGGGAGGCACCAACAAGCCACTGGCAGCTTGTTCAGAGACCGATGGGTTGATATTCTGAATATTTAGAACACTGGAGATGGCTGTGGGCAGTATGGAGCTCATGGGACCCGACCACCCCAAGATGGGTACAGACAGTTCTGAGTCACCAGCTGTTGTGGGCAGAACAGGGCAGCCCCTGGCATCCTTCAACAAGGACAAGGATGCCCCTCTGCTTCCAGTTTAGTTCCCTCAGGTCCTGGAGCAGTGACTGCCACTGCTGCTCAGAAAGCTCTTTGGAATGGAAGTGGCCAGGCAGTCTCCCTGTGTGAGGGAGGGAAAAACGGGAGTCCCACCCACTGACCTTCAGTTCTTGCATGGTCATCTCCTTGCCGTGTTCCTTGCTGCTCTCAATAAGGATATCCAGGGCATCTGAGTAGTCCTTGCCCTGGGTACACTGCAGTTTCTCACGGATGGCTTTCTCTAGCCCTTTCTGCAGGATCTGCCGAGCTTGGATGCCCTAGGGGGAGGGGGCCATCAGCAATCCTTGTCAGCAATCCTTGTCAGCAGATCCTTCTGAGTCGCAGGATCATTCACCAGCTCCAGACCTGGTCCACTGCCACCTCTCCCCTCATCTGTCTGTACCCATGCCCTGTGCCCCCAGCACCTGTCCCGTAAGACCAAAGGCACTCTTGTGCCATCTCCTCCCAGGCCCAGGGTGCTCACCCTCCGGTAGCCACTAAAGGGCAGGTCCACAGGCAAGGAGAAGACATTCTCCACAAACTGCTGGTAGACCTCGAAGAGGTGAGCCAAGTCCTCCTCGGGGATGCTGAAGCCAAGCAACACTCGGACAGCCATTCGGAAGGTGAGTCTCTGTGCCTCCTGGTACACATTGATGGCCTCGGGCTGGCTGCTCCAGGCACGAAGCGTGTCCTGGATCACCAGCTGGATCTTGGGCAGGTAGCTCTCCAGTGCCTCATGGCTGAAGATCTTGGAGAAGACCTAGATGGCCCAGAGGCAGGTGATGACGGACTTGCAGTCAAGGGGCAAGCTGTTCACACCCCTTCTACTGTGGTCCCTGGGGTTTCCAATACAGCCCTCTTGAAGGGTCCTTTCTTTACTCTACCATCTGTGTCTGGGGGGTGGCTCTCCCATCCTTGGGGCATCACAAAGGCTAGGGTGTGGCCACACAAGAGGGGCTGCACTCCCGTTAGGGGACCCCTTCCCCAACTCCCAGGACCTAGAGCTGAAGTGTCCAAAGAGGTGGGATGCAGGTGCCTGGTCACAGAAAATGAGGGTCTCCCCTCTCTGCTGGTGGGAGGGCAAGAGAACCTAAGGCTACACAGAAAGCAGAACTCTCTGGAATTCCAAATCGCCATAAACCCCTATGAGATGACCATTATTAGGTGGAGCCCTCAGGAAGTTTAGGAGCTGTACCATTCAAATATCTACTGTATGGCCAGGTCTGGAGGTAAGCACTTTCTATCCAGAAAGATCCCAAAGACAAACAGAGTCCCTTTCCATTCTGAGCATCTTCTAGGACTGTCTTGAGTAACCAAGGGCCCCTGTTCCCATCTCCTGGCTTTGCACTCTCCCAACTGACTGGGCAGCACCCTGTCCCCACTCCAGCATGAAAGTGTTTTCACATAGCTTCCCGCCTAGCCAGGCAAGGGAGGGTATCTGTTTATTTATTGACAGCCTGTGGGCCTCACTTATATCCCCAGGGTCCAGAGCAGGAGGTGCTCCCCACCCAGAGTGGAGGAAAAGGTGGTTGGAGAAAGGGGGCAGTGCAGGGGAGGACGCCCACCCGCCCTGCCCCATGCAAACCACACACACGTGCCGCTCTCCCGCCTGCCCCTCAAACACAACCACGGCACAAACTGTAAATGTGAGAATTTCCCCTGCAGTCAGCTTGAGGAGGAAAAGGTAACATTTTCCTGGCCTGCACCCTGCATGGCTAATGGGAGGGCTGGTTTGCAGAAATAACAGTGCTGGCCCTTCAGTGGCCCGGCAGCTTTGCACAATAGCACTTTCATTCCCCAATTCCCAGTGGGCAGAGGGAGGGGAAACAGGCCAGTGAGGGGCAGAGGGTCACATGGCTGGGGCCAGTTCCACAGCCAAAGGATAGCTGAAGGGAGAAAGGGTGACAGGAGGTCGCTGGGGTCACTTGCATCTTGCCCAGTTTGGGGGATTCTAGGGAATTTCCTAGTGGAGGGCTTCAGCTGCCATAGCCCTTCAGAGCATTATATGAGGAAGGTAGTGCTGGGTGCTTAAGCTCCTTCCTGGTATCCTTGGGATTCCAGGTTCAGCCGCTAGTCAAGCGGTCCTGAGGGAGAGTGAAACCCTGCCCTCAGAATCAAGGATAATTCAGCCATGATCAGACACAGAGGGGAAGCTGGAGGGGGATGAGAGGTTCCAGAGCGAAACCACACTAACCCAGAGTCAGCCCCTAGGAATCTAGAGGTATCATCATGTGTCATGGAAGGACATGAGATGGCCTGATGGAGATTGGGATCCAAAGATGGGCATATAGAGGAAGGACATGGAAGAGGCCACTGTCACCAGGAGCAGCCAAAGCCAAGCCACCTAGGTGCAGCAAGATAGCAGGAAAAGTCAGACTGGGTGCCTAGAGACCTGACTTTTAACAGGAATTCGTCACCCAGCTGACTATGTAGCACGGTCAGGATGCTCATCTCTGGGTATCAGTTTCTGCATCTGTAAAATTGTGAGGCCCACCCAAGTGGCTTCTGGGATTTCTTTCAAGGGACACAATGTCTTAACACCTATTTCTATTCCTTACCCCCAAAAGATGTGAACCTTCCCAGAAGCCAGCCCCACAATGTTCAAACCTTGTGAATATTTCCTGTCATCCCATGCTCACACTCTACTTGGGCTATGGGGGCCCAGCACAGGCTACTCCAGGACTGACAAAAGAGGAGTGACCAGGGTACCAGAACATGTCCTTTTAAGACCTGTCGTTTGCATTCCTTGCGCCCTCTAGCGACAGCCATCTGAATCACTGCTTCTTCAGATTGCGGGGTCCAGGAGAGTTGGGATAGTTCAGACTGAAGATTCAGGGGGAGCTAGGGCTCAGCAAGGGACTCCAAGGCAGGAGGGTCACACTTGCCCCCAGGTGGGAAAGCATCAAGAGCTATGGTCACACCCACCTGGGCCTCTGAGAAGTGCAAGATCAGGCTCCTGTCCAGATCAGCCTCTGACTTGCTGTTCCTCTGGGTCTCAGTTTCCCCACTGGTTTCAAGGGGGATCCAGCCAGATGTTTCTATGTCTCTTACCACCCAGATGTCCCCCTATTTCCTTAAAGCACCTCCCAGGTGGAGAACAACTGGAATGAGAAACCGAGTAAAGGCAGGTAGCAGGCACTCCAGCCCTGGTAACCTTTGCTCAGAGGACACCAAGTTCACTGCCCCCCCCTGCCTGCCTCTGACCCAGCTACTCTAGAGACACCGGGGCCTCCCAGGCCTGCATCTCTGGATCTGTGCCCAGAGCTAACAAGGCAGACACTTCCCAAAGCTGGGGCAATCCAGAAACCACCACCTACCACAGAGGACTGGGAGACAGAGGTGACTGTCAGGACAGGGGAGGCCTGGACCACATAGGCATGCTGGATCTGAGGCTGCTGGCCACCAGGGTCAGACCCAGGACACAGGGGAAGGTGCCTGGGAGTGGCTCTGTGAAGAAAGGAAGGGCTCTGGCCCCAGAATGCTGGCCCTGACCACAGACAACACAGTGACCAAGCTGTTTTGTCTCTCACAGGGGCTTCCCTAGGAATTCCCAAAATGAAGCCAAGATTGCCACACAAAAGTCATTGGGAACCAGCCAGGCCTGGCGGAACCCTGTAGATCAAGCCACAGGTATGAATTTTGCAAAGGATGAGTGCCAGGGAGAGTCAGGGCAGAGGGTCCTGCGAGACCCCAGAATGCCAATACCAGCACACCTGTGAGGTTGCATGAAGGGCTGAAGTAGGTTCTGTTGTGAATGTGTCCTTGGAGAACACTCCCAGGTTCCCCTGGATGTCTCCAATAACAATTTCCTGGGCTCTCTGTCTCCCTCCCTGTGGATGGGAGCTGACTACACAGGGCCTGGGACACCCTCCCCCAGGGCTTGTCAAGACCTAATCTTCTATAATTGTCCTTACAAATGTCCTCTCTGCCAGACTTCCTCACTCCTCCGGCCTCTCATGTGATGTCACTGGGATAAGGGGGGATCACTTTGTAAATCCCACAGCTCTCACAGCAGCTGAGGGTGGATGGGTGAGTGGATGGGCAGACACAGCAGCAGGCAGGGCTGCCGAGGGAACTTACTGCCCGAACAGTGACTCAGCCAAGGAGAAATGGAGGCAGCTGCCCAGGCCGGGTGGGGGCCAGGCAGGCCACCAGGCCAAGCCACCAGAGCCTCGGCCTGCAGAGTGGAAAGAATAACAGAAGGCAGGCAGCCGTCAGCACAGGGGTGACGCCAAGGTGTGTACTTTATACTCCAGTAAGGAGGGGAGGGGGAACCAAAGAACAAGTCATCTCCCAGTTGCTGGCAACACCACCAGCCTCTGCTTCACCCAGAGCAGTCCCCACTCAGCACCTCTGGTCTGGATGGGTGGGTCAAGAACCCCCTCCCAACCCACACATCCCCTTCTCTTGTCACCTATCCTGATTCTTCCACAGACCCACCCCAAAGCACTGGTGGGGGAAGGGAAACAGCACTTGCCTGCAATTCCTGGGGTGCCCTAATTGGAAAAGGGCTACCCAGCTGCTTACACTCTTCCAGCAAAATCCCCTTGGAGAGCTGCAGTGGTAGGGATAGGGAGGGGGGATTCTTAAGGCCACAGGGCAGGACCTTGTTCCCACTGGCTACATCCTGTGGCAGGGTCCTCAAACCCCTGCCTCCCACCAATCTTTTAGGCTTGGGGGGCCCAAGATGGCTACAATGGCTGGCATGGGGGGCCTAGGGCCAGAATGGACTCCAACTAAGCTTCCCCTCTCCCCACCAAGGCCATATTTGCCTTCCAAAATAGGCAGAATGAGGCGCCAGCAGACGTGGGGCTCCAGGGTGGCTGAGTCTTGGACCCCTCTCCACTTGGGAGGACAGAGGAAGGAAAGTAGGAGGCAGAGGCCCCCATATCTACCCTGCCTACCGCCCATCACAAGGACAGGCAGAGGGAGGTGCCCACTCCCTGACACCTTGGCAGCTAGTATCCTCCCCCACTGACCTTCAAAGGTATCCCCTCCTGCCTCCAGGCCTCCTCAGCAACCCCTGGGCCCATTCACTGGTGTTACAGTAACTTTTGGGTGAAGGACTTCATCTAGAACAAAGGCTCTGTGCCTGCGCCTGGGGCTGCAGCACAACTTCCAATAGCTGGGAATGCTACCCACCTGCCCATGAGCCAAGCCTGGCTTGGTGGGCATGTCTGTGCTGCAGCCTGTGCATTGGTCCAAGGGCTTTCAGAGTGTGGTGGGGGGCTGGCTCCCCCCAGGATCCTGTGACTATAGCCCATTCCTGACTCTGGCCTCCTCTGGGCCATCTTCTGACCTCAGGACATACTGGATTTCTGAGAGGTGTGCAGTGACCTCCATCACAACCCTCAGCTCTATCCAGGGAGGAACAGGATGGGTAGGCAGGGCTTTTTGACCCTACTTCCAAAGCCGACTCTGCAACCTCAGCAGAAGGCTCTAGGGCAGGGGCAGGAAACCTACTCTGGAGGTCTCCCAAGTCCTCGGGCTCCAAGTTCCCTGGTGAATCTATCTGGTACACGCTGAAGTTGCACAAACTAACATGCTGCCCCACCAAAGACAGAGAAAACAGGTCAGCTCACTGTGTGGGGCTGGGATAGAGGCTTCCAGAACTCCCAAACTTCTGTGTATCTGACAACTTCTCATCTCCACCTTCCCAGCCAGACTCCACCCACCCTTCCTGGGCAGGGAGCCAGACTCTCTGCATACTCTACCAGAAGGACCCTATACCCCAGGTGGGGGAGGGGTACCAAAGGAGGAGGCGGGGAAGAAGCATGAGGCCTGGCTTCTACAGGTGATGCTGTTAGACTGGGGAGACTGGAGTTCTAGCAGCCCCACCCCAGTGGGCCCTAGACCACCAGGGCAGCCAGGGCTAATACCTAGAGCTCATGCAGCCATGGCCATGAGGAACCCTCTTTCTCCACACATCTGGTCAGACCTCCCAGAGAAGGGGTGGGTCACCCACACAATGGAAACAGTGATGCTTCTAGTTCTCAGCCAGCTATGCTCCAGCACACCTGGGCCCCACTTCCTGCACATACATCCTAACAAGGCTCCTGCCAGTCCAGTGTCCAGACAGGCCCTAGTTACAAGGGGCGCTCCAGGCTTTGCACCCAGAAGACTAGCCCATGTCTGCAGGAGGGCAGGAAGGACGTTCAGGAACAAGAGTCCTGAGCTCTGTCTTCTTTTCCTACCAGGTTTGACTTTCTCAGGACAAGGGTCAAGCCTCTTGCTTCTTAGTAACTAACTCTTCTCAGTAATTCTTCTTAGTAACTAACTTCTATTTGCCAGCAAACTGCATTAACAGCTTCCAGCACCCAATGAGGCTTTTGGAAATCTTATGCAGTTCTTGAAACACACATCCTCAAGGATTTTGCTTCTTGTGCCAGCCACGGAGAAGGACCCAGAGAATAGCAAACAAGAGATGCTGCAGCGGGTTCCTCAGTCACCAAGACCACACCACCTTGCACAAGGACTGCCTTCGAAAGGCCCTACCCGCCACAGCACAGCCCTCTCTCCCTTTCCCTAGCTCCACCACTCCTCTGGGAGGATAGAGGCCCCTCTTCCTTCCCTACCTTGGTGAGTCCTCCGACCCAATGGAAAAAACGGAGTGGATAGGCCGTGCAGCCTCCTTTCTGGCGACTTCCAGCCCCAGGCCGGCGCCCCACCCGCCGCCGGCTCAGCTTTCGGGTTACTGCAGTTCAAACAGCACGTGCCGCCCGCGCTCCCAGCCGAGCCGTGGCTCAGCGCTGGAGGGGGCGGGGAGGCGTGCTCCAAGCGCGCTGGCTGCCCTGCTGCGCGTCTCTTGAAACCGCTCGGGAAATCCACAGGATAAACACCCACTTTCTCTTCCTCTTCAGGGGGTGGGTGCGCTTTGATCTACCGCGCGGGCCTGGGCTGCTCTGCCACCCCTCGCCCTTCCCCCATCCGCCTGTCCTCCAGCGGTGGGGCCCTAAACCCACCCATCCTCTCTCCCAGGCTAGGCCGATGGGCCGCTGCCTACAACGTTTCCCCGCCTCCCCAGCACACGCCCATGCCGACCTCCATGCAACGTGCGACTGCAGGGCCAGGTTTGGTTTTAGAACCATCAGTCCTCCGAATTCCACTGTTGGAAACTTTAAGAAACCGGGATCCGTGAACTACTGCCCTCCCCGCCCACCTTTTCCATTTCAGTGGCTCACTGAAGACTGGCATTCGTCACTGCAGACCCTGCATGTTCATGCACGCTTTGTTCAAACCACAGGTAGCAGGCCCTATTGCCCCTGATAGTGCCCTGAGCGCAGTCGACCGGCGTCAGGGTAGAACCCCAGGAGGGGCACCAAGGGGCTGGAAGCCATCTGGGCAAGGGTGCAGGAGCCTAGTGTGCAAGGGGGAGCTCAGATTCGAGTTAGGTCGTTCCCAGGGCCCCTGGCGCTTCTTAACCTTGAGCGAGGTGCTCCTAAAACGAGGGTCTGAGCTCTTACCTTGCGCTTGTTGCGGTGAATGTCGCCAATGGAGTTGGCCACCGTGTTGGGACCCAGCAACACGCGTGCGCTGCGCGGCCACTCGGTGCTCACGAGCTGGTGTTCTCCCAAGAGGATCTTGCGCACGTTCTCCGCACCAGTCACCCGGATCAGCGGCCGCCCCAGCAAGTGTGTCTTGAACACATTACCATACTTCTCCCGGCGCGAAGACTGGAAACCAGACCCCTGCGGGAACCACGCCACACCTCTGTCAGGGCTCAGATAGGACCTGTGAGGCCCGAGCATCCCGCCCCACCCAAGGCATCTGCCTTCCTCAACACACACACACACACACACACACACACACACACACACACACACACAAACACGTGTCTGTGTGTGTACGTAGCAAGTGTATTTTTCAGTGGGCTTTGGAGCTAATGCATTTTCCCTCTGGTTTTTCACATCATATAAGTGTTACTTATTTCCCTTCTGTCCACCTGTGTAACCCTCCCTATTCCCTCTCCAGTTAAAGTATCCCCCCATTTTCCCCATTTCCCTTTGCCCGAGAACTGGAGAATGGAGCCTAGAGGACAATAAATAATGCCAGGAAACGAAGGTGCAGGGGCGTCCACGGAAAGCTGATTTTCGCAAATGACTTTTGGGAGGGAAAAAGGTATCCCCGACGGCTGGACCCCGAGCAGAAGTTTGCTCCCCCACCCTCGCGCTCCCGAGCCTCTCGGAATAAATATTTCCAGGCTTCAGGCCACGGGCTGGCGAGACCCCGCGGGGTGGCCGCAGGCCAAAGATTATTTATAGCGACGAGTAGTGTGTGCCCGGAGGCCATCCCCAGAGATGGGGGTTGGAGTTTCCTCTCCGCTCCGGTGTGGCCCTTGGAGGCCTATGCAGGTTGGAGTCTCGGGCCCAGAGCCACTACTCTCCTGAAGCATTTTGTCCTGGGAATGACTGGGACCGACTGGCGTTGCCGCCCTGAAGTTTGGAACTGGAGCGCCGGGAAGGCGCTTCCTAGGGGCGTGCGGGACCCGGCACAGCGACCGGCACAGGTAACCGGATCTTCGCGGCGGCCGCGCGAGTAGAGATCGCGGGGCCGGGGCAGAGCCCAGAGATCCGAGAAGCTACAGCGGCAGCCCGTGGTCCTAGAAGCCAAGGGGCCCGGTGAGTGGGGGCGGGAGCTGGGCGTCCCAAGCTCACCTTCCACTACGCTGTAGCCACCCTGCCCGACTTAACCCTTCTCCTGCCGGGCGAACCGAGAGCGAAGGGGCGGGGTGCCACCTGTCCGCCTTGTCCCGCCAGCCTCCGTCGCGGTACCCCAGAGGTAGTAGGCTCCCTACACCCGGGGAGGCCCCCTCCTCACTTTCCTTTCTTCCACTGAAACTATACTCCATCTAGATGTGCACACGCCCCAGCACTGTGAAAGGGACTGCAGAACCCGGATTCCTAATCGCTTTTCCACATGTTCCTCTGCCGGGCGCGCGACCGGGAGCCAGCCGGGAACCCCGCGCCGCCTGCAGGGGCCTGGCCTCGGACGCAGTCCCGCTCCTGTCCCCCGCCCGAGGGTAGCGGAGAGCTACTCCCACCCCTAGACGCCAGTGTAGACAGCTCCGGCTCCTTTAAGAGAAGTCAGGGCGGAGTGGGGTGCGGAGGGGGGGGTGCGTAGAGCAGAGTTCCCGTGCTCTGTCTGCAGGACCGTCTCCCTAGCTCCAGCTCACTCCGTCTCTCCTCTTCCGTCTTTTCCTCTGTTTTTCTTTTCTTTCGACACAAAAGTTGGGTTGTGAATTTTCCGAGGTCGCCGCCGCCTCGCCCCCACCCCCGCCTCTGATCTGCCTAACTATAATTAAAGTGCGTTTTTTGTGGCTTTAATAAAGAGTTATTTGTCCGCTGTTTCCATGGTCTTCACAAAGAGGACTTTCATAGGGGCGGCCGCTCGGGCCCCGAGTCCAATTTATACAAAAATGTTGTATTTTTAGCCCTGGGCTCTGTTTAGATGGCGCTCACTGGAAACCGAGAGCCCTTGGAGGTCCCCCCGTAAAATCTGATAAATGACTCGAAAAAAAATAACCCCACATTCACGGGGGGGTTCACCTTAACCCCTTCAGCACCTTTCCGTCTCTCCTCCCCGGGGATCCAGACTCCCAAGGGGCAGGGATGCAGGGGCACAAGACTGTTCTCTAACTTGGTGCAGGCCCACCAGATCCGCAGGGACCTTTGTGGGATTCGAAAAAAGGGCAAGGGGACATGGGGGTGGGCATAGAAAGGTCAGGAAATAGGATGGGGGTGTGTAACAGCGAGGATTCCGCAGAGCGGCTCTAACCAGGCGGGAATTATTGCTCACGTGAGTTATTTTATTTTCTAAATTCTCCGCCCGAAGCCTGAACCACTGCCACAGTTAACCCTTTAAATGTGGAGACAAGAAACAGGCAGATGTCTTTTTCTAGGGCTCGTCCGATTAGTCGAAGTGAACCCCACCCCATTGGAGAAGCACCCCCCCCCAAAGGAGATGGACCAACTCTGAAGACTTAGAAAGACCCAGGTGGGGGGTGGGGGCAACCTCGGAGTCTCTCTGCCCTGCTCCCCTGCCACTCGGCCTGTGGCGGAGCGTGGTGGGGTGTGTTTTTGTGTGCTGGCACGCACAGACTGCACGCGTCTGTTAATTTCAAACCAAGCTTTCGCCTGTCTAAACCCACAGGTCCCCACTCTCACCTTTCATGTTACCTTTCGAGTGCTGGATTGTCTGTTTCAGCATATCCAAGCTGCCTCTAAGGTCGGTGAGCTACCGTTGGACAAACACGCACACATATGCATACCCAAACACACCTCCCACGGCTATCCCAGAGGTGCCCCCCCAAACCTGGGGTGTATCAAATTGCAGAAGCCATTGATTGTCTAGCGTCAGAGGGGGTTAATTCCAGGCTAATCTGTTTGCACCTACCTGGGTCTGGTCCTCGACGCGCCCTGCCCGAATTGTCACAGAGTAGGCTAGTGTGTCGTCTAGCAGCATACACTCTGGATCTCTCACATACCTCTCCCAGTTTCCTTAGCTAAACTGTACTCACCCAGAAAGCAAACAGACCCCCCCCCAAAGCTGAGGGCACTCACTCAGCTCTCTTGCTGAGGTTTCCCTAGGGTTATCATCTTCCTCTCCCACCACAAGACACAGACGGACAGACAGACAGACAGACAGACACACACACACACACACACACACACACGAGTTCTGAGCACCGCGGACCCTCACAGCTGTACCTGGGTAGGATACCCCACACTGCAGGATGCAGCGATGGTCCTAAAGGGGGCCATTCAAGCTGTCACCGGCACCCTCCTCCTCCGCCTCCCAGTAACACAGTGAAAACGCAGGACAGAGCAGAGACTGGGGCCCGGAACATGAAACCCAGGGAAAAGCCATCCGACGCCCCTTTTGACTTGTCCCCCAAAACTCTATACGCACCCCTTTGGGCGCCCACGATCGAGGCGCATCTGATTTGGGAACTCCCTCTAATTCCGGATCCCCTCCATCGGCCTCCTGAACCCCCTCACCCGGCGTCAGTGGTCTTCTAGCCGAGCCGCAGGCATGCCAGGGAAAGCCGGCGGCGCGAGCAGAGGCAAGGAAGGGGCGGGGACCCGAGCCTCGGATCTGCCGGCGCCCCCTGGCCCGGCCAAGGCTCCACAATCTCTGCGCCCGCAACTAGCGGACCCCAGCAGCAGCGGGTCCCGCGCGCGCTTACCTGGAGCAGCCAGTGGCCGGTCTCTCCGATGAGCGGGAATCCCATGGAACCTTTGGGGATCGGCAGCTTGCAGCTCTTGTCTCGGGTAGCAGCCCAGCGCAGCTGCCACAGCTGCTGCGACACGGCCAGCAGCAGCGTCACCGACACCAGGCACGCGGCGAGGGTGGCCAGCGCCGACACCAGCTCCAAGCCCTCAAAGAGCATGTTGGCGGCCGCACGGGGGATTGGCTGTGCTGGCCGGGACGGGGGAGGGGAGGGCCTGTCTAGAGTGGCGGGGGAGGGGAGGCTGCTGCCAGGGGTCCGGGCACCTTTCGGCGAAACCCAAAGGAGGAATATGAGGCGGAGGGAAGGGACCTGGAGGATGGGAGGTGAGCAAAGAGAGGGAGGAAAAAGATTGCCTAGAAGAAGGGAGAGAAGACAGGAGGCGACTCGAGGTGTAACTTTGTTTGTTTGTTTGTTCCTTTACGCGGGCTTAGGGCTGCTTTCCGAGTGGTGAGGAGACAAGTCAAGATGATGATGGGCTTGTTCTCCCTGCAACCACCACACTCGAAAACTTTGGAAAACTTTATCCACCAGAAGCCTCTTGGAAGCCCCTGCTTGAAGCAGGGGTAACAAAAAAAAGAGGAGGGGAACAGAGAGCTAGCGAAGAGAAAGTGCGATCAATTTACAAAAGTATTCCAAATTCCTAGGTGCAAAAAAAAAATCGGAATCCAAAAATTCCAACGAACCCAAAAACTTTGGGGGCGAGGGAGAGGGCTCCCCAGATGAGGCGAGTGCAGCGGCCCGAGCCCCGGAGCGGGTGCGGCACCTCGAGGCGGGAGCGGCGGCGAGGCCGGCGCGGTGGCCCGAGCGCGGGTGCGGAGTCGGCGGGCTGCGGTCGGGAAGGGACGCAACCGGCGACCAAGCCCCAGAGGGGAGGAGGTGGAAAACCCGAGCTGGGCAATCGTATCAATTAAGAAAAGGCAGTCTGTCCCAGGACGTAGTCTCTTGGCTCTGGAGTTGCTGTTGGGGGGGGGGGCGGGGGGACGGGAGAAAAGAAGGAGGAAAAAAAAGAAAGAAAGGCAAAAAGGGATGAAAGAGAGAAGCAGGAGGCAGGACTTCAGGGCTGGTGGTTTGAAAAGCGTCTCTCAATCTGATTTGATCCAAGGCTAGGCGATGCGTGTGTTTATATAGAGGCGGGAGGCTGCGCCGTGGGCGCGCGGCCAGCACCCCCCCTGGGCGCGCTCACAAAGCGGGAGGCGTGGTGAGAGGCCGGCCCGCTGCCGGAGCGTGTGAGCGCCCGCCGGCCTCCCGCCCCGCCCCGGCCCGCCGGGGACCCACTTGTAGCCGCCGCAGGATCAAACTCAGTTCACCTCGCGCCTCCTCTTCCTTCTCGCCTGCGTCTTGGAGCCCCGCACCTACAGACGGACGAGAGGAGATACACGCGCGCACACGCTCGGGCGCGCACACACTCACCGTGCGCATTCTCCTGGTGCGGGCTTGGCTCCTAAGCTACTTCCCTCCTTTTTCTCCCTCCCGGGTGCCGAGACCCCTCCTTCTGCTTCCAGCAGTCGGGAACTGGAGGTCCTGGTCCTACTGCCTGCCCCCCTCCATTGGGGGTTGCCAGAAGTCCCTGAAGCTGTGCCCAGCGCACGGAACCTGCCTCCTACCTCCTAGAACTCCCAGTTGTCTCTAGCCTGGGTCCCCATTCTTGATGTCTGTGTCCCCGAGCTTCAATCCCCAGGTCTCTTACCCCAGAGGGCATGGAGGGGCCCCTGACCCATGTGCGTGTCCTGAGCTGCAGACGCCCCTGAGACGCCCCCAACACACACACACACACAGGTTGTAGTACAAGTCCGTCGCTAGCGTTGTACTAACTGCAATGCTTGTCCAGGAGACAGTCCAGCACCAGGGACAAACGCGGTAGTCCCTGCACCCAGAGACGGTAAGTAGGAGTCGTGTACAAACGTTCATTGATACGTGCGAATAAATAACCTGCCCATGAGCGCGCCACCTACTCAAAGCTGGGTACAGAAGGCCCTGAGCAAGTGCCTGAGTGAGGTGTGCGCTTGTGGCCCAGAGCCGCACCTGCGTATGCGCTTGCCTTGCCTAGACCCAAAGTCTGTGGAAGTGGGTGTCTGTACGTTTGGGGCTTCTCTCCGGAGCCATATGTGTCTGTGCATCGGTGGACCTGCCTGTCATATGCCCTCTCCTGAGCGCCTGGGACCAAACTGTGCACACCAGCCCCTACATCTCCTTAGGTAGTTCGTGGCTCTCCCTCTCCAGTGCATCCTGTTTTCCCCAGCCCTCTTGCCTTCTTGTTCATTCTCGCATTCTCAGAGCAAATTAATAATAATAATAATAATAATAATAGTAATAATAATAATAATAATAATAATAATAATAATAAATCACTCCCAGACATCCCACCTTTGGTTTAGGGTGCCATGCATGTAAATGAAATTAATCCATCCTGTTAATAGTCGCTTGTACACAGTAAGGGTTCTACTTGAGAGCTTACTAGCAGAGAATGTGCGAGAGCATCTAAGATGCATGCATTTATGCTGTCCCTTGCTGGACTAGCGCTACAGAGGCTGTGGCGGCCAGCCAAGCTCTCCACGCCAGGCTCTGGCTGCTGGTGCTGGGTCAGCTCCTCTCTCACTCTCTGCCCTGGAACCCCACCTAGTGGACAGTTATAGTACTACAGCGCCAGGGAAAGCGATCCCAGCCGTCTCTCCCCTAATCCCTTTTCTTAACTGAAAACCAGCTCCAAGGGCCAACAGAAGAGTCCTCAAGCAAGAGGCCCCAGGCTTCCCCACTCACCCACACACAGAACTGTCAGAATCACCGTGGCCCTAGAAATAGAGAACTGGGGAGTGTCCTCGAGGAAAATTTGCAGGGCTCTCAAATCTGGAATTGGCAATCAGGAGCAGTGAGACCAGGGCTACCCGGTTCCCTCCGAGGACCACATGGGGTACAGGGGGCCTTGGGGGTAACCACTGAGGCCCCGATATCCTGAGGAGACCCAAAAGCATAGCCAGGTTCTCAGCACTATCCCCCCTCCAGGTGATGAAACAGGTAATGACCATGGGGGACCCACTGTGGGACATCCATCTATGGGCAGATGGACATGAGCAGCCACTCACAGGTACACAATGAGGCTGCATTAGCAGGTACTGATCCCACAGAACAGTACATATGCAAGATCTTTGTCCACAATCACAAAATGTCCCCTTCTGAGCCACCAAACCCAAGCCATAGGACCTGCTCACTCTGGGGGCCAGAAGTGCCCCCTTCCATTTCCTTAGTCACTGTGGCTTGCCATAGGGGCTCTTTTGCTCTCCCTTGTCTGACCTTTCTTCCTACTCAAGGGTGGAGTGGGGGCAGAGGGGGAGCATGCTTGCTGCCCAGCTGCCAAGTGGGGTGCTAGGAAATGTCCACAGGGACACACAACCCCACAGCAACAGCTGCATTTACTAATGGGAAGCATCTTTCTTCAAGTGCCAAAGGCTACTGAAGAGAAGAAAGAAACACATGCTGCATAAATAAAGGCTAGCAGCCACCTTTGCTGGTCACACCCATTAGAGGGATAGTTGGTTGGTCCCTGAGGTGGACTTCTGACCCTGGCCCCAGACAGAAGCCTTGTCCATACCTTAGCCTGATCCATAATCCCACCGTAAAACAGACTTATGACCCTAATCCCATACTGACCTTTAGTCCTGGTCACTGATCCACCTGTCTCTGACCCCAGACCTAGTACAAACATAAAGTATTTTGGACTGTCCCAAAGCTAGGGCTTAACCCACAAGGTTCCTGGGACAGAAAAGGGCTCTAGGTCATAATACTAATCTCACCTGGGACTTAAAATGACCCCGTCTGCTCCCAGGTACTCACCCTCCCCTTCCGGGCTGGTGTTGCTACTCTCAGGACCACCTTCCCACAAACTTTGAGCTCATCCCAGGTACAGCCAGTGCTTCAACTCTTGCCTTCAGTGCTGGAAAACCTGGGCTTTTGGCTTGCCTGGCGTGTACCCAGAGCACTCTGGGCACTTTAAAATCAGCCAGGGCAGACTGGAACCTCAGTCACGGGACATTGGGTCAAGGGGAATTCTGCCTGGGTAGCTTTTGCAAGGCTTGGTAGAAGGGGCTGGAAGAATATGAAGGGCAAGCCTCAGGTACTTTGGAACCTACAGACAGTGGGCAATGCCTATTCCCCTCGGGCACAAGAAGCCCCTGTGCAGGCACAGGTCTGCCTCAAGGCCCAGTCCTCACCAGGACACAGAACTACCTACTGGGAACTACAGACAGCTCTCTGTCCCCAGGACACAGAGCTATACAGAGCTACCAGAACAGATGTCTGTCCCCAGCTTCCTAAACACAAAGTAATGAGGACAGCGCCCCTCCCAGGCCTCTTTTTGTGTGTAGTCCTGAATAATAGATGCCTTCGGCAGCTATTATTTGATTTCATCCCACACAGTTGCTGTGAGGTAATACTGTTCTTGGAGATCAGATTTGCATATTGTATTGATGAGAAAACTGTCCCTTGTTTTGTCCCATTGCCTCTATCAGCAAGGAAACGCATCCCCTGAGCCAGGATACCCCCTGTTGAATAAGGGAATTCTGGATTTTAGACTTAATTTGCATAGTTTGGACCCTGATTTTTTTCAACTGATGCTTCATTTTCCTTGCCCTAAACCCTTTTCTTTCTTCAGCCCCCCCCCCACCCCTGAGGTAAGTGGGAAGCAGGGCTGGGCACTTGTACTAACAGAGTTAACCTGGCATCCCTCAGCTGACTGGGGATAGGGTAGTTGGAAGGACCTCAGAGTTCTCTATGCTCTTAGCTCTGCCTGCTTCTGCGAGCCCCAAGGAGCCCTTAGGAAGCTCAGCTCACAGATCTCTCCATCTTTTCCAGAGTCCCGCGCTGGCTCCATTTTGTTTTAAGGCCCTTCTGTATCCTGCCTAAGACAGGCCAAGTTCCTTGCCTATAAAAGCCCTGGGACAACAGGTCCTGCTCAGGATCTTCTAAAGGGCTGTGACCCCCTATTATGAGAGTCCCTCTTGGCCCTGGATCCCACCTTGTCCTCACCCCACATTCCTTTCAATGACTTTGCCCACCCTTCTGCCACTCTAAACACTCATCCAGAACAGGCTCCACAAGGCCAGCTGTAGCACTTCGCTGCCCAGAATTCAAGGACAGTTTAGAGGACACGCCATGAGTGTGCCCTGACTCTTGAGAAAGGAGCTGGACCCCAGCTGTCCAGGCTGTGCTAGTCACCCTGGTGATAGGGACTCTGCCTCTCTAGAGCCTGCAGGGGCTAAACTCAACACAGTTTCAAGGTTCACTGTTGTCTTGCCCAAACCCATCAGCCCCTGAAGCCCTTTGGAGATGCCATCCTCCCCATGCACTACTACCAAGCCCCAAACTGGATTTGGCATCTGTGGATTTATCCCTCAGGGCCTTCCTTCTTTTCTTCTGTCCCTTACAGAGACTTGCCCTCATCTTCCACCCCATTGCCAGGTACCCTCCAATATTTTCTTGTTTTTGTTTTATAGATAACAGCATGTGTGCAAAACACTCTACCTGGCATCAGCCTGACAAACTCCCAGCTCCACAGACAGAGTGGGCTGGGGGTGGGGTGCTCACTCACCCATTTAAGCCCTCTGAAAGGAGGCGACCCTTGGGAAAGAACTTGTTTTCTCCTTTCCCCAATAAAAAGCAAGTCCCACCCCACATCTCAGATGGGAACCAGATACTTTCCCAGAAGGAACTGTTTTTAAAGAAGTGGAAATCTCCCCATCCTCCTCCATCAAAGTTCCCAGACCCAGACATCCTCCCATCCCACACCCAATGCAGCCCAAAGCAATCTGAAAAGGGACTTGCCGATGCAAGGTGCAAGGAGCGCAGCTGACAGCTGTGTCCAAAAGAGGAGTCTGCCCGGTGGCGATGGGACACCAGCAGTGGCCCAGGCTGACTGTGGCTGGCAGAGACACTGCCGCAGCGATGGCGCTCCCTCAGGCCCAGGAAGCCAAGAGCCCTTTATAGCCTGAAACCTGCCCTGGCACCGCCCACTGGGCGGCTGCAACAAGGGCCTGCAACCAGGGGAGTTGCTGGGAGCTGGGAGGGCATCCGTCCCAGGACCCCAGAGCCAGGCCCCATGCACAAGAGTCTGGGATTCCACCTCCTCCCACCCCAGGCAACTCTATGTCCTGGTATGTGTGTGAGACTGTGTGTGTGTGTGTGTGTGTGTGTGTGTGTCTCCATGTGCGCATGTTCCTGCTTAAATGTCCATTCAAAGACCTCAGATATCTTTCCCTGACCTTTTTCTGTAGCAGCAATTTTTGAAAGGATGGAGACATCAGTGTGTTTCTGCTCAGTTTATCAAGTTACGCTTAGTGACAAAGGATTGAAGTGCATTTTCCTAAAGGACAATCAGGATTCAGAGGAAAAAAAAGAAAGTGTGACAGGGAGCCCAGAGCTTTTGTGGAGGGTAAAACACCGATGGGAAAAGACAGGCACTTGGCTGGGCAGCACTGACTCTGCCTACGTGTTGCTTAGTGTTAAAAGCTGCTTCCCGCACCCTCCACTGGAGCTGTAGAAATCCCACACATCCCAGAAATTGCAAGTGCATTGATCTGTAAAAGGAGCACTGTTCACACTGTTCATTTGTGCACAGACTGATTCAGACAAGCCAGGGTGCAGCCTCCTCTCTCCTAGGCTGTCAGGGAGGGTATCCTTCCCACTCTCATGCCAGAGAAGTCTCCTCAGAGAGGCCACTCAAGAAAATACAGTGCCCTCTGCCCCCACTGCAGTCTACCCAACCAGCTTCTCTTAAGGTCACAGTGGGGAAAGGAATGGGGAGGGCACTCCTTGCTAATCCAGATTCCATCTTCCATCAGGGTGGCTACATGGAGAGGGATGGACTAGCACTGTTGGTACCTGGGGGCACTGAATTGCTTATCTTACTGGGAACAGAGGACAGAGCAGCAACCTAAGTTACCAGCTCCAGCTAGATGCAGAAAGACAGCTTGGAAGGAAGGCTCTCATCCAAGAGCTCAGAGACAGAAAGAGAAACAAGGCTGCCCTGCATTCCCTTGCCTGCTGGCTTTTGTTCTGAAGCTGCTGCTGCACAAGCCAGCTCACTGACCAGCACCCTGGCCCAGGGCTAACCTGAGGATCTAGCTGGTAGATTCCCCAAGCTGAAATGTTACCACATCACTTCTTCTTGCCTGTGGCCTCCATTCCTGCAAGACTCCCCCCACCCCTCAGAAGGAAACGGAGAGGCAGAACCCTAAGCACAAGCACACCAAGCTCTCCCACCCTACCCTAGCTCTAAACTCACCTGAGTTCCTGAGGCTATAGCTTTACCTAATCTTCAACCAAAGATAAGAACAAAACTCAGTAACTCCTCTTCCTACCCCATCCAGACCATTCTAATGATGCCTATGATCCCTGAAAGGCCCCACTCAATAATCCACAAAGGGTCTTGAAAGGATTCCAGGCCTTCTGCCACCTTGACTCTACCAGCCTCCTCCAAAACTCCATGCTTCCCATTCAACCCCATCTCAGTACAGGTTCCCTTATCCCCCACCCCCTGTAACCATATTGCCACCCTGCCACTCTTTCTATCTGGGCATTTCAGGCCTTTTGGACATGCTTTTTAAATTCACTCTGTTTTTCCTTCCTCATTGTCCTGCTGTTCCAGAACCATTCATTCTTCATGTTTTCAAACAGGCAGATAGCTTAGCTGGAACAAAAACACTAGAGCCATTTAGACCTAGGTACAAAATCTGTTCCACCTTTTACCAGCCTAAGCAATATAGACGGTGTCTGGACCACAGGTGCTTCTCCAGGATGGAGAATGGATGAGAAGAGGTGAAAACTCAGGCAATAATGATAATACTAGTGGTAACAACAGCAACAACAAGAACAAATTAACCCCAACTCACATTAAAACACACACACACACACACACACACACACACACACACATGGTGGGGGGGGTGCTTGGACACTGAGCTTCCTGACCTACAGGCTCCTGTTTGTAGGGTTCTGCATCCAGCTGCCTTATGAGGGGTTAATTCTAGCACCATGTATCTGTACATAAATCCATCTATTTCACTTGAGCTGTCCTTTATGTTGTGCATACATGCTTTTGAGAGCACCTGTCCTGTGGGTGTGTGTCTTATCCACCTCCAGCTGACTGGGTCCAGGCTGCATCTCTTTCTTCAGCATGGAGTTCACACATTACAGACCGTGTAGCATGGGGCATACACTCTGACCCTTAGTGCTCAAGGATGAGGCAGCAGAGGACCTAAATGATGCAGGCATGTGGGGGCCTGACCAAACCAAAGAGATGAAGGCATCACCATAAGCCATTGTTTGTGAGTGGGGTTGGAGAAAGCCACACTGAGTGGCTGGCCCTTGTGTAAAGGGGAGGTGGGACTGAAGACAGGAGGCCCAGGGAGAGGAGAAGGAGCCAGTGACAGGTTGGAAAGGGATAGTGGAGCTCCAGCAAGGCTTCTCTACAAACTGCACCAGCTACTAAAATCCCAGCCATAAGGCTGGGTAAGCCCTTGGGGAGAGACCAGGCACTGTACTCAGGGCAGGTGGCAACCTGGGGAAGACACCTGGGGATAGCCTACCCTGCTGAGTACTACATTCTTGCTCTCATAAGTGTTCTTACACCTACTCACAGAGATTCCCACCCAAGCTGTGTGAGCCCAGTCTGTCCCTTCCTTCCATGAGCTGGTTCAGGGACTGAGCTTCAAAGTATTGAGACGTTTTTGGCAGGAGAACCACCTCCATCCCTAAAACATTAGAACCCAGATGAGTTCTTGAAACTCGTTGGGACACAGTGCAAGGGAACCCCAACAGGCACAGATAGAGAAGAAATGGGGATGGGCAGGTTTCTCAAAGAAGTCCACATGGATAAAGAAAGGAGCCCACAAGGGCCTTACATCGGGGTTCCAGCTCTACTCAGCCTCTGAGGCTGACCATACAGGACCCAGCTTGGGTGGGTCTGCCAATGGTCTTCAGCTCTGTGTTACAAGGGTTCTCCCACTTTTCTGGCCCCACTTCTGCTCCCCGCCCCATTTCTCTCAGTCTCCCGGAGCAGCTAAAGAAATAGAGGAGCTATGGAGAGAGGGGATCTCCATCTGCAACTTGAGAATCTGGAATGGAGATGTTTGGGTCAGAGGCTCCTCCCAGTCACCACATAACCAGCCAGTCAACTCAGGTATAGGGCAGTGAGATGAGTCCCTGAGCCCAGTCCCACCATCATATCCCTTGCTGGCTGCACAGTTCTAGATAAGTCACTTTTTTTTTTTCAAAGAAAGGGTCTCATGTAGCCCAGGCTGGTCTAAAACTTACTTTAAAAACAAACAAACAAACAAACAAAAAAACTTATTATTCAGTTTAAAATGACTTTGAACTCCTTTGTCTCCACTGCCCAAGTGCTAGGATGAAAGGTCTGCCTCAGTGCCTGTGTTTTCTTCCTTCCTTCCTTCCTTCCTTCCTTCCTTCCTTCCTTCCTTCCTTCCTTCCTTCCTTCCTTCCCTTCCTTTCCTTTCCTTTCCTTTCCTTTCCTTTTTATTTTCTTATAAAAATGGGGAGGATAAGCCTTGCCTTGCCCAGGACTTGGTCACCATGAGAATTTTCTTTTAAAATGAATGAATGTAAAACTCTTGGTATAGCATCAAGCACATCGCAGGAGGGGATGCATAGCAGGGCTGAAGAAGCTGAAGTTTTAGAGCCCCTCATAGGAGCAGGCTCTTTCCAAGGCCTTAAGAGGAGTCCAAGTCATAATTCTGCATGATTTTCTCAAATTAACCAAACAAGTTTCAGGGTCCATGAATCCTAGCACTTGCAAGGGGATGATCAGCCCTGATATCCCACCCCATTCTCCATTTCCTTAGACTCCCCTGTGTATATGAGAGTGGCCCCTCTGCCCAGGGGAGTTACCACGAGCCTTCTGCATGGCCTCAGCCCAGACATTCCATGGGAATGTGGCCCAGGTCTGGTCTCATTCTTGACTTGGGCTCACTGCATTTTCCTCCCGTCCTCTGCTTGCTGTGGTTTACCCACCCCAGAAGCCCTGTTCAATGCATGCCCTGGGATCCTCAGAAGCTGAGCAGCCCCAGGCCCTGGGTCCTGGATGGTGGGGACTTGGATCCAGAAGGACAAACTCCTAGAGAAACCACTTCCAGGGCTGTTCCAAGCAACTTGGGGCCTTCAGGAAAACAAAGGCAACATTGCTGGCTTCTCTATTAGCACCCGTTTCCCTAAGGAGCCTTGAGGGGAATGGGGATCAGGGCTCCTTCCTCGTGTCTAGGAGATGGATGGGGCTGATTTTTTTCCAGGATTCTTCCCCATAAATCTGATTTGGCCCCTCATCTGTCTAGGCCAGTCTCTGTGGAGGTGTGCGGTAGTGATGAATGGGCTGGCTCACTAATGTGACTGGGGTGGCAGGGACTTGGGGAGGGGCTCTGCTCTGATGGATGGTCCCCACGAGGGCATATTGCATTAGGACCCCTTAATGCAATCAGCAGGGCCATTACCATCCCAATTTGTGGCTCCTCCTCACAAGGGTGGGGTCGCACAGCTAGAAGATTAAGGAGGATGTCAGTGCTTTGGAGACACATGGGGGTTTGGGGAGGGGGCAAGAAATCCTTACTGGGGGCCATTACCAGGGAAATGCAGTAATATGGAACCAAATAAAGTGCATGCTGAATAGGGAAGAGGAAGGAAACGAGGCCCAGAGAGAAGATATAACCCGGCCAAGGTCTCAGGCATCTGTGCCAGGGTAGCTAAGTCTGGAGGAAGAGTGGAGTTAAGAGGGGAAAGCCACATCTCTGTGGCTGTGTTGCTGAAAGCCTTTGCAGCCCTTGAGTTCACCAAAATGGCTGAAGCCAGTGACTTCCTCTGGCCCAAGAGGAAGTGGCTTTCTGTAGGTTCTGGCACTGGCTCCGGGGGTGGGTACCCATTCCTGAGCATCCCACCCACTCTAGTGTTGAATGCTGTATCTTCGGCTGCCATTTTATAGCATGCTCCTAAACACCAGCCATCTCAGTCTTGCCTCGGCCTCTAAGTCACCAGAGATCTTTTGAAACATGGTGTTCTTTTTTGCTTGGAAACTGTCAGCAGCTCCCTGCCAACCTCAGGACCAAGGCCACCATTCCAGCCTGGTGCCTCTTAGCCTCTCCCTAACTCTGGGTCCCATCATCCAGTCATCCTCCTCTTTAGGAAGAAGAACAAATGCCCAGAGTTCTTGGATCTCAAGCAGGACAGAGGTCTTCATGCTCCTCTGGGCAGGGATGTTTCTGTGGGTCACGTTCCTTCTTAGTCCCTTCAGTCCTGATCCTCCCCTTGCCTGAGAAAGGCTCCACTGTTGGTACACACCCCAGGGATGGATTCGAATCTTACATGGCAGCCTGGCACAACAGACTTTGTTTATTTGTTTCAGAGTTGTTGTTTGGGAGGTTTTTTTTGTTGTTTTGTTTTTGTTTTGTTTTTGTGACAGGGTCTCCATGTAGCCCCAGCTGGCCTGGAACTCACTAGGTGGACCAGGCTGGCCTCTATCTCACAGAGATCCTCCTGTCTCTGCCTCCTGAGTATTGAGATTAAAGGCATGACCCTCCATGCTTGGCCCTAAACAGTGTCTGTGAGATTTATTCATGCTGTTTTATGTACTTCTAGTTCATTATTTCTGCATCCAAAAATCAAGCTATTCCAAAATACCTACCTATCACATTTTACCCTGGTAATGGACACCGAGATTCCTGACTGCTTGTCACTAAACTGGGCAATAAAGACCATTTGCTTGGGGTGTTCATCACAGAGTGGGGCTCTAGAAGATGCACATATTCAAATTAGGTTCTGTTCTGCCAGGTGACACTCCAGGGATGCTGGCTGGCCCATACTTAGCAGCAGCAAAAGTTTCCTAGTTCTAGACCTATATATATGGCTTTAACTTCATTGTCCCAGTCTTGTGCATGTGACTGATCATACCTATTGATCACTACTGCTTCCAAAGCCTTCCTTTAATTCCCTTTACTATCCTTCCACTTTAAATTTCCTCCTTTCACCTCTTGATAAACTCTTCTTTCTAAACCAAGTGCTGCTATCCCAGCTGTTCCAAAGTTTTCCAGACTGTTCCTGATGCTCCAGAACATTCTGCACAGACCATCCTAGCACTTGTATCTTTCTCATCCACACACTGTTACTCCCCTGGGAAACAGACATGGATGAACTATGAGGGAATAGGAGAAAGGGGTGAGAGAAGAGCAGGTGGGTGGAGGTGGAGGCTGGGAGCCTAGCAGTTCATTTTGTGTCTTCTTGTGGTGGAGTCAACGGATTTCAGGTACAGAAACCATGCTCCTCTCTGTGGTTCCAGTGTCTGCGTTCTTCACATGCATTCTTCTATCACCTATATACTTTAGGGCCCCACTCACTTCTATTAAGTAACTTTATCTAGCTATTTTTCAACATGCCTGTCCTTCCATCTCTAATCAAGTCTGCATCTCTGTTAGGCTGAAAATACTGTCCTTAATGCCAATGAACTCTGGGTCTACAGCTTATGTGTGGGTGTTTGTGTGCATATGTGAGTGTATTGGCCAGAGGACAACCTCAGGTGTCATTCCTCAGGTGCTATCCACCTTGGTTTTTGAGACAGTGTCTCTCACTGGCCTGGAACTCACAAATAGGTTAGGCTGGCTGGCTAGCAAGTCCCAGGGCTCTGTCTGTCTTTGCCAACACTGGAATTACAAGTTTGCATTAGCACACTCTGCCTTTTCACATGGGTCTGGGGATCAAACTCCAGTTCTCATGCTTTCAAGGTAAACATTTTCCCAACTGAGCATCTCTCCAGCCCTGGACTAGTGTCTCACAAAGGATGGGGTATGAGTAAAGAGGATGGCAGAGCAAACAACCTTGGGGAACCAGACTCTTGTTTCTGGGCTTTGGGGTTTGCTAGCTGTACAATGGAGACAGGTGACTGGAGAAGGTGACCTCAACTAAGTGACCACATCCCCTTCTCACTAGGGCCTTGTGTATGCTAAGCAAATGTTCTACCTCTGAGCTCCATCCTCAGCATTTTTGACTTTTTATATTGAGACGAAGTCTCACTAAATAGCTTACTCTGGTCTTGAACTATCCCTTCCTATATACCCAAGCAAAGCTTGAACTTGTGAGTTTCCTGCTTCAGCTTCTAAAGAAGCTGGGATTACAAGCCTGTGTCACCAGACAACAGCCTTCATCAAGCTTAAAGATATCTTCTACACATATAAATTCCTCATTTTCTTTGAAATCAACATTACCTTATCATTTTCCTATATTCTGGCTGTTTAGTTAGCCAGAACCAATTCATTCTCAGCACTGAACCAGAGCCTTGGGCATGGCAGATAAGTACTCTGCCACTGAACTACGACCCAGTCCTCATCTTGTTTCTTGAATGTAGCCTTCATCTCCATCCCCACTGCCACAGACCCCACAGGCATCTTTGTACTGGTTAAGTTTATTTAGAAACAGTGTGCACTTAATTCTCTTTACTTCTGTTTTCCTATGTTACATCCCACTTCAACTGCTTCTCCATTTACACTTATCAGATGGCTTATAGGTGCCACACTCTCCCTCTGTCTGAGCTTTACAAGTTCTGCCAAGAAACAGATAATTCTTGATACACCAAGGCAAAGGCTAATATTTCTCAAAAAAAAGATCACCCAAATGATGATAGCTTGTGATACCTTGTCCAAGTGTGGCTGAAGCCAGAAATAAACCAAAAGGCAACAGAACTTTATTATTGTCACAGATTTTTAAAGGTGAACATTCCAATGAATGCTGAAAACAGCATCTGCTAACATCCAGCTCTGGATAAAATAAGTTGGTTTATGTGAGCCAATTGTAGGGTCTTAAACACCCAAAAGGAAAGATTAATGGGGTCAATATAATTTTTAAGAGTCCGTATGTATAGCTAAAGCCTACATAACAAGAAACAATGCCAGACAGGAGATACCTTCCTTTGAGTTATTGGCCAGGGTGGCCCAAAAGACTCCCAGACAGTAACCCACCATAGAACTGGAAAAATGAACAGCAGACCCGTAAAGGAATATTGACAACTGATTGCTGCTAGATGAGGAAGAGCTGATCTTCCTAAAACAAGAATCTTTAGATAGGCTGACTAGATTCAATGGATGGACAAGCACTGGAGAATGGCTGGAGGTGCCAACAACACAGTGGACAGTAACAGGGATGACAGAGTATATGTGCTCCAGTGGGAGGGTGCACCTATGGTAGGGTGCCATTTGGGATGTGGGTATATAGATGAATAAGATTGTTTTGGATGTTCTGTATGATATACACAAAAAAATCAACATTTTTTTTAAAAAAGACATATTTGAGGAGGAAGCATAAAAATGTACTTCATGCTAAATAGTGGAGATGATAAACATTACCAGTGAAATCTACCTGACAACTTTATATCTATACACAGGTACAAAGGATCTGAGTGTAAC
>NW_008360310.1:1299071-1301720 GCF_000622305.1 Nannospalax galili
GTTTATACTGAGTTCAATACTGTATAACTGTATCAATTCAACTGTGAACCTAAAAATTTACAGCCACTTTTGAAAGAGATGAATTCTTGCTCTGGAATGTGTTACTGAATATGTTAAAGCTATAATGAAATGCTTATTCCAATCAGGTGGTTACTAAATTAAAAAGTTAAAAGAAAAACTTGCAGTGGGCTAGTAACAGAAGAAATACTAGGATACCTCATAATGAACAATGTTAGAGGTGCTCTGACTGCAGCCCCGAGGGCCATCCTGACCACTATCCTATCATGCAGTGTGGTCTGGGAAACTTGTCAAGTAAATTAGGGGGAGGGGCCCAGAAATACGAGAATAAATTTAATAAAGATTTTTTAAAATTAAAATCTTGTATTTAATAAAATACAATAATGAAGTGTAATTACTATAAGTGGCTCTTGGATGGCTTTCTACAGTTTTTCATGCTGATTAGTCTTTGGGAGTTTTTTCTACCTTCCTTGTTCAGTTTGCATTATGTCTACATGTGTACGTAGGGGTCTATATTTATGTGTATATAAATGTAATTTTTCTAGAGGCATAATCTTTAGGTTCCAGATTTATTTATTTCTACAAATTGTGTAAACTATCATCATCATTTATATTTAAGTTATTATTTGAGTTTCCTTGAGTCAGTGGTTGTTTCCATTTTTTGATTACCAGTTTTGTCTAGGAATCTGCAGAGTCTATATTTTTCACAAGATTTTCCCTCTGTATATTGATACCCAGCTCATTGATTTAGAAGGAAATGGGGAACTGACACTTCTGCAGATAAGGAGGCCCAGTGGCACTCTCTAGGAACCTGCTGAAATCCAATCAGAGCTGAAAAAGGCATTAAGCAACTTGTTCAATATAAGACAAACCTATTCAGTCACTTTCTTATATGTTAGCAGTAATAAATTTGAAAATGGAACTTACACTATATGACAAATAATGTGAAGGTTCATGTGAATTCATGTGAATAAATTCATGACTAATACAAGAGAAGAAAACATAAAACTTACAAAAGACACACAGACACCTAGTCAAAGACTTACCATGTTCAGGTATCAACATCTCCCAATCTGAATAAATCCAATGTAACCCATGTCAAAATCCCAAGGCATCTTTTAGACTCACCCTCACAAGTTAACTGCGATGCTCATCTGTGAAACTAAACCTGCAGGAAGAGCTAAAAGATGCCGAGAAAGAGCATGGCTGGATACCACAGTGCATGTTATAGTTACAAAAATTAACAGGCTCTCACACTGATTAAGAAGCAAAGATTCTTCGAGAATACAGAGCTAAGGCACCCCAGTGAAGAAAGAACTAATGATAATGGCCTCTAGGATCTTAGGTAACCCCTGGAGAAGAAAAGGGAATGCCTGCATTTTCTATAACTCAAAATCCACATAGATTATCTAAATATAAAGTAAAACTAAAATTGTCTCATGGTTTGGGATGGTGGAGGGTGGGAAAACCTTTGTAGGCAAGATATTAAACTCAAAAGCTTAAAGGAAAAGACCAAGAAACTACACAAAAGTTCACAATTCTGTACAATGGAAGCTATTATAAATAAAGATTAAAAATGGGACAAGCAATGTGGCTCAGTGGGTAAAAGTGCTTGCTGCACAGGCCTATGATCTGAGTTCAATACCTGACCTTACAGTGGAAGGAGAAAGTTGTCATCTGACCTCCACATATGTGCCATGGCACATGTGTGCATGCATGCAGGGTCACACATAATGAGAATAAAATTTTAAAAATTAAAACAAATCAATAGCAATAACAAAACAGCTGAAAGTAGAGTGTATGGGTTAGCAATTCTGAAATTGTGTATTAGGTTGAATAAATACATACATGGCTGGTAGGTAATGGGAAGCCAGACTTCCTTCTTGAGAAGAGAAAGAAATAATAAGAGACACCTGGGGCTTGGGATGTAGCTCAGCGAGTGTTTGTCTAGCATGCATGACATTCTGGATTCCATCCCCAGCACCAGATAGACCAGGTGTGGTTGCACACACATGTAGTCCCAGCACTTGGGGGGTGAAGGATCAGAGGTTCAGGGTCAATCTTGGCTATGTAGTAAGTCTGAGGACAGCCTGGGATACATGAGATGTTATTTCTAAACAAACAGACAGTAGAGTAATTGCTATACTGTTGGATTAAAGTTGGCAACGCCAGTATGAAGTCATGTTTTACACACACACACACACACACACACACACACACAGATGAATATAGATACAAAGAACACTAGAAATATCAGTGTCTGCGGTCGAGCAGGACCTTTGACTTATCTTCACATAGATGGAACTGGTAAAAGTAAGGAGCCAGGGGCTCCACCCAAGCCCATGTGACCCCTGAGGAACAGATCCTCAAATGGCCTTAAAAGTAAAAATAAATTGGTTTATCTAGGCCAACTGTATGGCCTTAAACACCCAAATGAAAGTATAACCAAAGATTAAGGGGGTCAATATAATTTTTTAAGAGTCCATATGTATAGCTAAAAGCTACATAACAAGCAAGAATGCCAGATAGGAGATACCTCCTTCTGAGTTGTTAGCCAGGGTGGCCCAAGGGACTCCCAGGTAGTAACCCAGCATAGAACTGGGAAAATGAACAGCAGACCCCAATCTTACC
>NW_008360310.1:1301997-1349111 GCF_000622305.1 Nannospalax galili
CTTTCAATAGAAGCCTATCCTGTCATCTCTCAAGATGGTCTCAGGAAAGCCTATTTTGCATATTGGCATACCTGTTGTAATATTTTATGGTAATTGTCTATTTGATCACCTATTTTATATTTAGTTTTGTCCTTAAGGATAAAAAAGTCAAGTTTTTTAAAAAATAAATAATTTATAGTACTCAATTTTATGTCTTATAAGGTTTATACTGAGTACAATATTGTTTAACTGTATTAATTCAACTTTGAATCTAAAAATTTACAGCCAATTTTGAAAGAGATGCATCTTTGCTCTGGAAATTGTTATTATGTCAATGTTGTTGTAATGAAATGCTTCCTCTATGTGGTTATTAAATAACACATAAATTAAGAAAATTTATTTTTATTTTATGTGCATGCATGTATTGCCTGCATGTAGGTAAGTGCACCCATGTTGTACAATGCCCTCCGAGGTCAGAAGAGAGAGATTTCCTGTCAGATCCCCTGGGACTGGAGTTACAGACAGTTGTTAGCTGCCATGTGGGTGCTGGGATTCAAACCCGGGTCTTCCGCAAGAACAAGCAGTATTCTTAACCACTGAGCCATGTCTCCAGCCCCTAAATAAATAATTTTAAAAAAAGAAATATTGGTGTCTGTATGGGTTATTCCACATAACAGTGTATCTAGCTCTCTCTACTGAGAATTGAAAAGCGATTCCCCAGGAGGAGTAAGTGTACTTGTTGCCCAGATCTTGCTTTTTTTTCTTTTTCTTTTTTCTTTTTTGATAGCCCTGAACTGTCAATACCTCTACCTTATCTAAGTGCTGGGATTACAGGCATGCAAAACCACTCCCAGCTCCAGATTTTGTTTTGAAGATATCGTTATCTAATAAGGGAAACCAAAGGTCCATGAAAATGACTATGGAGCTGATAAGGGAAACACAAGACAGCTGCTGCATCATGTAGTACTAGAAATCAAGAGGGCAAGATAAGGGGGTATAGGTCTGGAATCCCATCTATTGGGGAGGCTGAGGCAGGAGGGTTAGGTTCACAGCCTGCTTGGCTAGAGTGATTTTATGACCAGCTTGAGTAACTTAGTGAGATCCTGTCTTGAGATCCTTGCCTAGCATGTAGTTCTGGGTTCAATTCAAATACTGAAAGAAAACCCCAAGAGTTTGGGGATGCTGTGGCTTGGGTTTCAAGTGCCCTCCAAATGCTCTCATACTGAAGAATTAGTTTCAAACCAAGGGCACTACTGAGAGGTGGTGGATCATTAAGTCACCAGCCTCACTGATAGGTTGATCCATTGATGAGTTCACAGCTGACTGGGCTATTAGGAAATGAGACCTGGTTGGAGAATGTGGGTCTGTGGGGGTGCCTTTGAATGGCATATTTTGCCCCCAAACCCTTTTTCTGTGTCTGTTTCCTGAACACCAGGAGGTGATATCTCCTCCCTTACATACTCTTACAGTTATGCTATTCTGTCCCACCATGGACCAGAAACAATGGAGCCAGCTGACTTTGGACAGGAACCTCTGAAACCATGAGTCAAAATAAATCCTTCTGCCTTTAAGTTGATTTCTCAGGTATTTTGTCACAGTGGCAAGAAGTCACTATACCAGGAAAGTGTGAAAGACATAGGAGCCAACAGGAAAGAGCACCCAGTGGCCAATCCTGGAATCATTTAAGTACAGCTTAAACAGATAGCTCAAAATTTATCTATGTCTGAAGGATAACCTAGGGACCAGGGCTAGGGAATCCAGAGTTCATAAACCGCCCCCCTCAAACCCTACATGTCTGTGATTAACTGATTTTCTACATGGATGCCAAGTCCACCCAATGAGAAAAAAGTGTTTTCAAATGGTGCTGGGGCAACTTGATATCCACATGTAAAAGGAGGAGTTTGGAGACCTAGCTTATAATACACAAATCAATTCAAAATGGGTCAGAGATCTAACTGAGAGCAGAACTATAGAGCTCTCAGAAGGACACATAGGCATATGATCCTGGCCTAAGCAACAGCTTCTTAGATTCTTAGATATCACACCAAAAGAACAAGCAGCAGAATAATGAATAAATTTGGACCTCAACAAAATTTACAGGCTTGTTAGGACACTATCAAAAAGTAACTAGCACATTTAAAGAAGTCTTCAGACCAACAGTGAAAGGTCAAATAACCCAATTTAAAAAGAAGCAACGAGCTGAGCTGAATATGATGGTTCCCACCTGTAATTCCAGCACTCAGGAGACTGAGGCAGGAGGACTGCCATGAGTTCACAGCCAGCCTGGTCTACATAGTGAATTCCAGGTCAGTCAGTGATACTAAGACTCAGCTTTTTTCTGTTTTGAAAAAAAAAAACTATTTTTACAAGCATTTTCCCAAAGAGCCTATATAACAGTTAATAACTACATGGATTCTTACCATTGTTATAACATTAATTGTTAAGGAAATGCAAATCAGAACTATGAGATATCATGCCACACTTATTAGGATGGATTTTTAAAAATATTTTATTATTTTTCTTTTATGTGTATGAGTGTATTGCCTGCATGTATGTGATTGCACAAGTGTCATGCAATGCCGCGGAGGTCAGAAGAGGACTTCAGATTCCCCTGGAACTGGAGTTGAGGATGGTTTGTAGCCACCATATGGGTGCTGGGAGTTGAACCTGGGTCCTCTGCAAGAGCAGTCAGTGCTTTTAACTGCTGAGCCATCTCTCCAGCCCCATTAGTATGGATTTTTAAAAAAATATTTTTATTTTCTGTATATGAGTGTTTGCCTGTTTGTATGTATGTGTACCACATGTGTGCAATGCCCATAAAAGTCAGAAGACAGCATCACATCCCTTGGAGTTAGAGTTGCACAGGGTTGTAAGGCACAGTGTGGGTACTGGGAACCAAATTCAGGTCCTCTAGAATACTAGTGCTCTTAGCTGCTGAGACATCTCTCCAGCCCAGAAGGCTATTACTTTTATAAGCAAAACAAAACAAAAAATAAAAGGTGTTGGCAAAGAAGTTCAGAAACCCTAGTCTCAGATGTTGCTGGGATGTAAAGTGGTGCAATGTTTTAGAAGTTTGGCAGTTCCCTAAAAAGGCACAGGATCATCGTGTCACTCAGCAGCAGTTCCACTGAAAATATGCTTAAACAAAACTTACATACCAACATTTACAGCAATGGTAGTCACAATTGCTCAAAGTCCATCAACAGATGAATAGACAACAAGGTATGATATGCTCAAATGATGGAATATATTCAGCCACAAAATGAAGTACTGAATACATGCTGTAACAGGAAACATGAAAACATTATGCTAAATGAAAGAAGTCACATATAAATGATTCCATTCATATGAAATATATAAAACAGGCAAGTTCACTGGGAGAGAATGTAAGCTACGGGGCAATCTGGGGAATTGGGAGTGATTGCTAACAATCCCAAAGTTTCGTTGTAGATGGTAGGTGTGTTCTGTAGTTAGAAGATAATGTGTCATAACACTGTGACTACAATACAAACCACTGAGCTGTACACTTTTAAATAGTGAATCTGATGTTGGATGAATTACATCCCATCAAAAAGAATTTCAAGAAGGAAGAAACCTACAGTTACTGCAGAAAGACACCTATGAGTTCTCACATAAATGAATGATTAAATGGTTGCCCACATACATTCATGTAGGCATACATCCATATACACACGCATATATATATATGCCTATATACATGAACACATAAATAAATGAGACGAGGCAAAGGGATGTGCATTTCTTTTTTAAAGTATATTTTATTATTTTAAATTTTATGTGTATGAGTGTATTGCCTGCGTGTATGTAAGTGCACCCATGTCATGCAATGCCCAAGGAGTCAGGCTGTTGGATCCCCTGGAACTGGAGTTATAGGCAGTTGTTAGCCCCCGTGTGGATGCTGGGAATCGAACCTGGGTCCTCTGCAAGAGCAGCCAGCGCTCTTAATCGCTGAGCCATCTCTCCAGCCCCAGGATGTGCATTTCTTACACAGAAATATTTATGAATGTGATCTCCAGGAAGGAAGTTGTGCTCTTCTTCCCCTAGCTGCTGCAGTCTCAAGTGTAGGCAATGGTGACCTGCTTCTTCTAGATATTGGAAAAGAAAACATGACTTTAAGGTGAGGAAACCTGGTAAACATGGCTTCAACCAATGCTGAAGGCCAGTGTCACCACTGATGCCACATAACCTCTGATATATGATGAAGAAGGCACTTCACCTTCAAGGTCATCTATCCAAACACCATCACAGCCATACATATGTGATGGTATATCCTCTAATCCAGTCCTAGGGAACCTGAGCAGGAGGATCACTAGTTTGAGGTCAAGCTGGGCCACATAGTGAGGCCATGTCTCAAAAGCAAAGCCAAACAATCAAATGACCTATAATCACCTCCAAGCTAATGAGGACAACCGACAGGTGCACAGTGAGGGGAATTCTACAAACGTCTCAGCTCTGTGAAGGTCACATGAAACAAGGAACAACTGAGCAGCAACCACAGAGCAGAGGTGACTGGGGAGATGACAAGTGAAGCCAGTGTGGTCCTAGACTGGATCCCAGAATAGAAACACATGAATGGGAGGCTGAAATCTAAATGAAGTCCAAATTCAGTCAATAATAATGCTGTCTGAGGTTCTGAGACTTCAACAACGTACATGGTGATAATACATTAGGAACCCTAGCAGCTTGTACCTTCTCTGAAAATCTAAAATTGTTCCAAAATAAGTTATTTAAGAGGTAAGTGGAAAGACTAGAAGAAAATATCTGCCCATGTGAGGAGTGAATTTACACGTGGCATGAATAGGATCACAGGTTAAGGGCATCAGGACAGACCCCATCTCTTGACCACCTACATCTCCCCACCTTCCCTACAGGTAGAAGGCTCCCAGCTGTGAGGTGCCTCATCCCCTGTCCAACCAACATTTACAGAGCTGTGTCAGAAGCTGTTTTAGGCACTGGGGATGTATTTGGGAACAAATACCCTGCTTGCAGAGCTCTCTAAGAAAGGACCATGGCCTCTTGAAAGCCAGGTGGGAGGATCTTATTCTTCCTTTGGCTGTGATTGGTTAGCAAGTAGTCATGTGATCCAGTCTAGCCAATACAATCTAAGAGGAGGCCTGTAAAGAAAAACTTCTAAATACATTTAACTAATCTTGAGAACACATAATTTTAGGAAAATAAACCTGTAAACCCAGGGATGGAAACCATGGATCGCTAGGAAAGCGATTCAGTTTGTGCAAACCTGTATTCCTTTGCAGTTCCTTCTTCCACCTAGAGAGAGGATGCACTGTCTGGAGGTAAAGCAGCTTTCCCATGCCTAGGAAGTGACAGCAAGGTAGGGATGGCAGAGCAGAGATGCAAAGGCCTAGACGCGTTGGCCTGCTGGTCCCCCATGGCCTAGGCTTTAAGCCTCCAGAATCCTCATGAAAACCAACCAAACTAGCCATTAAACTCAAAATCTCAGAACAGGTAAGCAAACAGCCCACTTTATTTCCTACTGTATTATTAATCCTTTTTGGATTACTATAGCTGAATTTATGTCTATCAGATGAAAATATCAATGGCCAATTTAATGGGGAAAACTGAAAAGGCTGACATATGAAAGGGCGACTGGACCTAACCAGGCTGGCAGTGGCCAAACAGTGCGGTTATTCCCACTGCAGCTTCCCAGTCTACTGAGGGTACCAGGAGATGGCTACTCTCCTACATGATGCATTAAGGGCATAAACAGTAATTTCTTTTTTGAAAGACAAATGACATTGTCTATCAAAATGTAAGATACAGTCCTTTCTACTACAGAAATATTTGTACACATATAAAAAGATATCAAAGTATTTGCTTCAGCAGTTTGTAACAATCAGCAAGTTGGATAATGAGGAGTGGGCTATAAAAATTGAGGAGCACTCACAGATTAAAATGCTATGCAGCCATTATAAAGATTAAGAGTATTATACAAGCTGGGCATGGTGATGCATGTCTTTAATACCACCAGTACCCAGGAAGCAGAAGAAGGAAGATCTCTGTGAGACTGAGACCAGCCTGGTCTACACAGTGAATTCCAGGCCAGCTGGGGCTACAGGGAAACCCTATCTAAAAAAGAAAAAAAAGTATTGTACAGAATACTAATCTGTACCTGTAAAAACAGCTCAACATTTTGCCACATTCATTTCATATTTTAAAAAGGAAATCTGAATGTAAAATGCAAAACCTATTGTGTGCCCCCTCTTCCTACAGATGTAGATAGCTATTACAGTGAATTTGGTGCCCATCTGCCTTGTGTGTTTTGAAAGTTAAAAATACACTACTTTCTAGCATCGTTTGGCTTCTTTTTTATTCAATAACTCTTTTGATGTAGCATGTTGACACATATAGCTAGTGTACCTCATCTTAAGGGCTGTTTAGTATTCTGCTGGGTGAATGCATTAGAGCGCACATCCTCTCCCACTGATAAACAAGTCTGCTTTGCAGCATGTGAATCACACTCTGATGGACATTCCTTTAATTTATGTGTATGAGTGCTTTGCCTGCATACACATGCACCTATGTCATACAATGCCTGCAGAGGCCAGAAGAGGGCATTGGATCCCCTGGTACTGGAGTTACAGATGGTTGTTAGCCTCATGTGGATGCTGGGAACTGAACACTGGTCCCCTACAAGAGCAGTCAGTGGTCTTAACCACTGAGCATCTCCCCAAGCCCTCTGTTACTGACATTCTTAGATGGGCCGTTTTGTGCACATGTGGATGGGTTTCTCTGGGGAATAACCTTAGAACTGTGGGGCCTCCACACATGCAAATGTTTGGC
Organism: Nannospalax galili; assembly: GCF_000622305.1. NCBI lineage: Eukaryota > Metazoa > Chordata > Mammalia > Rodentia > Spalacidae > Nannospalax > Nannospalax galili. The sequence goes on from NW_008360310.1 coordinate 1,308,799, forward strand.
TTTACCAGACTCAGGTCTACAAAACCCCTGGGGCCAGGTTGTTTAAGGACTTTTGAAGTTTATTTTAGATAGTATGGTAGATGGTCACATATAATACCTTCAGAAGGGCTTGGAAAACAGCCCATAATCAAGTGCTACTTTTTCTGTTGGGAAAAGTCTACAGATTCATATTAAGTAGAATAAATGAAAACTGGTTTTACATCAGGTTGGGTTTTGCCATCAAATGAGCCAAACACTACTGGTTTCAGAGCTTTCTGGCTTTCTCTGGACTGCTCCACAGCAGGGGCAGTGTTACTGCCTCATTGCTACAAGACTTCCCCACATACTCCTCAGCACCCAGGAACAGTAGACCTAAGTGTTTTGACAATCTGATAGCCATGTATGTTTCATTCTACAATCAAAGCAAAAGAGAGAGTCAACAGTGGCTTATTCCTGTAATTCCAGCACTTGGGAGGCTGAGGCAGGAAGATAATTGCAATTTTGAAGCCACCCATAGTAAGAACTAGACTAGTAGGGCTATATAGCAAGATCTTGTCACAAAATAACACAGAGAAAGAATGAAAGAAAGGGAAGGAAGGAAAGGAGGGAAGGGAGGAAGGCAGGCAGGAAGGTAGAACACAGAAGGGGAAATCCCATTTATAACAGTAATGAAAAAAAAATAAGACATTAAGGATTGCACTAAAAAGAAACATTAAGAATCGAAGTACAGAGCATGTTAACCTATTCTAGGAACATGAACTCACCTCACAGGCAGGCTTTGTGTTTCAAAGACATCATTCGTCTTTACATTGTTTCATAAATTTAGTGCAACTTAATCAAAATCAAAATAGAACATAGAATCTTGAAAAAAAGTATGAATTTATCGTGGAATACTCTGAAAGAGAAAAGTATAGCACAGGAATGGATGGATGACTGGATACAAAAATTCGGTGACCAAAACAATACGGGTGCAGTGCAGAAACAGAATGAGCATGGGATTGTAAAGAAAGCCTTGAAACAGACATGAAGACAAATGGGAGTTAAATGCACCCTAAAAATGGTACTGGAAAGCGAACTGGTGGGAGATCTAGACAGCTTATTCCTGCTGCCTTCTTCACTATGTAGTAGAATTAAAACTGTTAAATGACTAATACATAAAAAATGAAGCAGCAAAACAATGGCTTAACAATTTTGAAGTGGAGAATAGGACATGGAATTCAATCATTGTTAAGTCTAGTGAATTGTTACTTCAAAAGTAAAAACTTTTATATGGCAAAATGAAACAAAAAACCCAGCAAAACCAAGCAAGCACAAGGAAACTCCACAGCACACAGAGCCACTAGAGACTACTCTTCCGTAGAGGGGCTGCTGCTCAGCGCAACTCACGTCAAGAGTGGGGCCTGACTGCTTCTGTTTTGCAGGAATCTTGTCCTCCCCACAGAGACCTGTTGACATGCTGGTCAGAGCAGTAAATCCATAGCATGCCCCTGATCAAAACCAACAGCACAGTCCCTGATCTAAAGTTCTAAATATCAGAGGCTGTGGAATGGCAGATTCCTCTCTTCTGACAGACCCACTCAAGTCAGGTTTTGCAGAATAGCGTGGGGACTTGACAGCTGACCAAGCGGCAGTAGGTTAGCCACCTCAAAGGAAGGGAGATTTGGGATGGCCTTGTTGTCAGGAAAGGCAGGTGACAGAAGGAAAGAAACTAGGACTTTGACATGGCTTAGTCACTGAGTTAAATTCACCCAGAACTACCTTTGGACTTCAGTCACTGAATCTGCATTTCTGGGTTTTTTTTGTTGTTGTTGTTATTTATGAAATAAAGTTATAACTACTAGAGAACATGAGCAGATGCAGAACAAGGACGGGAAAACATTTTCAATGCAAGTGACAGTTGAAATCTCCACTCAAAAGCTACAAACCAGCATGGAAAAGAAATGAGCCTAATAAAAGCAAGGCTGAGCACAACGACCAGCAACTACAGATACCCGTGCTCACTACAAATCTAAGGCTATAAATTAGAACAAAGGGAAATCATTCTCTTTTAACTTACAAGCTTAGCAAGAATGAAAAATGCTGATTTTACTTAGGACTAAGATGTACAGTGAAATATTCAGATCCCGTGGAAAGCATGAAATATGATTTTTTAAAATTCTGTTAATGGGAATCCGAAGCCCTCTTCTGACCTCCGTGGCACTGCACGACATGGGTGCACTCACATACATGCAGGCAATACACTCATACACATAAAATATAAAAATAATAAATAAAATATTTAATAAAAAATTCTATTAACATATATAACTCTGAACCAATCAATGCTACTTAAATTTTATGCTATAAAAATACCTAAGATTCAGACACATATCTTCCAAGTTTTTAAATAATAGTCACATGCTGGGAATATTCAGAATATTCATTAGTTCAAAAATGGCAAAATAAATGTGCGGTCCATACACACACACAGCGTGCCATGTGCGTTATAAGATGAAGAGACTCCGTTTTGCTAGTGAGATATTTAGATGCAGTAAAAGAGAAAATTGTAACACAATAGGCTATTATCATTATTCCTATGGGTCAGTGTATATATAAATATAAATATATATATATATATTCCAATACCTTGAAAGACTATCATCATAATGTTAATAGTCAGTATAGGAGATAGGATTAGGGATCAGTAGAGGAAGGTTTGATTTTGTTAGCTAACGCCACACAAAACACACAACACATACACACACACACACACACACACACACACACACACACACACACAAAAACCACAACAAAACCCCCAAACAACATCCTGACCATCAGGAACTAAACTGTAATTTGCTTTTCTCTCCCAATTCCTACTTCCAACCTGCTCCCAACTTAACTAGAGGGCAGCACATTTGCATGGAATTTCAAAACTGAAATGAAATGAACTTAAAGGCTGGTTTGTCAGTTATCCACTATATGCTGTAGTTCTAAACTATGTTAGTGGCAGACCATGTCTCCCACAGGACATACTATCCTCAGTCTCCTCCCCATCTTGTAGCTATCTCCATCACTGTGACTCACAGGTGGTGTGTGCTCATCTGCTGTTTACTGGGCTGGATGTTCAGGGGCTTCAGGTAGGAGTGGCAGTCCTGCCTTTGCAGAGTTCATTGTCTCAAAGACCACCACAAGTCCAAGGTAACTAGAAATGCCCAGTGTGAGCTCCTGCCTGTGTGACCCACCTGCCCACATGGCCTGCCTCTCTTGCAGATGCCACTGGATAGGCCCCTGTGCTCGTCCTCTGCTGTTACTCTCCTTCTGCCCTGTACCTGGAGCTTTACTATTTCCTTCACCTTGAACCAAAGGAAAACAGTAAGAAGTACTGACTGTATGTCCTTATTTGTCTCACTTTGCATCTGTCCCTGAGGTCCAGATCCCACACAGCCCTCCATTTTGCTCCCAAGTCTCTTTTAAAAATTGATTTTTAATTGAAATTTTGCAAATTTCATGCAATATATTTTGATCATATTTAGATCCCTTTCCATATCTGCACCCATCCTAATCTCCCCCAAACCAAGTCTACTATCTGAAAACTTTTTGGTTGCTCAGAACTGGTGACCTGTAAAACCTTAGTGGGTGTGGTCATGGGAGCCCTTCCAATGTCAGTGGAAGTGGCTTACCCAGCAGCTTTCTGGGAAAGGGGCTCATTAGGGAAGCAGGGCCTTCCTCCACCAACTTTAAAAATGGGTGCCCCACAGAATAGAAATAGAAAGCCATCCACCCAGCTTCACCTGAGCCTAGTAACAGAGAGGTGAGTGTGTGGAAGAACAAGAGCGAGTTGCAGCTAATTACCCTTCCAAGTAAATTCGAATGATGGAGATTGCGGGACCCATTTACAGGAGGGAATAGACCCATCATTGAGCCTAGAGAAAGGGAGGATTGTTCAGGGCCAGAAAAGCATCTCAACGTTCAGATTCCATTCCTTTTCTGGAGGTTTGGAGGGAGGAAGGTCATGGCTTTGGCTGGGAAGGTACACTTAGTAGACAGGGAGGGGCTGCTATCTTAGGTCAGTTCTGGGGCTGCAACTTGCTCCAGCCCAAGGGAACAAGCTTCATTCCTCTCTGGAAGCTGGTGTGGGCTGGTAAAAGAAGAGGTGCCCTGGAAGAGGCCCCCATTACCATCATAAGGGCTGATGTCAGACCCTACAAAGCAGCTGGGGCCTCAAATGCAGGGTAACCCTAACCCAGCAGCGATTGAAACAGATAGAGGGGGAACTCTCCCACACAATGCCAGGCCCTGGCCCCTTTCCTCCTCCTCTTTGCACTTCCTCAGGAGCCTTTGTCTTCTGGTCCCTTGGGCTTGGAGGCTCTCTCATTCTCCACAAATGCTGCCCATTAACCTCAGAATGAGGCCTCTAGGGAAAGGCCTAGCCCTTTCTCTCTCTGCCTCATCTCCCAGAAACCCTTCTCTCTCTGCCCTCCCCACTGAGCAGAAAAGATGCCCAGAAATGCAGAGATTTCTGGACCCCAAGCACTGTAACCTTTGAGCAGTGAAAGCAAGGCCAGTGGCTGTTCTGGTCTTTTGGGGTGACTTGCACCTTCTATTAAGCTCTTGAAAAAGGTGACAGTCTTGAAAATATGCCAGTACTCAGGGAGGCAAGGAGAGGAAGTGACAGCTCAGGGCATCTGGCATTCACTCATAGGGAGATCTTTTTCTCCAAAGGCATTTTGTTATTTACAGTATTTTAGTCATATCTCTTCCTAGACATTGACAAAAGCCATAAACCTGTTTTCCAGGAAAAAAAGGTGTGGGTGGATGAAAGTGTGTGTGTACATGTGTACACACAAGTGTACATACAGCATACTCCACATTTTAAGGAGTCTGGACCTCTGGGTCTGAACTTTGTGCTACCAGGAGGAAATATATCCTTGGCACCAAAGTGAAAGCAGAAAAGTCTCTAGTGAGACTGAGGGACGGGCTCTTCTTGAAGGACTGGCTTTATTCAGAGCCAGGTAGTTAGTGGTCCTGTTTCCTGCATAGGAGGATGAGGGGCATCTTTCTCACCATCCCTGTGCTGGGCTTCGGAAGGAGGCAGGGCAGCTATGGATATCTATTAGATGCTCAGCCTCAAAGCATGTTGCCAACTGGAGGGAAGGGAGGGCCAGATCTTCCACAGGGTGTGGCTATGTCAGGCCAGGCTAAGCACTGGAACCTTCAGTGTTCACATTTCACAGCATCCCTATAAATTAGGGACCATCAATCTAATGTCACTAAGGAGTTAGCAGTTGAACTGTTCAAGATCACCCAGCTAGCAGGTAGCACTGAAGGGATGGAAGCCCAAGCCTCCGAGAAGCAAAGCCCACAGCAGCGTCAGGATGGTGACCTGACATTCCTTTCCAATCTCTTGTGAGGGTGAGTAGGCTGGTGCCATTGCACAGGCATTTCTAGCCATACTTCTCATGGCTGATGATGTGCCCAGCAGGCCCTTCACAATCTTCCAGCTCATACCAGGCTGGGGGCAGCTCTACACTCTAATACGATCTGTACTTCACTCTCATGCTATAATACAGTATGAATTCAAGGCTGAGCTATCAAGCACCCTTCTCCACACCGTGCTGCTCTGCTCCCTCTTCTGCCAGGCTGGCTCTGCTCTGGATAGCCCTGTATCATTCCTGCTTGACTGGAGCTTTTCCATGCAGGACTGGTGTTCAAAAGGCTTTGGACCCAATATTTCCTACCCCAGTACTCCATCTAAATTGGGTATTTCAATTTAGAAACATCCTCTTGGAGATGATAATGCCAGTGTTAGTTACGTAGATGAGAAAATGGAACTTAAGGGATGTTTCCCAGGTCGTAACATGGTCTTTCCACACCAGACTCTGCTCTGCTCCTTAGTCAACTGAGTGGGGATACGCTGTCTGCCATCTAGTGTTAGTCACCAACTGCAACTGCACTATGCAAAAAGGACGAAAACAAAAAACTCACAAGACAACACGGTGGCTTTTGGAAAGGTACATAGGCTCTTGTTTAATATAGTTAAAAGAGGAACATGTGCAGGGGAACAGGGCACACATGCTTTCCTCAGAGGAGCTCCTGCCTTGTGGCTACCTGCAGTGGCAGCTCTCCTAGTGAGCTTTAAGAGGAAAAGGTTCCTTTAGAGGTATAGATGGATTTCACTACATTCTCCCCATGAACATGTAACTGTGCAAAATAAAAAGGCAATTTATAACACATTAATGAGGAGTAACTACAAATTCAGACAAAGAAATGAGAAGGAAGGGAGAGAAGAGGAGGGGGCATGGGAAAGGAGTCAGGAGGAGGCCTGGTGAAGGGAAGCTCATGTAGGGCTTTCGGAATTAGCCCAAACCTGTGGGACTGTTGGGCCTGGGATATGATGGAATCACTGGGAGATGCTCTTTTTGCTAACTTTGTGGGTTCCCATGTACAAATCCTGTTCTATTGCACTCTCACCAGTGTCATCTAGGCTGCTATTTTTCCCATGAATGGTAAAACTGAGCTCACTGCCTAACCAAGGCTCCCAAACTAGACTCTCATCAGAAACATGGATCTGGTGTTCCCAGAACTGGACTCGACATTCAGAGTGGTGGGAGGATAGTAGACATCCAGGCACCAGCATCTTACCCCACCTGAGACTCTCTAGGATGCCTGGGACCAGAGGCATCTGAATCTGAGGTGGGTCATGGAGTCTGAGGCCCATGGGCACACATGCTGTGCTCAAGTCCTTATGGTCAGCTCAGTTACAGGCCTGTGGACAAAAGAAAAAAATTCCCACTTTACTAATTCAAAACAACTCTGTTATGGCAGGTTCCTGTTTTCACTATCTCTGGTTTATACAGTTCAGAAGCAGTGCACTGCCTTTTATTAGGGAAAGGTGCAGGCAGACTGAGACACAGCAGGAGAAAAGCCAGGGTGGCCACCCTAAATGTCCTGAGCTTAGATAAGCGGGTCTTTCAGCAGGGCTTTGGTGTGGAAAGTAGAGTAGCCCTGTTCTTCCTCCCATCCTCATTTTCTCTACAGCAGGTTCTCTGAGGCAGAGGGTGGAGAGCAGACTAGCAGCATGACTTAGTCTAAGAGGACAGACGCTGTGACAGCCTGGCAGTCTCTCCACTGACTGAAGATCTCAGCACTGAAGTCTGACAAGTTTGCTGAGCACAGTGACTAGACTTCCCTTCCTTCAGGCAGCAGGACTTGAGATTACGGAATCATCTCTCACTCTTTTCAACAAATCCAGGGTTTGGAGATACCACCTTGTCCTCTTCCCATTGGCCCCTACTTTCCCTTGGCTAATTAAGCTTTTAGTGGCAGTGCTCTTCTCTGACTCTCAGCCTGAATCCCTGGGCCAATGTCTGGCCCTCAGAATGAGCCTTGCAGGCCTCTGCTGAACTCCCTGGCAGCCTTGTCTCTCCACTGCTGGGAGGCTGTACCTCTGTGTGTGTGTTCTCTTCCTGTTGGTTTTCAAGATGTGGTAGGCTATGATGAGGGTGGAAGTGGGGAACACGAAAGGAAGTACATTCTCTAGGAATAACTCAAGAGCTGGCAAAGGTAGTAAAAAATTCTGGTTGACAAATCTCTCTGCTCCCTCATGCAAGCTAGAAATACTTATGTGGCTTCTTTGTCAGAGTTTGATGGTGCACAACTACACCCTTATCAGCAGCCAGAGTAGCCGAGTAGCAGCTTTGAGAAGTGTCTGAGTGTAGACCCCTCTGACCGATTTCACAACAAAGCCCTTGTGTTGCCTCAAGGAGTCCATTTGGAGCACTGGAATCCAAGCTAGGCTGGCCCAGGCTCCAGGCTCCAGGCTGAGGGGTGGCAGGAGTCTAGGGCAATCACTCTTAGGTGCAGCCAAGAGAGCTCAGAAGATGGGAGCCCTGGGTTTGAGAAGATGAGCTTTGTCTCTGTGATATGACCTAGTAGATGACAGCTGGGCCAGAGGCAACAAGCCACTAGCTGCAGCTGGCCCTGACTACCTCACAGTGTCAGCTCCATGCTCAGAAGCATCTCGTCCCATGCTGGCTGTGCCTGCAGTGTAGAGCTGGGGACATTTCCTTTAAAGATGGTGGCCAGAAGGCTGCTGTTAAAACATAAATGAGCAATCTCAAGAAATCCTCAGGTTCTAACCAAGGGAAAGGATGGGCTGTTTTCAGAATTCAGGAATCTGACCATCTAAAGATGCTGCAAAGTCTGAGACTCTCTCTTGAGGACCTTTAGAAGCAACCACTGACCTATGTCTTAAGCCAAGTGTTTTGGCCATGAAAGAAAGGACAGAGATGAATGGGAAAGGGACTGGGTTCCTGACCCAAACTGGCATTCAAGATCCAGAAAAAACACCCCACCCACAGTGGGATAGCCTGCAATGCAGCATAGGCCCAAGGGTTTACTCACCTTTACCCTGTCCCTAGCCTGGGTCAGACCTAAAGAAACCACCACTCTTGGAGGATCAGAGTGAAGCTGTCATCTTGCCACATTCTGTGCTCTCATCAGCCAATAATCAGCTGATGTAGCAGATGGGCATCCTGAATTGAGGCTGACTTTGATGTATTAGGTAGGCATATTTGCCAGGATCTCCTTGTGTCAAGAAGAATCAGCCCCACCTGTGGTGAAGGGGGCACTTGAGGGCAAAGAGGATACCATTTATTATCCTTTCACTTCCTCACCTTACCTTCCAGGCCTAGATACCTGCTTGTTTGTGGAGCCATGGACAAGAGGCAGTTCACCACATTGGCACTGGTGATAGAGCCCTCCTAGAATAACACTACCAGTCTATCAGTAATTCCTCTGAGCCCTGCCTAGCAACACCTCCTGTTCTTGCTTATCCTTGTGCCTCTCTTGCTATAGGGAAAGGTTATGTGAATGCTGTACAGGGGTTAATAAAAAAATACATATGCTCTCTTTAAGGAAGAATGCACAAATGCAGGGCCAGCCCAGGCAAGGTCCTAGACCATGGGGCTTCGGCAAGCTTCTGTGGGCCCAAGGCTGATGTTCAGGAGTGGTGGCTACTGATGAGTCCTCGGAGCTGCTTGGCCACAGTGTCAATCAACTTCTGCTTGTCTCGTTCATTTTTCCGGAACTGTGCAAACATGTTGTTCTTGCGACTAGTATCTTTCATCCTAAACAGAGAAGGAAAGAAAAGAGGGCACAGTGTTTGAGGAGGTGCTGGAAGGAGATGCAGGAAGTAGGATGGCAAGATGTACCTTAACCACTACCCAGAGTGGAAGAGTTCAGAATGTTTCTGTCGCCAAGCTACCTACTCGTCATGGAGCTGTCCTTTGGACACATGCTACCTTCCTGATTTCAGCTGCCACTGGTCAAGAGCTAGCGTTGGTGGGACCAAGTCCTTATCCCCCACACTTCCCCCACCTAACTCACCCTTCTGTCCCAGGGTTATGCACTTGCTATAGGAGTCTGAGACATGGTTGGGGTCCACTCATTATTTCATGAGCATGCTGAGACCTTAGAGATGGAATTTGGAAAGTGAAACAGAAAAAAAAAAGGTCTTAAAATTAATTCCAAGAGAACACAAGTCACTGAGAACCACTGTGCATTTCCAAACCCCACTCTCACTGGTTATTTTTCTGCCCCTAACAAATGGAAGGGCCTTATTGGTCTCTATGAGTCTCACGGTTATGGTTGAAAGGCAGTAAGGTAGGCACAGTGCTGAGGGAAGTAGGTGCAAAAGGTATGTTTATCCTCTTAGTTGACAAAGCCAGGCTTTATATATGAGAGACAGTCCAAGCTTTCAATGGCTGTCTACAGCTTCAGACCTTTCCCAAGAGACAGCCTGAACTCTTACTGGCTGTCTATAGCCTCAGACCTTTGCGTCCTGCTAAAGGTCCATAAATGATATTCCTAGAGCACAAATAATAGAGATGGCTCTATCAGATGGATAGCCCTAATGGAGAGGCAGGGTCAAAAAAAGCTAAGACCAGAATGATACACTGTAGAGCCTCCAGGTCTGGCCAAGCTACTGTGACAGAGCCCAGGACTCTGTTCTCTGCAGAGGGCCCACAACCTACAATGCTGATGACTTACTCTGGCCCAACCTCTGCACACTGATCCCAAGCCTACAACTAGACTCAGTGTTAGGGAATCAAGAGGTGTTAGAGAACCAAGGAGCCCAGTACTCCATGGACAAGGTGGGCTGGCTGGCACCTTTGACCCTGGAGTTGGGCTGGCTCTCTGACTCCATTGTCTCATTGCATGCAGATTGGCCAAAAGAGGGTCTGAATTACTCCCAGGAATATTCTGGGCAATCCTGGGCTTTTTCCCTCCCTTGTAAGGCAGAATTCCTCTGAAGAGGGCAAGAGGTAGAGCCCGTGAATAAAAAGGCAGAGATTCTATAAGGGCAACTTATGTCTTGTATATATGGTACATACTAGGTATAGTGCATGCTTTTCTGTGTATATATGTCCACTGGAATGTAAATAGTCCATAAGAGCATTCTATCTGGTAAGGAACTGGAGCTGTCTGGCTCTCTGACAGTGTCAGCCCAAATTGTGACTTTTTTCCTTGGTCTAAGCTCCGAGTAATTCCTTCAGGCTGGAGTTACTCATCCATGGAGCCACTGCCCACATGTGGAGGCCTGTCCTGGGCTGGGAAGGAGGACAGGTGACTGACCTGTGTTGGAGGAAGGTACAAGGTCTCTCAGGGTTCTGGTGAGCACTGTGTTCACTCCCTTGCACACTAGCTGCACAATTATGTTTGTGGAACTGACAGGGCTTTAGATTATTCCAAAGGACTCCCTTCCTTTTGCTGGGTAAGCTATAAATCTAAACAACACAAAACAGGAAACAGGAAACAAAGAGAAGCCCTTTCTGCATTCACAGGACGTTTGGTTCTACTGATGTCATGACTGCTTGCAGCAGTACAGGGACAGGCAGCTTAAGGGGAGGCTCCCATACTCTGTAGAAGGGAAGAGCCCAGAGGCAAGGATTTTTTGATCATTGAAGCCTATAGTTAGGATCAGACTCTCAGGTGCTCTGAAGGATGATGGCTGCGTGATGGTTTATATGTGGGGATGTACCAAACTCAAGGCTGGCTGGCCTAAGGTACCAGCTGGCAGTGGGGAAAGGGAATGGGTCAGGAGAAGGGAAAGATTCTTTTGAGGCTAGAAGATGTGGATTTCATTGGCCCGGGTGGCCTTTGCCTTTCAGCAATGGAGAGAAAGCTTTTAACCCCACTGACTGGCTGGGGCTCAGCACACAGCTTTGTTATAGGATAGGCCAGAATGGAGAGACCTCACCAATTGCCCTAGCCTAAGGAAGGGTAGAAAAGGATCCCTAGAGAAGTAAGTGACTGAGTACCAACTCAAAGGTGGCAATTTCCACTAGTGAAGAGAACTGTAGCCCCAGGTCGTGCCCTTGATGAGGAATTTTCCTGGTAGATGTGAGTTCTAGAACCTAAAGTCATGAGCCTCCTCCTCAGGAGGCTGCTGAAGAGCGATTCTGTCATGGATGAACTGCAGGCCCCACTCCAATACGTGCGCCAAGCATACCAGGAACCTGAGTGGGAGTCATTCTTTCCCTGGTGCTGATGGGAAAAGTCCTTGCCACCATTGCTGGCCCCAAAGGAATTAGTAAAGCAAGGGTCGCTATAAGGATCAAGGAAAGAGGAGGTACCCAGCCAAGTGATACAGGCTGGTTTAGTAGATTAGTTTGTTAGGGTGGAGACAACTCACAGGGTAGGGATTTTGGTTTAGTTATTAGTGACAAGGAAACCAGAAGGACTTGCCTCAAAGTGATGGAAAAGGCCCAAGTGAGCAATATACTTACTCTCTAGATATCCTAGAGAAAAAAAGTCATTGGGAGAGAGAACCATGGAAGAAAGTTAACACAGAAGCATCAGTCCTCAGCACATCTCTAGGCTTTAAATATACAACCCAGTATCCTGCTCTTGCCTACCCTTTACCTCTACCTTCTCACCCTCTATCATTGTGCACTGTAAGAAGGACATATCTCATTTTTTTCTTTCTGTCTAAGGCTCTATTCTGGCCTCCTAGACACCAGGCCTTGCTTTGCTAGGGTTGGAACATGCTTATAACTGCCCATACATGTATATTTTATATACTGAAAGCTCTCTTGTGTCTAGGCATTCCAATTGTGCCTGAAAAGACTCTAAACATGGATTTTGATCTCTGGCCTGCCAGCTATCAATTAGGTTAGCAAAAGCCAGAGCCTGGCTGCAGTGCATGCCAGATGCCAACATCTACATGACAAGTTGGTTAGCTTTGAGATGTTCGGAGCTGGATAGCCCAGTTCAGTGAGACTATACCTGTAAGGAGCTCTGCTCTACTCATCAACACAACCCAAGGACTTGGGTAGGTTCCCTCTGCTCACCAGCTTGGCCTGAGTTCCAAACCAAGTTATCTTTCTACCTTTTCTTATCTTCTGTAGTTAAAAGATATTGTTCCATTAAGCTACAAGGCCATGCAGAGTCCCACTCTGGCCTGTACTTGTAGTTTGCTAGAGCTCAAGAATTAAGAAGCTACAAGAAGAAGGCCAAGAGCTAAGAGCTAAGATCATTGCTGAGAGCAATGATCGAGATGGCTGACAGCACCTATGGTAGCTTGAAGAACAAAGATGTTTCTCAAGGTAGTGGAAACAGGAAACAACCTTGTTTACCACCCATATCCTGCTGCCCACCTCCCCACACAGAGCACTGGGCTGGCTACTCACTTCTCAAGCAGGGTCAGAGCTGTCACTGGGTTCACCCGGAGGTACTTGCAGTTGGGCTGTCCGTAGTCAGCAAGGTATGTGGACCAATCCCACTGAATGAAGAGGTCCAACAGCTGAAAAATACCCCAATCCCCACACCAAGGATTAACCAAACAGACAAGAAAAACCAGGATCCTAGAAATCCCAACATCCTTTACTACCAGCTAACAGAAAAACTGAAACAAATGTAATAAAAGGACGGACAGCTACAGATCATGGTTACAAGTAAAAGAAAAATAGAAATAAAAAAGGAATAAACATCAGAAGATAGAGAAATCACTGCCACAAATGTAGTTCCATTGCTGAAACCACATACTAGCAGCAGGCCTCAGAGGCTAGTCTGTGAAAAATTAAGACTAGACTGATCTAAAATCTCAGAATAATCACTCACTTACTCATTCAATAAATGCCTGTCATATGCCTTCCACATACCAAGCTCCACTTGTGGAGCTCAAAATTCAACAATGAACAAATGAACAGGGAGCAGTTAGTGAAGCCAGCTTCGCCTCATCTAACACTGATGCTATCCATGTGGATTCTGTGGACTGACCCAGTATCTTGGACAGCCTTGTTGCTGCTTTTCCACTCTTCCACGGGGTTTGGAATCAGGAACTATATTTAGTTGCCAATGTCTCTGTAGTCTTTAATCTGGGATATTTCCATAGCCTTTTTCCTTAAATGATATGATATTGACACTTTTGAAGACTATAGACTCCTGCCTCTACTGCTCCCTTCAGCTTTATCTGATGCCTTTTCCTCAGATGCACAACATGCATTCCCAGAGAGAATACAACACAAACAACAAAGTATCCTCCTCTGGGGGTCACATCTGGAAGCACCCAGTGCTCCTCTTTCTCTCACTGGTGATATTGGTTTTGATTACTTGTCAAGATGTCTGATTTTTCCACTATTTAGTTATGAGGTTGTCCTTTGCAAATAGCAAGCAATTGGGGAGAACATTTAAACCCACATAAACACATTGTTCCTGATTAGAATTTCTCTTTATATATTTAGCATCCAGTGAAGACTTGTGCTTCACACAGACTTCTATATTGGTTACAAACTTAGGATATCCCAACACCTTTCTTCCCTCCACATTGATGAGCTGCCATTCATTTTGCTATTAGGGGGTGCTCTTCCTCCCCCCACCATGTGTGGATTTAGTATTGGTATGGACTCTTGGGCTCTCACTTTCAATGCTTATGCTCATTACTCTGCACTCTGTTTTGAGACGCAGACTGTCCCCAGCTTCGGCAAGTATGAGTTTCTTTAAGTTAGAGCCTGTGTTCCTGTGTTGTCCCCATAATTGTAGCTTTCTGGTTGTGGACTCATATTTAACCAGTTCAGCACTGAGACCAGTCATTTCTTTGAGAAGAAAATTATTTTAATGGGAACACAATGGAAATTGGGATTTGGGTGCCGTGTGCTCTCACTGCTACTGGAGTATCTCTGTTCGCTGCTACTTGGGGGGGGGGCAAATTACAGGAAGCTAAGCTCTTTCAACACATGAGCTGAGAATAATTGTATGTAGTAAATATGCATTTGCATAGACATACATATCTTAAAAATCCCAAGTCCACACCACATCTCCAGGTGTAACCATTGCAGTGCTCTCTTTTATCTTCCTTGGTGAGAACCTGGCTCTCAACATCTTCATCTCATTTGCTCAACCTTAAATATATCTAAATGTGTTCAGCATTGTGTACATACCACCAAAACAACAACAAAGAAACCCAAAGCAAGTCAACACGGAGCTCAGGATCGGTTTCCCATTGTCCCTTCCACCATCAAATGCTGTGTTCATAAGTCACTTGGATTGATCCCCTTCGATGTGGTTACAGTGTTCATCTAAGTGCATTTGGGTTCAGTTTTTCTCATTTGCTTTTAAGATACTCTTCCTTCCTATCCTTGATGATTTTTTAAAATGTGTAGAACATTAGCATTCTTCAAAAGTCAAAATCACAAAAAGGTTAACCTTCATTGTTCCCCTTTCACCTCAGTTCCTCCTGTGCCACACTGGCAGACAATGCCATTGCTTTTAGGGTGTTCTTCTATTTGTGAAGATAAGCAGATGCATGTATGCTTTCTTATTTCTCCTTTCTTTTTCCAGAAAGTAACTGCCACATGCACCCTTCAGGGAATCTTCCTTCTTAAAATGACAGGTAGAACATGGATGGAAGAGATGAAAGGAGAGCTAACTTAAGATTACTGTTTCCCAAATGTCATTAACCTTCACAATTTTGACTATAACTGCAAGCTACCAGTGTCAAGTCTACCTACGTTTTTCTTTGTGCTGACTTGTGTTTTAATCATAAAAATGTAAAAGCTCACTTTACATCACCATCACTACTGGCAAAAACTAATCCAGAACTTGCATACTAGTACCACAGAGACGGCATTATCATCAGGGAGACAGAAAACAGCTTTTCCACTAGCTCTAGTGCAAATCTGTGTATCATCTCAGCTGCCTGGAACATCACTGTTGTGGTCTTCTGCACCTCCAGTATCCATCCAACCAATGTTTTAGTGTTAGTCTGTGAACCAAGAGCTGAGTGATAACTGTGTGTGCAGGACAGAATTGAGTGGCCCATGTGTACCAAGAAGAAACTGGAAAAGAAGTTCCTTCATCACAAGGGACCAGAGCACATGTAGGCCATGTGCTGGCTAGGAGGTCCACAGCTAAGGGTTTGGTGAAGCTGGATGTGTTGGTCAGCCATATGGATGGTTTATAGAGGGAAATAAACTAGACCTTCCTCCTCATTCTTCTCATACTAGCTTTCCCAAAATGAACTTGTGATGGTTTTTACCCACTTGTCAGAACATTGCTAAAATTCTTGATTCTGTAGGTGCTGACTTGTAACAGAATTTACATTTATTTCTATAAGACTTGAAACAAATAAATGAAATAGTTTCCCTAGCTTGGATTGTTTTAATAAAGATGTAAACGTGCTGAATTCTGTTTTTTAAAGGTTTAAAGTGTTATTAGAAAATTCATAGTAAAATAAAAAAGTAATTACCAAGAACAATAATGGTATTATCTCATTCAGCATATCCAAGAAATCTGTTTTATGTCCAGTATCCACTGCACTAATAGTTAATGGAATAAAAATGGAATTTCAACTCTCATAATCTCTGCCCAAAAGGGATAACATTATTGGACTCTTATGAGATGCAGAAATGGTTCCTTTTACATCAATATGCAGAAAGTTCAATTCACTTCTAAAGTTTTAAAAGCATCAAATATATGCAAAGAATTGGGCTGCATCTTTCAGGTAATCTTACAATGAGTAGTCTTCTATTAGACAGATAAATAAAAGAAAAACATGAATAACTAACCCAAGATAAATTAGTCAAGTGCCATTGAATAATATACTGACTGTTTCTCTTTTGGAACTACCGGCTGAAAACACTGCAGTTTCCATTTGTTATTTATTTGTTTGTTTGTTTATTTATTTATTATTTGTGTGTGTGTCTTTTTTGAGACAAGGTCTCCCTGAGCCCTAGCTGGCCTGGAACTCACTATGTAGGCCAGGCTGGCCTTTATCTCAGAGAGACCTGCCTGCCTCTATCTCCTGAGTGCTGGGATTAAAGCATGTGCCACCATATATAAATATAAATTGTGGTACAGAAAACACACTCAGACAGAGTTTATTCTGGTGATTGGGTAATGCCACAAAGATGATGTGATCATTTATTCAATGTCAAGTAATAGAATGCTTACATATTTTGTCATAGAGTTCAGAAGTTACTTGCATTTCCAACATCAGTAGCAGATTTTGTTTTCTTTTTTTTCCTTTAAATAATTTATTGAGATTTTCATACAGGCATATAAGCATATAAGGTGTTTTGATCAAATCCATGCCCACTTCCTCTCTTCCAACTCCTCCCATATCTCCCAGATTTTGTTTTCTTAAAATACTTTTATTTTGAATGATTAAAAACTACGTAAAAGTTACAAAGAAAGTCTAGATGTTCTTCTGCCCCCATTAGCTAGCCTTTTTGTGTTTGTGGTACTGGTGATTAAACTCAGGGCTAAGCAAGCGCTCTATCACTGAACTACCTCCCCAGTCCTACCTGATTTCTTTAATATCTGGTGTTATCACTACAGCACAGCTGTCAGAACCAAGAACTTAAATTCATATCAACTATAACTTTGTTCCAGTGCCATCAAGTTCTCCTTCAACATTCACTTTCTGCTCCAGATTCCAATGGAATGTTCCACATTGTGCTTGGTCACATGCTTTCTTAGTCTTTCAATCTGTTACTATTCTTTGGTACCATCTTTGTGACACTACCCAATCACCAGAATAAACTGTGTGTGTGTGTGTGTGTGTGTGTGTGTGTGTGTGTTCTGTACCACAATTTGTATTTGCTGCTTACAAACAGAAACTGCAAGAGTCGGGCATGGTGCCACATGCTTTAATCTCAGCTATTATTTTTTCAAGACCATGGTACTTAATGTCCCTCGATTTGGGTGTGCCAAATATTTTTTCATGATTGGAGTGAAGCAAAAGTTCTCAACCAGCAGACAGTTTTGCCTCTGAGGGCACAGGCGTGTCTGGAGATAGTTCTGGTTGTCATGGGCTGGGGTGGTGGTAACACTGGTATCAGGGGGTAGAGTTCAAGGATTCTATAAAACATCTTACAGTACAAAAGGAAGACATCATACAATAAAAGGTTATTGAGTCCAAAACATTAATAAGGTTAAGGTGTCCTGGATTGAGGTTATACATTAGGCATGGTGGGGGAGGGGGGAGGACAACCACAGAAGTATGACAACATTATTTTAAAAACTTTACATTTATTTTTGATGTGTGTGTGTGTATGTGTTTGCGCATACACATGTTCATATGCACACATATGCATCATGGCGTATATGTGGAGGTCAGAGGACAACTTGTAGGTTTCTCCTTCCATCATGTGGTCCCAGGAATCCAACTCAGGTGGTCAGACTTGGTGGCAAGCACCTTTCCCCACTGAGCAATCTTGCTGGCCTCTATTACATTATTTAATGCATCAAGTCATGGAGACATGATGACCATGCCTCTCCTTCCAGGCAATGTTAATATTAACTTGACCACTTGGTTCAGGGTGCAAGCGAAAAGTTCTCAACAGCAGTATCATTATTTCCTTTTGGGATTAATAAATTTCTTGGGGAAGATATTGTTTCCAACTATACAAACCTCCTGATTCTCTCCAGCCTTTGGCCTGCCACTGGTGAATGGATTTTGCCTAAAGCAGCATTTACCATGATGTCTGCCCACAAGATTTTCTACTGTCTTCATTCCTTTTACAGTTATTAATTTCAATTCTTCTGTGAAGAAAAGCACTGTTACTTTCCATTTAGTCATCTAATTGTATCAGTATACATTTCTGAATATTTATTTTATTTTTCAGGTTATAATTCAATATAATTATTATTTTGTGGTTCAAGTCATTCCAGCTTTAGTTTTTAAGAACTCTTTAGGATTGGGTCGCCTCTGTATTTTTGACCTGTCACTCTCCTTTTTTGAATACTTTTTTCTTTTCGGGTACTCCAAGATGCTCCAAGCTCATCTTGTATCTTTTTTTCCATTGCCCTAAATGTAGACTCAATTACTTACCCAAGGTACTTTGGTTCTTCCTAGAGGAGAATTGTATTTAGAAAGCAAGGTCTGAGCATATAGTCTACTCATTGCTACTGGGGAGTACTGCACCCAGGCCTCTTTAGTGGGCAGAACTAAGGAAAAAATGTGTGTATATTACATGTGGAATTCTGTATCTATGTGTGCATACATATCAAAAATCATGAGTTTACATTGATGCCTCCAATTCCAACCCAGCACTACAGAGTTCTTTCTAGTCCCCTCCTTCTTTCCTGATTTATCACCTTTTTTTCCGACAGGAGAAACCTGGGAGTTATTATCTATAATAGCTGACATATTTGTTTAATTCTCCATAAAGTGGTTTCAGAGTTGCTAACCCACACCCCTGCAAGACACAAATTTACTAACTGGAGTACAGAACTGGGATATGGTTCTTTTTGAATCCTTACTGGTTTCTTCAGTTACTGAGGTTAGGTCTTTTTTTCATCACATGTCTGTTGTGATTATATTGATCTTCTGTGATGTAGTTCTGCCCTTTTCACTGTTTCTGCTTGATTTTGCATTCATACGCATTTTGGTCAATTTAACTGTTTACTTTGGGTATGAAAAATATATTATAGTTCTAAAAGTCAAAGCCATATGAAAAGTATACTGAGAAAGGGCTCCTCCCACTGTCAGTTCTTTCTACATCTTCTATTTGCCCCATTTAGGTAACCCAGATAGTTGCAGTTTATCCTGCTTTTGTTTCTTTTGCATAGATGAACAGACATTTTCTTGTGCCTTCCTTTCTCATTTGAAGGGTACACTAGAGTTATTCTCCTGCACTTTCCCTCAGAGAAATATATCTAGAACTCAATCTCTAGTAGAAGCTTTTTCCTCAGGAATGATCACATTCTGTACTTATTCATACAAATAATGTGGGGGTTTTGTAATCTAGAGTTGTCATTTTCAAGGGACAGACCAGATATGATATTTGGGAGCATTTCACTGCTAAGCGAGGAGAGTAAGTGCTGAAAGGTATAGAGTAGAAGATGGCGAAAAAAGTTAGGGCTAACTTGATCAAAGGAGAATTCAACAGGTCATTAATGATGCTTTGATTTCAAATAGATGATCTGCTTATGACAGTTATCAGAACAGGGAATTAAACTAGTAATGTGACAACACTAGTTATGTGACATTTTATAAGCTACACAGGTTAATTTGCATGATAAATCATATGATTACAAGTTATTATATAAAGCTGTGTACAAGTGGGACAATATGAAAAGGGAATGTTGAATGGGAATGCTGACTAGGTTCTACTGAGTAGAATACCTGCTTTCCTGCTTGCTCCTATATGACTTCTATCTATGCAACTCTTAACTAGGGCTGTGGCAAAGCTCTAAAGCTGCCTGTTATACTTTGTTGTTACTTTTGACCATTCCTACTGTTAAACAGTACTCAAGTTATACATCTGATTTCATGGTGGCAGGTAGTAGAAGAAGAAAGAGAAAAGACAAGCAACTGGCAGTAGTCACCAAGTAGACAAAGGAGGGATGGCTTCTTGGCTTACATGCCCCCCAGAGGCTAGAGCCGTTTGGGTGTTTTTAAAATCTTCATTGATTCTGCCTTTGAGTTTGAGTCTCCTCTGAGGCTAGGCCAAACTTTTAAAAGTAGCTGAGAAAGACCAGAAAAATCCAAAGGAGTGAAGTCAAAATGAGCCCCAGCCATTTGCAGAGTTCTAGGAAAGGCCTTAAAGTAGCATCAAGATAAAGTAGACTCTGCTGACCTTTGTTAGTGTGACTAATACACACACATCTCCAGTAGAAAACACACCAATAATTCAGATAGATGACTTGCTCATGGCCAAAGAAGGCAATCTTCAGTGTTGGAAATGGTGGCTCATGCCTTTAATCCCAGCACTTGGAAGGCAGAGGCAGGTCAATCTCTGTAAGCTCAAGGCTAACCTGGTCTACATAGCAAGTTTCAGGTCAGCTGGGGCTACAGAGACACCCTGTCTCAAAATACCAAAAAAAAAAAAAAAAACCACCCCCAAACCAAGAAGGCAATCTTCAAGTAAACACTGTAGACTAATATTGAAGCATGCTCTTTTGCTCTCTGAGTTTCCAAGTCTCTTTGGCAGAAAGGGCTATTCAGAAAGAGCCTAGGAGAAGATGCTAGTACATGCCTACTGCTAGACCACTGCTGGCTACTATACCATTCATTGTGTGCCCATTCTAGGGTAAAGAACATTGTTGGACACATTCTGCTGTCATTCATTGCTAATTCTTCAGCTATCAACCTCTTCACCCAGTTGTGATGGTTAATCTTCACTGACTAGATTTAGAATCACTTAGTTGTGTCTGTGAGGGTATTTCCAGAGTGGTTTAACTGAGAAGGGAAGATATACTTCAAATGTGGCCTGGGTGCTTAGACTGAATATAAGGGGAAGAAGGAGCAGGAAAACATAAGTACCAGCATTTATCTCTCTGCTTCCTGACCCTGGATGCTGACACAATGTGATCAGCTGCCCTGCATTGTAGCTACCACAACTAGAGCCACTCTTACTACTAAGCCTTCTCTGCCACAATGAACTACATTCTCAAACCATGAGCCATAATAAGCTCTTCCTCCCTCAAGTTGCGTTTGCTATGTATTTTGCCACAGGTAGCATTGCAGCTCCCAAGGGTGAGAACAACATTTCTCCCATGACTCCTCTACAGCATGGCCCAGCACACTGCTAGACTTCCAGCAGGTCACCAGCAAACATATCAAATGGAATTAGACTAGATGAGCAGACATTTTGTAGCACCTATATTGGGCAGATGATGGACCAGATTTATAATTTGTTTCCCACAACCAATCTGCTAAGTAGACCAAGTCAAGGGTTCTCTTGAGTGACACTAGTAGGGATGTATGAGGATGAAGGAGACATCAAATTAGAGAGATGCATCCATGATCAGGAGGAGCACCAGGGTTCCAAGGGAAGGTACCCATAAGCAGTACATAGGAGCGAAGAGGATGTTGGTCATGTCTAGACAAGCTTCACTGGGGGGACTGGGCTGTTGGTAAAGCCTCTTCTTTCCGGGATGTAGCAAAGATCCCATAGAGAGCACAGAATGGCAGAAGCAAATGTAGGAACACACACAGAAATGGAGACACTGTTAGCAGCCATACCCTGCTTCCCCTAGGAATGATTTTGTTGACATCTTTCTCTTGAGTAAACTGAATCCTATAGAAAATTCTACTCCCAAAGCAGGCGTGTCCTTGAAGTAAAAGGCAAACTTGAATGTGTACTTTATATACATCCAAAGGAATTCTTCATGTTAAACAGGACAGACTACAAGATGATAATAACATGCTTCTCTGAGTTACTTACCATATAATCTATCAAAAATTCTAAATATGCTCTGTCTTTGTGGCTCCTGTAAGTACAACGTACTTACTCGTGGAAACAGTAACATACACAACACTAGGAGTTCCTTGCCCACTGACTGCTTCAAACAGGATAAAACTCATCATATCATGGCAAGGTGTTTTTTATAATCTACAACCCACAGTGCTTCTTAGGAGGCAGCAGGGTGCAGCAAGAGCAAATGCAGGCTAAGTAGCCTCCAACTGAGAGAGTGACCCCAGATAAAGCTCCTATCAACAGCAGAGGGCAGACCAAGAGAACAACTGTAGAAAGGCTGCTCAATAGCTGACTTGACCATGATACATCTGTGTTTATAGCCAGGATTTCCCCTGACCCCATGCCCCTGGCAATGCAATTCAAAGAATAGCTTTAGCCTGCCTCTTGTATGACCTCAGAAGTGCTTCCTGACTCAGAAATCTGGGCAAATGTCGGAAAAGGAATTGGAAGACTTTAATAAACACAAACTCAGTACCAACAATGTATCAAGCACTCTTGAGTACCACACAGGAAAAGGTGGTGAGATGCCATGTCCAGTCTTGAACTTTGCCTGGTAAATGAGCAGATGCAGAGTGGTAGGCACTAAGATACTGTGGAGGGGCATGATAAAAGTTCACAAGAAGGGCTTCTAAGTCCCAGTCAGGCAAACAGGTATTGCTAAGGGTGGGGTGGGGTTCCAGGCAAGGAAGGATCTTTGAGAAGTGCTCTGGACATAATTAGGACAAAGGAAGCAAGGGGCCAGTGGCCTCCGTATTAAGGAGGCTAAGTTAAGGAGACTGAATTTTAGCTCTGAGCTTTTCTCCTTTTTTCATCAAGGCTGCTACCTGCTCTTCTAGAGCAGAAGATAGAAAACTACCATCATCACTGTTTTTGGTAAATAAAGCTTTATTGGTGTAGAGCTACGTTCATTAGGTAATATCTTGTCTATGGCTGCTTTTGTGCAGTTGTCAGCTGAGGCAAGAGACTGTGACAGACACTGCATGGCCTGGAGAGCCTAATGCTGCACTCTGGCCTTTTCACAGGAAAGTCTGTCTTTAGATCCGGGTCAGAGAGAGGAGTGGGGATTTCCTCAGATGGGAGATACCTCACAACTATCATGTAATATACACAAATAAAATCGCTTTATAAATTAATTCTTAGCTTAAAACACTGAAGAAAGGAAGGCAGGAAAATGAGAAGGCTCTCAATCATAAAAGTATGGCAATACCTTCATTGGTCTAACAATCAGCACCAGCATTCTTTTAGGAAAGAGAAATACTTGAAGAGATTTCTTGCTTAGGGAAGACCATTAATGTGCAGAGACATCCAGTAGAGAAGGGAGGGGAAACTTATTCTGGTAGTAGTAGTCTGAGAGTAGACTTTGAAGTCTCTATTTAATTACTATGTGTGAGAAGGCTAAGAAGGAAATCTCTAATGTGGTTCTGGACAACTCTGGAGGCCTGGATATTAAATAGGTAGCTTTTAAAAGCTGTTGCTGTGTCGTTTAGATCAATCTCTAGTTCTAGATGCTAAAGTGAAGGATTTCTGAGTGTGTGTGTGTGTGTGTGTGTGTGTGTCTATCTGTCTGTCAGTCTGTCTGATGTCTGTCTGAAAGAAGCAACTGAGGGCACATCTAGAAAGCTGCAAGCTGCACTGCAGAGCCAGGAGAGGTCAGGAGACACAAAGCTGGGAAGCACATAGGAGTTCACAGAAGCCCAGAGGAAGTCTCTGGACTTTCCACAAGTGACAAAACTGGGGTGGGGGAGCTTCCAGGATTCTCTGGTTCTCTTCCTGAGTCTTACAGCAATGGCCATACCACATGCTTGCTCCTGGAACTTCCAGGAGGGTCTGGCCCCCACTTTTCACCAGCTGAGTGAGACCATCAAAAGAGGGAAGAGGTAAGTCATGCTATGTGATCTGCTGCTGCCCCTGTAGGCCAGTTCCCTGGATGCAGGCTTTGGGATGTGCTGTCTTAGTGGGCAACTGTATATCAGAAGCTTCTTCTCAAAGGGAACATTGCCTCAGAAATATTTATTTGCATCATAAATATGGGTTTCTAGGTTTTTCTGTCTAAAGCTTTCACTTCTAAGGCTGTTGTGGTAGAGAAAAGGAAAGCTAGGCTCTCCTACTATCTCCAGGTAAAGCCTAGGTAGAGATGACTCTGGGATGGAAAAAACAACACCAAGTATTACTTTCAGTGATGCTTCCTTGTGAGGCCACTTCTCACTGACCACAGTATTCATCCTGCTGTGGGGGCAAATGGGAGGTCCTTGCCAATACAGGTTGACTGAGTTGCCCTTTGTTGGGGTGGGGAAGCAGCAGGTGAGAAGTTTGGATGGACTGAACTTGGGACAGCTTCACTTCCAAGCCTGCTCTTTCCCTTCATCTCATCTTGGGTCTCATTTGGGTCAAGATCCAGCTTGTACAGGAAAGCAGGGCAACATACAGCAGCAGAATCTGAGAAGGAGGTGTACAGGGTGAGAGAATAGAGAGAAGTCTTCCCTGTCTAAGGATTTTTAAAGTTAATGTACCATGAGGGAATGGAAGCAGTTTACTAAGCAAGATGGACTTTGCAGTAGATAGCTTGAGCTGAAAGTTTTCAGGTAGGAAGAGCTGAGACAATGAGAGTGTGGCCAAGGATGGAAGGAATGGAAAGCCACTGCCTCAGTTCCCACTGGAAAGTTTCAAGGGTAAAATTTCATGCTCCACCCAAGTCTTCTCTTTAGCAAGATATACCAAGTTAATTAGGATCATCATCAGTCCTCTGCTCCTATCCATCAGCCAAGCTAATGTACCTGTCCTATATGTAGTAAATGAGGCTGATATGAAGAGAATGTCAAGTTCAAATCAGTGTTTAAAAGCTTGAACACAAGCACGATCAACCAAAGGCTTCTGAAAAGATACCAAATGAGTTGCTGCCCCACAGACAGGTAAAGGAATCTCTGCCTCCCTCCTGTCTCTGCTGGCAGGGTCTATTCCACAGAGGATTCTCAGGCCACACCCAGGCAAATCATTAGGAGGGGAGAGAAGGTTTTTGGTGTCTACTGTACCAAGTGGCATGTGTTTACACAGAAAATCTTAACTGGATTCTTTCATAATTCTGTGACAGCTAGCAGTGGCCCATTCCTATTGCTGTGAACAAAAGTGAATTGACCAAGATTATACTTTAATAAATTAAATGTCTTAAATTTTAATTTAAGCCTTTTAAACTCCAAAGTGACACCATTCTGAAATGCCAACTTACTTCTGGAAGGAAAAGGCTGTCAAGGGCTAAGGTCCTCCTTGTCCTGTATTTGTTCTCACTAGAGAAAAGCAGATGTATCAATACATATCTGACTTCTTTTATGCTGGTCTTTAGCTTCAGATATGGCCAGTACATAACATGACTCATCAGTTAAAAACAATGAAATTAGATCTCTACAAATCTGAGTATCTAAGTATGGCATGAGGCAACTGAGGTGTTCTAAGGGCTGGATGGACATCTGACTTACCTAGTCACTACACAAGCTGGAACCTGGGAGGTGCCAAGGACAGAGTAGGCACTAAGTGAAATCCCCGGATGCAATAGAGGTCACTGAGGGAACCATATGAGTAGAGTGCTGTTGTGGGATAAGTTTAGACTGCAGAACCAAGGAGCCCACCCTCAGCTGGCAAGTATGCCTCATTGATGGGGTGGTTTCTGAGGACAATTAGTTTTTTAAGTATACTAGGCAGCAGTACTTAGTCACCCCCAGGGGAGACAGGAATGCCAATGCAGACTTCAGGAAGATTCTATTCAGCAACTGACTTAGAGAGTAAGATTCCCATATACCTTTACTCAGTACCAGACTCATTTCCATGAAGCTCAGAGCAGTACACACACAGATCTAGTAGATGTTTCAAAACATCTTGGCCAAATCTAAGTGGCCCATCCAATCTGCTGAAAAAAAAGGGGGGGGATCAACAAAGAACATAAAATCATGTCACCCCTGGTGAATAAATGTCAACGGTTTGTCCAAATAAAACATTGAAGAAAGGGGAAGAGTTTCCCTCCTCTGTTCCCTCACCTCACCTGCTCTCATGACTATTTGGCATCTGCTACCTGGTTTTATGCCTTATGGGTATACATACATGCATATAAAGCACTAAATGTAACTTTTTATAATTTTCTTTCTTATATCCATTCTTATATTTTCAGGACCTATCCATAATGATCAGTCCAAATTTGTTTATTCCATTATTAAACTGTTATAAATAGTATTCTCCAGTAGATAAGAATATTGGAAAATACCATAATGTGCTTATCAGCTCATTCCTGGTGAGAAGTTGCCCAGCTATGCTCCGGCTGGCTGGTAGGAAGTCTTCTAGCACTCAAAGAGCAGACAGCAGGTTATGTGAGCGTAGTGAGAAAGAACTGCCAGTCAGTTTTTACCACCATGCACCTGAATGTATGATGGAAAAAACATCAGGTTCAGTGTTGTAGGCATTCCCTGAATTTGATCCCACTGCAAGTGACACAGACAAAACCCCAGTATCAGTCTAGACCTAAGGAGAAACCCATCTGTCCTTGGAGGAGGACACAAATACCAGGTGGATAACCCTGCCCTGACCAGGACAGTGATGAATACCAAGTATCTTGTCTCTAAACTGTGACTGAGGGTTACATTCCCATTTCAGAATCCCTAGGACTAGATCACCCTATAGCTTTTTCTAAGGGACCTAAGGTTGACCTGGAATATCAGGAAAAGCTCTGATTTCACAACTACCATCTTCAACTATCCTGCCTCTGAAATTCTCCAGCAGTTAAGTGCCCGTTAGGCAGCAATTGAACTCAGAAGGTGGGAGAAGTTAGGAGAAAAAAGAAGCCTTGGTGTGGGAGAGCTTTTTATCACTCACTCTCAAGAGGTTTGAGGATAGAGCCTCTTCACCCAGTCTGTATACACAAGCTTAATCTTCTTGTTGTGTGACTACAGCAATTGGTTTTTATTCTTTGAAGGCATGAGAGTCTTGATCCAACATTTTACCTGTATGTTTATTATCTCTCCATTATAACATGGTCTCTTGTTGGGTGTCAGCAAACCACTAAATGTTTCTGATTCAGTTTCTTCATGTTAGACGAGTTTTTGTTAAAAGCTGCCCCGGTTTGTTGAATTAGGATATGAAAGGACGTATGATAAGTGAAAGTACACCCAAACTTCCCCTTGCTCTCACAGTTGACTATACTGCTACCACAGAGGTATCATTAACAATCAAAGTTTTCCACTGACCTTCACAGTAACAAGAATCGTTCTGACTTCTGCCTCAATGCGATGTAGACCTGAGCTCCTGGGTCTGATCCAAGCTACGACTCCCTTCTACCAACCCCAGAGCCATCCTGTCCATTTCCTATGAACCAGAGTCATATGGACACTCTCCAGATTAGCATTTGTCATGTGCTTTGTTCCTGGGAACAAAGTTCCTTCAGGGACCTTAACAAGGGCCAGACTGTAAGCACGTTTTTTTTTTGTTTTTTTTTTTAAAGAGACCACCCACTGTTTGAAAACTTTGAACAATATGTAGGAAGAACAACTTTTCTTTCTATGTGAGAACTCTCCCATGTCCATAAGGAGTACATATCAAGTAGACAATGGAAAATACCACCTTGTTCGAGTCAGGCCCTTGTCTTGTATTTTCCATCTCTGACAAGCCATGCTCCTGACTTGAAGACACTGTCCTTAGCTAAGTTTTCCCCAAAATTTTCCATCTCCTACCCCCATACAGTTTACAACACTGAACTGAAGACAGGGTTGGAAGGGTGGCCAGGAAGCCTTCAGTTAAGGTGAGAAGCTGTGCTGAGCCATCCCCATCACTCTGCCTAGATGCTGTAATCAGCTCTGGCCTCTCATGCTTTCTTACTCCTGTGCCCTGGGGCCAATTATTAACCCCTCTTTAAAGTGGAAATAACTTGGCTTGGTAAAGTGCTCAGTAGAGCCTGGAATCTAGCAGAGCATAGCCAGCATCAGCAAAGATGACCATGCAGACAGTGAAGATGGCAGATGTTCCTGCTTTTATAGCCCCACACTTCACTCATGCTATTTTTGATTTTGAAAGCCCTCTTTTCCTTTCTTCTTTCCAAATTCATCACATTCTGTCTGAAGAGATCTTGAACAGCCTTCTTCAATCTGTCTCTGGCCCCTATTCCATTTGCTGGTACAATGGCCTATCAGAAATTACTAGTTACTTCCTTGGTCTGGTCTCTTTAGGAAGATTCTAGGCTTCTTAGACCAGGATGTTTTTCTCTGTTTCTACCTGGAACAGGTCTAGACCTTTGGTAGCTAAGGACAGTGGAGGGGCTTTCTATGTTCAGGTCCCAGAGAAGTACCAGGCATATAATATCAAGAGAATGTCACAGCTAAAGATTGTGTCCCTCTTAATGCTCAATACTTTTGGACTTCCTTTACCAACTTGCATAGCTAAATGGTGAAATCCTACACTCTGAATCCCTTCAGTGAGCAATGAGTTCTAGAGGCTAGCTTGAGGTTAATACTTGCCAAGGGTAATCTGCTGAGCAATGATCTGCTCCAGATCCTAGAGCACTAATTACACTTCCAGTTGCAAGAAGTCAGACCCATGGTACAGCAGAAGGCTTCCCATGTAGATTTGTTCTGGCCCAGCAGCTCTGGACTGCTGGGTACAGGGTTTATGCTAAATGAGAGTTGGCCTCAAATCAAGTGGCCACTGTTTTTCTGTAAGTTGTGAGGCTCAGCTATTGCCCCTCTGGTATTAATTACACTCTATCCACTTCCCAGAATCCCCTGGCCTTGTCTACAATGGCCTAGACACTTCAGCACAGCTCTTCGATGGAAGCAATATGGCACAGGACTCTATACAAACACTGCTCAGCTCTCCTTGGATGCCAGCAAAGGCCCTCTCCATTCTCTTGCCTCTAAGCAGAGAGTCTCACCTCTCAGCAGTGAGCAACTTCAGGCATATTCCTTTTTGTTTTCTTGTACTATCTCTGTATGGTGAGGAGTGAAGTGACTGAGAATGCACTGCAGGAGGCCAGTGTCCTGGCTCAGCCCTGAGAGCATGACAGCGCACATCTTTCCCCTCCTGTGCTACCCTCTGGTTTTCTGAGGTCAGTTCCAGGGTCTGGCTCATGAAGTGGTGGTCTCCACTCTGTGGTGGTTGTTTCTTCATGCTCTCTAACAGGGGAAGAATGGGTGGAAAGGCTCAGCCACAGGATACTGGACTGTTTACAGTTGGCCAGGCCAAGATTAGTGTGAGCACAACATATGCCAAGTCCATTGGAAGTTACATTTTCCTTTTGTTTACACATTACAGAGGAGAAGACCAGAGGAAGAAAAAAAAGCAGGTGACCTCCTGCTAACCTCACGGTCTGCTAGAGGCTGCTGCCCTCACCTCTGAATGAACTTTCAGATTATCTCACACAAGATTCACCTTGCGCTGAACTTGTATGCCTGCTCTGAAGCCCCCAGTCACGTAGCTGTGATTAAACATTACAGAGTGGCCATAAATTTACAGAAGTATTATTGTGGCTTGCTTTCCTTTCTTCTTTGGGAGAGGAAGAGAGCAGTGGGTTTGGAATGGGGGTGGTGGTTAAAAAAAGGGAAGCCCGTAGCCAAACAAACAGTTCCTTTTTACAGTTCTGAACAATAACCAAAAACATGGTATAGGTGTCCCAGAAAGCAAGAGATGACACTAGAGAAATCAGAACTCTAGAAAGCTGCAGAGCCCCACGCCTGAGAGCTGTGGTGCTGCTGGTTCCATTTCCAGATAACCTCAAAATTTGCAGATGATGCACAACTTGTCTGTCCTGAACTTGTCTGTCCCTGAGAGGAGGGACACTTTCCCTTGGGTTTGCAAGTGACAGGGAAGCAGGCAACGGAAAGGAGGCTGTAAGAAAACACTTAAAAAAATCTGAGCTGCTATGAGAGATGAAGTCCAAAATCTGGGACATTTAAGCAGAGACTGGATGAAGACAAGACCATGTTCTAAAGGAACACCTCAAAGCTGTACCCAGGCGACTGACCAAATGACATAAGAACGTTTATTTTTGTGATTCACTGTTTTGTGCTTAAAGTAGAAAAAAACTGGATATTTCACTGACAGTTTGCTAAACTCTCTAGGATTCCAAACCTAAGAGACGCCTACAACAGGTCTGTGCTGACCATGAGACAATGAGACCTCTATATTCAGAAAAGGCCAGGGAATGCTCTATTTGATCCAAAAGAATTGTAAAAAGTAGTCAGGAAGCCCAGACTGAGGTGATAAACTCTGGCCAGCAAAGTCATCTTTGGAAGGGAGTTGTCCTGTCTCTGGTTACCCCCCAGCCAAATAGGGTGCTAACCAAGCTCACTGCTTCTATGGCTGGCAGTGTCCACTGGAGCAGCAGAGCCCAGGGTCTGTCCACACAAGGAAGGCAGCTGATGGCTCAGCTCAGCGCTACCTCTCAGCAAAATCTCTTACTACTGGGAAGATCAGCCAGGAGCCAGACACAGGCTTTGGAAGTGCTCATGTGCCATCTGGCACAGAGAGCTCTACCAGAGAATGAGATGGCCATGGTGTCTGGGAGTGTTAGAGATTGAAGTCCTGACCAGGAGTTCTGAGGTTCAGTTTTGTTCTGCATAGATAGAAGCAGGGATATGAGAATCATGGAGTGCTGAGAGCAGGCAGGGTGCTGCAATGAAGTCAAGTTTACACACAGGTGCTGGCAAAAGGCAAGGAGAGAGGCTTTGTGGGGCAGCTAGGTATTATGCAGACATACACAAGAGGGAAGGCAAGCCAGTGCCAAGAGCTAGAAAATGAGATTAGACTCTGGGTGGAAACATGGGAGAAAAAGCATGATAAAACTCTCATTTGTTGAGACATTTGTTGAGTGGGTTAGGTATTACATTATCACTGTACTATACTATGCATTGCCAGGACAGTCTCACTAGTGCAACCTGAGGCAGATACTGTCATCATGCCAATACACGCAAGGTGATAGTGCATCAGAAATTTAAGCAAATGCTCAGAATTACAATGAGAGTAAGTAGGAAGTCAGATATGACACATCTGTAAATCTGAGAGTAGAATTCTGGAAACAGAATTAAGGAAGCATAAAAGTTCATGCCAGCCAGACTGAATAAAGTTTCCCATCATCCTTTAGAGCCCAGCTTAAGTCCCCACCTCCTCTAGGAAACCCTGAATCCTTCTCTCAGAGTCTGAGGTTTATCCCCTCCATGAACTCGGTCTGTATTTACTGCTTATGGTGCACAGGAAGTGCTGTATCACAGATTTGTCCATTCTTCTTTTTGTCCCTTAAAATTGAAAAGTTGATTATGTCAGTAAACCAGATGTTGATATAGAGAAAAACCTGAGTGTTTTGTGTTTGCGCTCCCAGAATAGAACATCAGTTCTTTGAGAGCTGAGGCTTAAATGGGACCAAAATATATTGTAACTAAACCCCCAGAAACTAACAAAAAGCTCTTGGTATACAAAGTAAAGAGAAGTTATGTGTCAGGGTTCTTGTCAGTGAAATGTGCTTGAATTCAAGAAGGGGAATGCACACAAGAGAAGAACAAACTCTTGCTTTGTGTCT
Source organism: Nannospalax galili (assembly GCF_000622305.1). NCBI lineage: Eukaryota > Metazoa > Chordata > Mammalia > Rodentia > Spalacidae > Nannospalax > Nannospalax galili. The sequence goes on from NW_008360310.1 coordinate 1,340,008, forward strand.
TTCTTTTTCATCAACATATGTAGCTTTCTTATGCATGTCCACAAAAATAGCATGTGCTTTTTACAAAAAAAAAAATCAGAAAACTCATTAACAGAAAGCATAATGGGAAACCATCATCCACAATCTCACCTTCCAGATATAATAAAGGTCAACGGTTTCTTATTAGGCCTCAAACTCTTGCTTTTTGTCTTTCTTTTTCATCAACATATGTAGCTTTCTTATGCATGTCCACAAAAATAGCATGTGCTTTTTTACAAAAAAAAAAATCAGAAAACTCATTAACAGAAAGCATAATGGGAAACCATCATCCACAATCTCACCTTCCAGATATAATAAAGGTCAACGGTTTCTTATTAGGCCTTTAAGAAAATGTTCACACCCAAAATAGAGCAAATTACACATACTGTCAAAAGTGAATTTCCCAAATGCAGCAGGGATGCCTTTCACACACATGTAGATAATGCAGCAGGGATGCCTTTCACACACATGTAGATAATGCAGCAGGGATGACTTTCACACACATGTAGATAATGCAGCAGGGATGACTTTCATGCATGCAGACTTTGTTTCAAAAATAGGTGGAAAGAGATTAAGGAAAGCACTCAAAGTTCACCGCTGGTCTACACACACACACACACACACACACACACACACACCCCAAGTACATACCAATCCCCTACCTCCCCACCCTACTAGAAGAAATGACAATCTCTCACAGTAGGTAAATGGCTTTGGATCTAGACAAGCCTAGGTAGAATCCTAGCTTTCCCACTCATTACGGCTTTGGCTAAGTTTTCTCCTCCCTCCCTCCTTCCCTCCCTCCCTCCCTCCCTCCCTCCCTCTTCTGCAACCTGCTGTTCTGTCTGGGTCTACTGAGTGCTGTGACACCACACCCAAAAAGTTATCCGACTTTTCTATGACCCAGCTTCATCATCTATGGGATGGGGATAAACATACACATATCAGGAAGCTACTATGTAGACTATTCCATCTGCTCAGGCAGAGTGTTCAGAACAGTGCTTTTTACACAGTAATGATGTGTGAATGCTAGCAACAGTGATGGTTAATAATGGCAGTGATACATTCCTAGGAGCAGGATTTGATGTCAAAGGCTTTGGTCTCCATACATAAACTTCCCTCCAGAACGGTTTGTCAATTTACACTCCCATGAGCAGAAAAACCCTAGAAGAACATAGGTGAAGATGTTACAAATACTAGAGGGACCCCAAAGAAACAGCTTTAGGTTTATGATCTCAACGATTCCTTTCTACTGCAAAATCCATGTTTCCTTGTCCTATCCCTAAGTCATATAAATAAAATTAAAATCATGAGAACAAATTGGACGTATCTGACACATTTTGGAAAGAGGGTTCTAACCTTCTGTAGATATTGCATTATGATCTACAAAATGTTTTCTAATGTCTTCACCTTTCAGGATGAACACTACCTAAATCACTGGCTGTGAAAGCTTATACTTTTCAAATGGGACAGTGAGGGATGATTAAAATAACCAAAGACATTCATTCACTCTCTCTCTCTCTCTCTCTCTCTCTCTCTCTCTCTCTCTCTCTCTCTCTCCTCTTTCTCCCTCTCCCCCTCTCCCTTTCCATCTCATAGATATATAGTCTAGACCAGCCTCAAATTTGCTATGTAGCCCAGACTGACACAAACTCTTGATCGTCCTGCCTCCAACTTGTGAATGATGGGATACAGGGATATGCTATCACGCCCAGTGAGATAGATGTCAAGTCCTAATTCTTTTTGTAGTTCTTAGACTCAGCTCTGTGTCTCAGAATGACATACCCATGTCTGGCTCTGTGCTTACACAAATGGCTTGCCACCTGCCCTCATCAGATGCTCTCAGCTGTTGTTCTACTGAAATCTTCCATTTCAATATCAACATTAAGAAGCATCACTTCTTTGGATTTTGACCTTAGAAGACAGCTTTACCTCTCTGCTTTCTAAAAACTCTTTTATCAAATGACACATAGGCAAGGAGTTAGAGACAATCTTGTTCTCTGCAAGAGCTTAAAATATTTTAGCTCAATTTTGCTCCCTTCTTCAAATATGAACATTTACTAGAATTAACAAGTCTAGTAAGTTATTGTCTATTTATCCAAATAAAACCTTTTCTTACAATTTCAGGTTTCTTGAGAAGCAAAGTTTGGTCTTCTTATGACTTCCCTAAGATTCTCTATATTAGCCCCCTCCCTTGCCACCAGGATAATCCACTCTATGAGAAACTAGACATGCTTCCAGTAAAGACCTGGTACAAACAGTGCATATGGGAAGAGCATATAGCTACTCATGTGAGTATTGGGCTCCTGTTGCATTTCTAATCATTGTAGCACTTGCCAAGGAAAGACTTAGGTCTACATTAGAGACATTAGGACACTGGAAATACAATGGTATACACCTAATAGTTTTAATTACCAAGAACCATACTCGAGTTGGTTTAAAATATGTAACATTTAATTTTGTTCTTTGGTGATAACATCCCAGAAGATGGCTGTGTTGGTAAGGATAACCTTGAAACTTCTGATCCTTCTGCCTCTATCTCCTGATAGAGGCAGCCTCAAATTTGCTATGTAGCCCAGGCTGACACAAACTCTTGATTGTCCTTCCTCCATCTTGTGAATGTTGGGATACAGGCATCTGCCACCATACCTGGATTTTGCAATGTTGGGGGCGGGACCCAGAGCTTTGTGCATCCTAGGTACTCTACATGTCCAACCCTAGTGATAACAACTTTATATTGTGACTCTTTGACTCAAATGGTCATATCTAATGTGCTCTTAGGCATCAGTAATGCAAACATACTGTCAAGAGTACCACAGAATGTGACACTTTCTTTTGGTGGCTGTTCTGTAGTGGTCACCTGCAGGGTGTGGCTCTTTTAGTAATGAGCACCACTTGCAATCAGCTTCCTAGTCCTCTTTGGTTGGTTTTCAGATATTTTCAAGGCAGGTGGAGACTCAACTTTTACTTAATATTTTCTCTGCACTTGACATTATGTGAAATGCTCAGAGGACTAAGAAAGGTGAGGATATGACCTCTGCCCTTAAAGAGCTTTAATTTGGCCTAGGAGATAGAGCCATACATTTAAGTCAGTTAAAATACATTTTGGGGGATGGCTTGTTGTCAATGTTCCACTGATGCTAAAGAAAATGAGGACATCAGCCAGGCATGGTGGTGCACACCTTTAATCCCAGTACTTGGAAGGCAGAGGCAGGCAGATCTCTGTGAGTTCCAGGCTACCTGGGGCTACAGGTAAACTCTGTCTCAAAAAAGACAAGAAAAAGAGAAAGAGAAAGAAAGAAAGAAAGAAAGAAAGAAAGAAAGAAAGAAAGAAAGAAAGAAAGAAAGAAAGAAAATGAGGAAGTCAGCATGAAGTAAGATAGGGATTACCACTCACAGTCTCCAAGGAAAAGCTGGGAATGATGATCAGTTTCTAGCACAGTGCCTGACACTACAGACACCCAGTAAGTATTTATAGAGTGAATTTCCCCTCTCCTGATCTGCTGTCTATTTCAAAGTTAAGGGGCCAGGTGTTTTCCAGGACACCTACCTTCCCCAGAGGGCCCCTGGATCATTACAATTTCCATAAGGTTGTACAGTTTTCTGGCAGCCATCCCAGAGGGGGCTACACCTCGTCTAACAAGCCAGTGTGCTCTGCTTCTCTGGGGACAGTGCCCATGGGATCCTGGCTTGCACTTCTAATGAGAAGAGGTTTTTTTTGTGTGTGGGGGGGAGAATATAGGTCTACCATGGTGGGGTAGAAATCCTGAACTCTGTCCTTTTGTCCTCAGCAAAGCATCCATAGATCCCAAAAGGGCATCAGCTGTGAAATCTGGAATGTTGTGGCTGGGTTACCAGAGAGCAACTCAACTTGACGAACATTTGCTCAACATGTTTCCACTTGGCACTTGCTTGAAGGTGCTGACTAGGCTGAGCCCAAAGTATCTGAAGATGATAGCACCTCCTGTCTTCTTCATTCTTCTCCAGACATTCACAGCCTCCTCTGGCCAGAGATGATCCAGTATTAGCAGGTTTACTCTCCTTCCCCTCCACCTGAAATGCATCCATCTGCACCAACTGCCCAGAACCTGCAACCTCCAAGATCCATTCCTTAGTGGAACAGTTTATACACCCCCTTTCAGGACTCAGCTACAGATGTAGACAGGTGATACTGGAAAAAGTCATAATATTTCTGAGTTAAATTTCTCCAATAAAATGAAGTTCAGGGGCTAATTGATTTCCAAGGGCCCTTTTCTAGGTCTGAAATTTAATATCCATGTGTATCATATTCTCCAATGAGACAAAGGCAGGAAAAGGAGCCCCTCCTATGCTGGGGCCTCACTGTCCCGCAGAAAAGTCTGACATGTGCTAGGCCCTGCCATTTCCATACATATTTACTACTCATTTGCCATTTAATGAAAGCCTATAGCATGACCCAAGTAGGAAGGCATAATAGGCACAGAGACTGTGCCTGCTTCAGATGGGCAATGTGCTGCTCCTACCATAGGCTGGGCTTTGTGGAGATGCTCCATGAGGCTCCATGCAAGGTGAGGTGAACAGAGGTAACTTGTGGACTAGGAACAACTTTTATCAAACATCACCCCACTTCCTGTTGTTGATCTGATATGTGGCTAGGTAGCATAACCTTGGATTACTGTAAAACCAGTGAGATTCTGATTCATCTCAGAGGCCGAGTAGAGGAAATAAGAGGCCATGTGTCAGTTGGTTTATGTGCTGCTTTGCTCTGGCTTTCTGTTACCCAGTGTTAAGCGCTTCTTATTTTATCCCAGTGATTCTCCATGGTGGATTTTTTCCAGTCTTAGAGGCTCCCCAAGACTCACTGCCCTAATGAGCTGACAGAGTATGTGGAATCCCTTAGGTATGTTGAGGTGGAAGAGAGAGAGAAAGAGAAAGGGAAAGGGAAAGGGAAAGGGAGAGGGAGGGGGAGAAGGAGAGGGAGAAGGAGAGGGAGAGGGAGAGGGAGAGTGGGAGGGGGAAGGGGAGGGAGAGGGAGCGAGGGAGGGAGAGAGAGGAGAGGGGGAGGGAGAGGGAGATTGAGATTGAGATTCATTGCCTTGGAATATACTGAGTGCATCTCTTCCTTTGACTCCAGATTGACATGTGGAAATGAGTACTGGTTCAGCACAGCTAACAGGCACCTAGGCCTACTTGGTACTACTTGTTGTAGGGAAGGTGGCATCTACGCCCTTAGGGGACCAGAAACTCATCTAGATGGAAGGGGTAACAACTGTGTTCTCAAGAATGCAATACTATCTTTCAGCTACTATGGATCAGTTCTTAATTCTCTTCAGAGTTTCAGGTTCTAGAAGCAGGACAGGCTGTTTTATGACTTGTAGAGTTTACTTTAATTACTAGCATATCATAGAGATAAACCTGCATTCTCAACACACACAGGAACAGAAGAGCTCTAGAAAATAACAGTTCTGTAAAAGAGGACATGGAGTTGCCAGGACTGAGAAAGGATAAAATAACAGCAATAAAAAATTAAAGGTCAGTATCAAGCATATTAACGGAACTGAAAATCCCTGTGTGGATAATTAAATACCTCTAACTTAATAATAATAAAAATGCACTTGACTAAGATAATGATGGAAACAGGCCAAGAATTTGCATCTTATCTCCCTCCAGGTTTCCCCTCACAACTCCTAATCTTACTTAGGAGAAGCAGAACCTTTCAGGGATGTTCAGAGGTGAGGGCTCTATGTTCTTCATCTCTGCTGTGGTGTAAACATGAGGAGCTTGCCAAGTGCAGTTTTGTTCTAGTTACAGACAAACCAGTGTGAGTGAGACAAGGTGTCTGTAGCCAAGGCTGTCCTCCAACTCACTGTGTTCCTGCTTCAGCCTCCTGGGTGCTGGTAGTAATAGCATGTGTCACCATACCTGACTACAAAGCAGTTCTTACTTAGAGAGGCTTAAGAGGGCTTGGGTGATGTAATAGGTTGTGATTCCAGAGACAGTTGCAGCAATCTCTCTTCAATGTGTTCTTTTGAAAATTAACTTGGCCACTCAACCATTTAGAGTTTGAGTTCAGCTGCCCTTCCTTTGAATCTGGGCCAGCCACTAGGACTTGCCTTTACCCAGAAATGCTGGTGACAGTGATACTGTGTACATGCCTTCTGACGTGGACCCCAGACAGGAGCTTCTGCAATTTCACTTGTAGTACTCATTCTTGGAATGTAGTTGCTGAGTAAACAAGGCTGAGCTGGACTCATGGAGAGGCTGCAAGAAGTCCCTGTCTCCTTTATCAACCCTCTCTAGGTGCCAGACTTGTGAGCAAAGCCATCCAGTATTTCAGGCCAGTTGCCATGGGATTCATCCTCCTGAGAGATTCCAGCTAATAAAAAGTAACATTGCCCAGCTGACCTCTGGCCAATTCCTAACCTACAGAATTTCAGACAAATAAAACAGTTGATTTAAGTTACCAAGTTTGGGAGAAGCTTGTTAATAATGTAAGGAACTCATTATGTAGACCAGGCTGACCTCAAACTCAAAAAGATCCATCTGCCTCTGCTTCCCTAGTTCTGGGATTACAGGTGTGTGCCACCATGCCAGGCTGTAAGCTTTTTCCTTTAAGACCATGCCTGTACTCATTATGGGATCCCACCTGTTGTGGAGAGCTCAATATGTTTTCACGAACAGAAACACAGGCTGAGGGTTCAGTAGACAATTCTCAGAAAGTTTGGTTGATGCTTTTGTATGTACAAATGTTGCTTTGGGGTTGTGAACTTTTTAAAACAAACAGCTGAGATCATTGTTAACGGGAGACAGGATGACTTGCATTGCTTCTGTCAAGACTGCTTTTAAGGAGGAAACACAGCAAACAGGGCTGGGTTTCTTACAATGATCCATCTTTCAAGAGCACTAGTGAATGCCCTCTCATTAATCACCAAGTCTGCCTTGTACTGGGAATAGGAAGCAAGAGCGACTCTGAGGCCATTGTACCTCTCCTCCAGTCAGCAGTCTGGGGGCCAAATAATATCAGCTCCTTGCCTACAGGAACACCTTTTTGAGCTGGCCAAGCTCGGGAAGAGGTGGACATTCAAACAGGGAGTCTTACTGTTTCAAGGCTGTCCTCTGAGGTAGGAAGGTAGGGAGGTAGGGAGATAGGAAGGAGCAGTCATGTTGCATTCTGAAGTTGCTCTGGGCTAGGCATAAGTTCCATCACATCCCTTTAATTGACTACCCTCCCATTACCCAGTAAGCAAAATAGCCAGAACAGAGGAACCTTCTGATCCACATTATCCCCCGCATCCCTCACCAGTAAACTAATGCTGGGAAAGAAACCATTACACCCCTCATGGCCAACAAAAGCAAAGAATAGTAGAAACTGTGTTAAATGGTTGAAATAGTCTAAAATCTAAAGACACAGGCACCTTCAAGAACTCATAGAACATGAGTACTGACTTCCTGGGGACAGATGCTGGTGCCAGGCAAGTAGCTAAACATCTTAACAAATTGCCAGTGGCTGAGTATGTGCTAACATGTGAGCACAGAACCTTTGAGGTCAACACAATTGGAATGTGCACCCTCAGACTTTACTGTTCATAAAAGGAAGGTCAGGTCACAATGTCCTCGCTGAGGCTGGGGAGAAGCATGGTAGCCTTGTGGGGAAGGAAAGCCCTGCCATGGGTTCTTCCACCCTCTCTCCACCACAGAACAGAAGTTGCTAGGGAAGGAAAGGGCAGCAAACCCTTCAAGGCCCAGGGGACAGCCCAGTATAGTGCCAGGAAGGGATAGAAAGCAAAACAAATATACCACATTTTTGTGACATTTAGGTTGCTTCCATCTCTTAGCTGTTGTGAAAAGAGCAGCAACAAACATGGTTGTACAAGTGTCTCTACAATAGGATGAGTTCTTTGGGTATATGCCAAGGAGTGGTATAACTGGGTCAAATGGTAGGTTCATTTGTAGTTTTTTAAGGATTCTCCACACCGTTTTCCATAGAGGCTGCATGAGTTTGCAATCCCACCAGCAGTGAATGAGGATTTCCCTTTCTCCACATCCTCGCCAGTATTTGGTATCATTTGTTCTCTTGATCCTAGCCAGTCTGATTGGAGTAAGATGATACCTCATCCCTAATTACTAACAATGTTAAACACTTTTTGAGATGTTTCTTAGTCATCTTTAGTTCTTCACTTGAGAACTCTCTGTTCAGCTCCTTAGCCCATCTTTCAATTGGGTTGCTTCTTGTCTTGGGTCTCTGTTTTTTAAGTTCGTTATATATTCTGGTAATTAAACCTCTATCAGATGTATCGCTGGTGAAGATTTTCCTGGTGAAGATTTTTTTCCCATTCTGTGGGTTTTCTCATCACTTTTTTGATTGCTGACCTTAATACCCGAGCAACTTGTCTGATTTAGAAAATCCTTTCCTACACCTATATCCTGTAAGTTACTGCCAATATTTTCATCTAATAGCTTCAGGGTTTCCAGTTTCACATTGAGGTCTTTGATCCATTTGGAGTTGACTTTGGTGCAAGGTGAAAGACTACACAATGCAGTTCTATTCAGCAGTAAAGAACGATGAAATAATGAAATTTGCAGGTAAATGGATGGATCTAGAGACTGTTATACTAAATGAAGTAACAAAGACTCAGAAAAACAGACGACATATGTCCTCCTTCATATGTGGATCCTAGCACTAAATCCTTTTAAATTACAGGTCCTTTTAATAAGATGATGCTATACAGCAGTCCCTTCTGCACGAAATAACTACCATCATCACAACTTCAGCTGAGCCTGATCGCTAAACACAGTCACAATTTGCCTTGTTGACGGTTGTGCTCATTCATTAAAGGAGTGCCATGCAGGGTCACTGGACCCTCACCTGAGTATCCAGCCACTCTTCCCAGCCAACTAGTCCAGCCTTGGAAGACAAAAGAAAAATGAGGAAGAACCCAATAGAAGGATGTTTTTGGAAGCCCTTGTAAAGAAATGCCAATGGACTTTCATATGAACAATTGAAAATGGCCCTGTTCTGACTTTTTCTAGTTCCCTACAAGTCTAAAGCTTGTAATGCAAAAAAAAAAAAAAAAAAATTTTCTGGTTTTAAAAAATTTTACAAAAAT
>NW_008360310.1:1349378-1355381 GCF_000622305.1 Nannospalax galili
ATTGTCAAAAGTATTTGGGAGCTTGTATCTAATCCTTAAAAGATTTTAGGGTTACCTCTTCAGAGGGGGGAATGTTGGAGGGAAGGGAGTGGGCATGGATTTGATCAAAACACCTTGTATTCATGTATGAAATTCTCAATAAAGTTTTTATAAAAATTTTTAAAAAATTAAAAAAAAGAAAGCAAAACAAGACAAAATCAACACAACTCTATCCAGATCATTACTGGTCCCTTCCTGCTGATGGAGGGACAGGGTGTCTCACCAACAAGCAGTAACAGCCAGCGTCAGTAGTAGGCTGCTGGAGGAGAGGCAATAGTAGGCTGCTGGAGGAGAGGGAAGGCTTAAAGCAAGAAGGCTCACTGCTATCAGTTCTCTTCAGTATTGCAGCAAGGCAACAGGAGACAAGGAAGGAACAGAATGGAAAAACTAGCAGTGTTCAGCGTGACCAACCAACCTCCTGACCCTGCTATACAATGCTATCATCTACAAAGCTCACACTTGAGAAGCACACAATTGAGTCACTCCCTCTCCACAAATTGTAAGAAATCTCATACTGGGGCCAATGTGATGGTTTAGTGGGAAAGGAGCTCGCTACCAAGCCTGATGACCTGGGTTTGGAACCCTGGAACCCACATAGTAGAGGAAAGAACAGATTTCTGCAAGCTGGCCTCTGACCTCTACGTGTGCCATGGTACATGTACACAGACACATGCACACATGCACACATCCACATACATACACACACAAACATATAATTTTGAAAAAATTGTAAAAATGTCTCAATGTTTTAAGTAATTTTATGATTTTGTGTGGGGTTGCATTCATAGATGCTGTAATCCATCCTAATGCTATACTATCAATGTGCTATTAGAATTGAATTATTTGAAAAATACCAAAACCCATGAAACACTCCGAAGTCAACTCTGTATGTTAAAAACTGCAGAGTTATGAAAGAAACCAAAGGAGACCTACATAAGCTATATATTATGATGGTGGGTCAGAGGACTTAATACTATCAAGGTATCACATTTCTCAAAGTGATATATAGATTCAACACAACTACCATTAAAATCTCAGCATAATTTCTTTTTTGGCAGAAATGGTAAGCTGATTCTAAAAGGATGACACATATTTGAAGAGGAAAACAAGCTGGAAGACTCACAGTATTTATTTTCATAATTACTCTAAATATGATAAGGCAGTTTGATGAGATAGAAAGATCATGTGCCAGATTGGAGATCCAGAAACAGGTGCAGTGTGTGAGTGTACCCACTGGTTCTGATGGAAGTGCAAAAGATCCTGAATGGAGAAAAGGCTTTCTCAAAAAATCATGCTGGAAGTGCTGGATAGCCATTGAGGTAGTTTCCAAAGACTGTAACTAATACCAGACATTGGGTGGCTTTAAATAATGAACATTTACCCCTCCTGGATCTGGAGGCATCCAAATTCCAGATGCTGGCAGAGTTGCATCCCTCTGAAAGCTCTTGAGAAGCCGCACCTTACCTCTCCCAGCTTCAAAGGGTTCTAGGTATTCCCTGGCTTGTAAGCTCATCACTCAGTCTTCGCTGATGTATAAAGTAAAATTTAGGGCTTTGGGAGATTAGAATATGGACATATTTGGAGGGGGCAACACAGCCAATACTATAAAATACAACAATAACAAAAGACCCAATTTATACATTGTATCCCAGGCAAAATTAATATAATATGAATTATATACTTAAATCTGATACCTATATCTATAAAACTTATAAAAACTCCAGTAATCAAGCAGAAGAAAATCCTTGAGCTTTCTCTTTTAGGGTTTAAGTACAACCTAGCAATCTCAAATCTTGATTCATAAGTATAAATAAAAGTACACAATTCATAAAAAGGTAAAATTCAACTTCATCAAAATGAGGAAGCTATTATGTCTTCTCTCTCTCTCTCTCTTCCTCTTTTTCTCTTTCTTTCTCCCCTCACTCCCTTTTGAGATAGGATCTCCCTGTAGCCCCAGTTGGCCTGGAACTCACTATATAAACCAGGCTGGCCTGGATCTCACAGAGATCTGCCTGCCCCTGCATCCTGAGTGCTGGGATTAAAGGCATGTGCCACCACACCAGACCAAATCTCTATTCTTTAAAAGAAAATGGAAAGAAAGTCACAGAATAGGAAATACTGCAAATCACACAGATGATAAAGAACTTGTATGTAGGATATAAAAAGAACTTTTAAAACTTAGACAACTACTTGGAATCGGCTCTCTTCTACCTTTACCTGGGTTCCAGGGCTTGAATTCAGGTTGCCAGGCTTGTGTAGCATGTGTCTTTGTCTGCTGAGCCACCCTGCCAGACCCATAACCCAACTTTAAAAAATGGGGAAAAGATTTGCTAGACACTCAAGACACCCAAATTTAAGCCATAATAAGGTACCAATCACACCTGTCAGAATTGCTTAAAGAAAATAATACACCCATTTTGGAAAATAGTTTGGCAATTTCTCCTTTAGAGTTAAAATATAACCCAGCAATCTCAAATCTAGATATTTATACAAGCTAAATCAAAACATACTGACAAGATGTTATCTAACTTTGTTAATTGCAAAATAATAACTAACAAAATAAATACTAAAACCAAAACCAAATCTCCAAACAAACAAACAACAACAACAACAACAACAACAAAACCTGGAAAGAACTGATTTTCCTTTAGCCAATGAATGGATAAAACATTGAACAGCCATCAATGGACTGCTTATCAGCAGTAAGAAGGAACAAAACAAAAAAAGCATGTGTCTAATATGCTGCAATATGACGAAGCTCAAGTATAATAAGTAAAAGCAAAGGAGCTAGGCTCAAAGTAATCCACATGGTACAATTCTACTTAGAGAACATTCTAAAAAAATGAATATAGGGACAGGAGACAGTGATTTCAGAGGCTGGAAGTAGAGAAAGGGGTTGATTACAAATTGCATGAAGAAAGTTTTAGGGTGAAGGAACTGCTGTGGTTACATGACCTTGTGTACTTTCAGGGCTGCTACCTACTAAGTGTGCAACTGAGGATGGTCAACTGTACCTTGATGAAGGCCTGCACTCACAGACACCATCCCCACTCCACTCAGGCTCTAGAGTCCATCCAGCTCATCTCTCAGTGGAGACATTGTCTTGCCCTTAATTTTAACCTTTTGAATGTGTAAGCCCCAAAAGGATTACTCAAAAATAAGAATTATGGAAGCACAGTACTGACCAAATGTCTCAATTTTTAAGAGGGAATAAAATAGATACTGAAAATGAAAATAAAGTAACCAGCTCACATACTCCAACTGATGCTTATGACACAGTCATCTGACACACTATAAAAGTCTTTACAGTCCAAAACAATCACAGTGGATTTATGTATAATAACTAAATACCTGCATCATCCAGTAACAGAAATTCTAATGTAACATATAGTGCAGCTGTGACAAGCCAAGTCTATAAAGGTAAAATAGAATGCAAAATCCCGTGTCACAACTGAATACACAGTGTGAGCTCAGCCACCAAATATAAAATGAGGGCAGGAGATGCACCAAAGTTTTTGTAGGGATTATCTAGGGTGGGCATCACCACACATAACTTTTTCCACTCTTGAATTATACCTCTTATGTGTTCTAGTTTTTAATTAAGCATGTATTAGTTTTAAAATGAGAACAGTAATTTTAACTAGGATCTATTTTCATACTACAGTAAGAAATACAGCATTAAATAGGGAGGGATCCCACTTCTAATGAGTGAGTACTGTAGCAGCTACTCAATTCTCTGAGCAGAGAGTTTCTTCCTGATGAAGAAACTTACCTGAGAAGCCAGCACAGAGCACTGAAGCCATGAGGAAGGACGTGCCATCTGACAGCACCATCAGCAGGGGTGGCTGATATGTATCAAGTCTTGACTTTATGCTAGGTTGCTCTGTATTAATCCTCACAGTGGTGAGATGGGATTCTAGAATTTTCTTTTTACAAATGAGACCCAAGACAATCAAAGGTCACCTTTCCCATGATCAGAAAATTAGCATGTGGCAAAGCTGGGATTTGAACATTAGCAGCTGCTTCTCTATACTACCATAGAATGAGTTCTTGGGATAGAGCATGTGACTATGTACCCCCTCATCTGGCACAGGTAGGCTACATACATACACACACACACACACACACACACACACACACACACACGCCACGCCACACATATACAGTTCACACTCAAGGCAAGAAGCAATAAATGCTATTCAGGACAGTCGTGGTTGAAAGATCTTTGAGAGAGCACTGACCTTCATCTCCCAGCAATGTGCAGAGTGATTCAGCAGACAGTAAGATGGGCAGCAGGGAGTCATCAAGGAAAGTTATAATGAAGGTAAGATAAGGTGGGCTATGCCAAGCCAAGGTCTTTTTCTTTTCTCCTATTCACCTAGCTTTGTGGATTAAAAGTGTGGATTACACTACATGCTTCCCAGAGAATCCCATCTTATGCCTGACTTTTCCATAGCAGACTCACCCTGGATAATACCAACATTTGCAGGTCAGGAGAAGTTGGGGATTAAAGAACATTGTGCAATTCTGATGTGTAAACCTCGCAATCTCTCTGAGTGACTTTCTCTCCCTTTTGCTTGAATTAGGTTAAAGAGCAAACTGTAGGGTCAAAACCCAGGCTTCCTTGAGTTGGTACAGAGGGGATAACTATTTGAGACTTTAGACTCAATGACACAGACTAGGGCTAGTAACCATCTCTGCTTCCCACAGCCCTCGACTATTGAAAGGAGCTGGCATAGCACATCCAGAGACTCACTGCAAGACCTACTAGCCCAGTGCCTGCTGGAACAGATGAAAATTTTACCCACTGGGAAGTGCTTTAGAGGCTGAGATACAGTCTTTTATAATAGAGACATTCTTCATTCAAGGTAGGAGATAGGGGAACTTGACCTCAAAGTGACAGACAGATTGGTAATCAGGGAGAAAACAGAAGACAATAGGATGACTGTGATGCCTGATGTCTTAGCAGACTGAGGTCTGTGTCAAGGGATGCCATCTGGGAGCTTTGGTTAGGGACCCTAGAAACTGAAAAGACAACTGATTACCATTTCTTTGCATCTGAACTTGGAAAAGAGCTAGCCTATAATAAGCATTCAGTAAGATCACTGCATGGTCACACTTTCCCAGACATGGTGCTAACCATTTTATGCACCATTTTAACTATCTATGAGGTAGAGTTTATTGATGAACCCACTATACAGATGAAGACAATGAGGCTAGAGAGGTTGAATAACTTGTTCCTAGTCACTGAGGGACTCTTTAGAAAATGAGAATGCAGGTTTTTAGGGAAGAAGGTTTTTGTCAGTAAGTCAATATATACTCAGAAAGAAAATATTACTTACTGTTTGTCGACTAAGAACATACCTAAAAAATAAATTACTTGTGACTGCACAGTAAGAAGCTACTAATTGTTAACTCATCATCAAGGTGAATTTCTCAGGCTGCTTTCTGTTCTTCTACCCAGGAAACTTTAATACTAAGCATAAGGTCATCTGCAGTTTCACATAAGTGCATGCTCATGAGTTATTCTAATTTTTTAAAAAAATTATTTAATAACCACATAATTAGTAGAAGCATTTCATCACAACAGCATTGACAAAGTCAATAACAGTTTCCAGAGCAAAGATGCATCTCTTTCAAAATTGGGTGTAAATTTTTAGGTTCACAGTATTGAAGTAATACAGTTATACATTATTATACTCAGTATAAACCCCATCAGACATAAAATTGAATGAGATTTTTAACCTTTAAAAAAAATGTCCAGACTACTATCCTCAGGCTTCTTGGGGTAAGTCTACAGCGCAGCTCTCGGGACTCCCTAAGCCTCATTCACCCTTCCACCCCACCCACCACCCCCCTGCCCCCCCGCCTGGCATTCTATACTCTAGCTTGGACCCTGTGCCATTCCTAGTCTTGGGGCCCCAGACACCTGGGGAACCAATACTGTTTCCTGATCCTTCTCAC
>NW_008360310.1:1361659-1416668 GCF_000622305.1 Nannospalax galili
TATAACTGTAATAATTCAACTGTAAACCTAAAAATTTACAGCCAAATTTGAAAGAGATGCATCCTACCTCAGGAAAACGTTATTGAATATGTCAATTGTGTTGTAATGATATGCTTCTTCTAAGTATGTTGTTATTAAATAAATCATTTTTAAAAATAAAAAAAGATGTCCATTTCTTTTTAGAATATCCTGTTTCATACAGAAAAACTCATTTTAATGCAACTAACACTAAGATGTTTGCACATGTGTCTCTAATCTCTATATATCTGATTATTACTAGTCATAGTTGGTTACTTTCTGAGATCCTTGGCACCTAAGCCTGAATATAAAGTCATCAGGTAGATTTCAGTGGTAATGTTTTTCCTATCTACTAATTAACATGAAGCAAATTTTTATGCTTTTTCCTCAAATGTAACTCATTTTTTAAATTTATTGATTTTTTTTTTGCCTGTATGTCATACAGAATATCCTAATCTTACTTATCTTTACACCTGCATCCCAAATGGCACCCTCCCAGAGCTTCCCCTCCATACCACTGGAACCCATATACTCTGTCATCCCTGTTACTGTCCACTGTGTTATTAGTGCCCCCAGCTGTTCCCCAGTTCTAGTTCATCCACTGAGTCTAGTCAGCCTATCTTGAGTTCCTTGTTTTAGGAAGATCAGCTCTTCTTCATCTAGCAGCAATTAGTTGCCAACATTCCTTTAGATAAGATTGGGGTCTGGGGGCTGGAGAGATGGCTTAGTGGTTAAGAGCACTGACTGCTCTTGCTGCAGAGGACCCAGGTTTGATTCCCAGCACCCACATGGAGGCTATGAACCATCTTTAACTCCAGTTCCAGGGGAATCTGAAGCCCTCTTCTGACCTCTGTGGCACTGCACAACACGGTGCACTCACATTCATGCAGGCAATACACTCATACACACAAAATAAAAATAATAAAATATTTAAAAAAAAAGATTGGGGTCTGCTGTTCATTTTCCCAGTTCTATGCTGGGTTAGTGCTATCTAATTTTTTAAAGATTCACCTACAATAAAGAGGATGCCCAATCAAGATCCAAGAAAGTGGTGCATGTGCATGCACTTGTGACTGCATTTCTCTGCAGTTACCAGATTAGCCACAACTCATTTCCCTACTGCCTTCTGACACGGTTCCTCACCTTGCTTCATTATTGTTTGTTCTAGAACCTTGTTCTTTTTTGCATCTATCCCTCATTGCTTGCTTCCAGCTTTTGTATTTCTTTGATCTTTCAATTATACTCTTGCCTAATTTTAAAAAGGGGGAGAGGGATCAACCTAGAGAGAATGAAAAGAAGTCATGTTGCTTGGTAACATTCTTGTTTTGAGAGAAGATTGCACTCTATGGACCAGGCTGGTCTGCAACTTACTAGGTAGGTAGCCCTGGAATGTGTGGGTGATTCTCTTGCCTCAGCTTCCCAACTTCTAGGATCACACCATGCCCAGCTGTTCTGGTACCTTGCTTATACCTGTAGTTGCTTTCATTAGGGGCCTTCTTTCCAGGTGTGAGATACTCAGCAGTGATAAATGGCAAGCAAGGGCCATTTGAGATTTCTAAAGTCAGGGAGGGCTAAAGGAGATCTGCTGTAAGATCAAGTGGTTGGCCAATGTGTACACAATGACAACCATATTTCTGGGCTCATTTTCTAAATTTTCAGACAGTGACAGGAGGGAGGAAGGCTGGGGAGGAGATGAGGGCAGGACCACAGGATCTTGAGTGATCATTTCTATATGTGGGATGGAGCCTAACGGCTTGGCTATAGCAGACACTACCTGCTGAAGAATCCCCTGCTCTGGTTCTCTGCCTGCAGGAATGCTGTCTTGAGTTCTCCCAGTGATTCTTATGCTAAGGTTAGCATTTTTAATAGTGTGCTCCAGCTGAAGGTGCAGGATTTAACCACTTCCCTTTTGACATCCTCAGTCTTCTAATCTGTTCACTCTTGTTTTCCTTCTTTTCTCTTTCCTACTCTTAAAAACTGAGTCAAATGAAGAAAGGACAGCTTTAGTTTTTGTTGGAGGGTCAGCCACAGGTTGCCTTGATTCATCTTTTTTTCCTACTATGTCTCAGAACAAGTTGCACTCCTACATAAGGGCTGGCTCATGCTGAAATAAGGAGGCTGCTGTGTCCTCTGCCTTAATCCATCACCTAATTATAACTGGCTTTATAGGGCTTTTGGCTTGCCTTAGTTTTACAATCTTTTTTTTTTTTTTTTTTTTTTTTTTTTTAAATTTTTTTTTTTTTTTTTTTTGAAACAGGGAGGACAGAGATCCTTAGTATCCCATGAACATATGAAGAAGATGAAGGTTTAGGCAGATTAAGTGATTTGTGCTGGTAAAGGCACTGCGGCTCAATACTGGCTCCTGGGCTGTTGTGGGGGAGCAGCTGACTCACAGAACAACCTCAGGGAAGCCACTTGACCTATTTGTGTCTAATCTCTAAAATGGGGATAAAAGTACCAACTTGCTACCAGAGAAGCTATAGAGAATAATTAGCCAAAAAGAATTATAAAGGGATTTAGAAATTTCAAATGTTACATAAATGTTTTAACAAGCTTTTAATGTTAAAGCTCTATGAGGCAGCCAGGGGTGGAAATGAGATAATTTCATCTGTCAGCTTTCCTATTTTCCAGGCGTGGAGAGAACACATGCTGGATTAGGCTGGTTTAGGGCATTTGCTCAGTTCTTCCCCAGGTGCTCCTGGCTCTTCTCTGTGATTTGCAAATCTGTGTCCATAGGTCCCCCACCTTGGTCTCAAGCAGATGGGCTTTTAGCTAATACAGGAAGGAGGGCTGGCTCATGCTGAGGCCCCCTTGGGGCAGGAGATTATAGGCAGGTTCCCACTGGGAGCCCTCTGGAGATATCCCATGTGGACACTCTGACTTCTAAAACACACCTCTGAGAAATTCTGGAGCATTCATGTGCAACATGTATAGTATAGAACTGACCACTGAAAAATGACCTTGACTTAATTTGAAGTGGGCCATATTTCCCTCTCTTCACTGAAAATTCTCTTCTCTTGGTATTAATTTTATTCTATTACAGAGGCAAATTGGTGGCAATCTAACATCGTATCAAAGCTTATATCCTAAATCAACTGACTGTATAAGGAAAAACAAAACAAAACAAAAAAATCTCTAAGCCCTAAGAAAGACAACCTGAGCAAAACAGACCACTATGGTGTCAATCTAAAATAGGTGACACTGTTGAATCTGCGGTGGTGCTAAGTTAAGTCACTTGATTCACCCTTCTGTGCCTTATCATTCAAAACTCTTAAAGTCAAGGGCTTCAAGCTAGAGTTTGAATGAAAAGTCACTTAGAGCTAGGGCTGCCATTCAGAGGGAATATCCAGTTTTCTTTAGAAAGATAAGTATCAAACAATCCAGATCACGCTTCTAAATTTTAAAATGCTGGCAAATTTAAAGGCTAAAGCACAGCTTTTCTCATCACCTAGAATGTGTTCTTCTCTCAGACACTTATGTAGACTGCTATCACCTGTCTCAAGGCAATAAGTCCTTTCTACCTTGTCAAACATGGTCACCTGCCTTTCTTTTTCTTCCTCTTCTACTTTCTCTTCCTTCCAGTCCTTATCACCTATGTACTACTAGAGAATTTATAAATTTTGCTTCTTGTTTGTCTATTTCCTCTCCCCTGATGTTTTGATTGTTGATGTCTCAAATGCCTGGCACACAGTAGGCTCACCAAATTGCTGTTGAATGAATGAGTGAGTGAATGGCCTGTTGCTTTGGGGAAACCTTTATGATTTAGCAGATGGGAAAGGAGGTCAAGCTGGGTAAAGGCAAGGGACACAAAGGCAAAGGTAGGAGACAGATCCAGCAGAGCTCCAAAAGAACCAAGGAACAGCCAGAGGACTCATGATGGCAGCAATGGTCCATATGAGCCTCATGAAATCCAGTGAGTCACTAAAGCCACAAGAGTCAGGATGGAGACTCCTCCCAGCACCTACAACTTCTGACCCTCAATTAGCCAGATCCCTTTTCTTCCAAGTCCTTGGATAGGGAGTTCTGTAAGATACAGGGAATACCAGGGGCTCTAGCAGAGAAATGATCAAATTAAGAAAAAAATTACAGGTAAATGTCGTATCAGGTTGAGATGAATATCTACACAATGCTGAGAAAGCACCCCATGGCCAGCCACAGGTCCAGAGGATCTTAGAGGAGGCTTAATCAGAAGCTGTGGAGATGGCTTAGTCAGTAAAGTACTTGCCACACAAACTTGAGGATCCACATAAAAAAGCTGGGTTTGGTGCTGTATACTTCTAATCCTAGTGCTGAGGTAGAAACCGGCAATTCCTGAGGCTTGCTGGCCAGTCAGCCTAGATGAATCAGCGAGTTCCAGGTCAATGAGAGACTTTGTCTCAAAAAATAAGATGGAGAATAATTACAGAAAATCCCTGATGTGGACCTCTGGTCTCCATATACACACACTGACATGAACACAGGTATAAATGAACATGCACTCACACATAAACACAAACATATATACATATACAAGCTTCTTAATCATTTTAGTTTGAAAACTTTATTGCATATTTGAGTGTTGTGTTTCCTTATGGAAGATCTCAAACGGAACAGAAGGCCCTGGCCTAGAAGCTAAGCTGATTATTATGGGACCCTGACTTGTCTAACCACTTCTTTCTGCTTCTGTAATTTTCTTGGCTTAAGATGGCACTAACTCCATTTTAACTAGCTGTTTCAGGCAAGCCCGGGCATGCCCAGGCAGGTTGTAATCTTCAGTTACATCCTGGAAAGCTATAGTTTCCATACTGGAAAGCTATAGATCAAGCAAGCCCAGGCATATAGCAGCCTTATAAGGTATAAACAGAAACTTCTGGCCCCACAGATAACAGTCAGCGCATTCCAATGCTCTAAAGACAGTCCCTACCAATAAGAATCCTCCCTGTACTCCGGGCATAGAACCATCCAATCATTTTAAAGGATGCTTGGCGTGCACCGGCTTCTGTGAAACTTCCCTATAAAAGCCTACCCCACCCTAGATTGGGGCTCTCAGTACAGATCCGCTGTGTTGGTGAAAGCTGAGAAACTGAGCTTAAGCCTGAATAAAGGCTCTTAGCTGTTGCATACACTCCGGACTCCTTGGTGGTCACTGAGGGTCACGAGATTTGGGTATAATATTTGGAGGCTTGTCCGGGATTCCCAAGAGCCCCCCCCACCCCCCCCACAGGACCCCTGGAGCGTTGAGCCTGGTTCAGCTGGTAAGTGTCTTTGTCCTCTTGTTTGTGTGTGTCGCGCACTCTTGGTTTTGGGCCCCCGTTACCTTGTTAGCCTGTTAGCGGTCTAGGCGAATGTGCTGGAAGACCCTGGGCCATGGGACTCGGGAGACGTCCCAGACCCACCTGATAGGGATTGGATCCCACTTATAACTTTGGAAGGGAAAGGCGGGTCACACCCATGGAGCTGCAAGAGGCTGACATCCCACTTTCAGTTCTTGTTTAAGGCGCTGGGAAGTACTGTTTTTACAGTGTGTGTCTTTGTATTTTCTGTGTTATTTGTGACTTACTTAGTTGAGGACATGGGACAAAGTCAAGTAACACCTTTGAGTCTTTTCCAGGATCATTTTTCTGACTTCAAAAAGAAGGCTAGAGGACAAGGGCTGGAGGTTAAAAAGGGCAGACTCTTTGTCCTTTGCAGGAATGAATGGCCAACCTTTGATGCTGGATGGCCGGAAGGGGGAATGTTTGACCTCCCCACTATTTTCAAGGGTTCAAAGACAACCATCCTCATCTTGTGTGATGATGAGCAGAAGAAAAGTGAAATTAAAACATCCGCCCGACTTTATCCTGTCCTCCAGGGTGGAACGGAGGAAGAACTTCTACATGAGCCTCCCTCATATCTGCCCACACCACCAGCACAACCAGGGCATTTAGAGCCCCCAGGAGAGGCTGAGGCAGCCCAAGCCCCTAGGGATGAGAGCCCCCCTCCACAAACTCAGAGGAGGGTCCAGAGAGGATGGCCACAAGCAGCAGCAGACTCCACCATCCTTCCCTTGAGGGCTGTTGAACCCCTTAATGAGGCAGGAGACCAACAGATGTAATATTGGCTATTTGCCACCAGTGACCTCTACAATTGTAAATTGCAAATGGCCAAATTCCCTGAGAAACCACAGGGCCTTATTGATCTGTTAGAATCTGTTCTTTTCACCCATCAGCCCACTTGGGACAACATCCAGTAGCTATTACAGGTTCTATTTACCACCAAGGAGAGGGACCGGATCCAAACTGAGGCCAGGAAGCTGGTCCCTGGGGTGGATGGAAATCCCACCACCAACCAGGCGCTGATTGATGAAGCCTTCCCGTTAGTCCAACCAAACTGGGACTTTAATGTGGCAGAAGGTAAGGAGAGGCTCTGGGTCTACTGTCAAACTCTAATGGGGGGGTCTCTGGGCCACTGCAAGGTGCCTGACTAATTTGGCTAAGATTAGTGATGTGCAGCAAGAAAAGACAGAATCCCCAGCAGCCTTTTTAGAGAGGATCCTTGAGGTGTTCCGCACTTATACACCCATGAATCCAGAGGCACCAGAAAACAAGAATGCAGTCGTACTGGCCTTTGTCAACCAGTTAGGTGCAAATTACAGAAACTAGATATATTGGCAAATAAGACTCTGCTGGAGCTTTTGGCAGTGGCAGAGAGGCTCTATAACCACAGAGAAAGCCTGGAAGACAAACAGGCTTGAGCCGAAGCCACTGCTAGCACCAAGCAGACCCGAGACTTCGCTAAGATCCTTCTGGCTACAACTACAAAGTCACTTGATGAGTGGGAACGGCAACTGTGCTACCACTCTGTGGACTCAGGTAGGAAACCCCAGGAAGGGCGAACAAGGTTACAGAGGAACCAATGTGCCTATTGCAAAAAGATGGGCCACTGGATGAAAGATTGCCCAGAAAAACCTGCTGGGTGAGGCAGGGCCCGAGAAGGAGTGCAAATCCTCGAGCTCGGAGAAATGAGTGACTAGGGGGGTAGGGGTTCGGATCCTCTCCCTGAACCTAGGGTAACCCTCAAAGTGGAGGGGATGCCTGTGAGCTTCCATGTAGACACGGATGCCCAATACTTGGTATTAACTAAGCCCCAAGGAAAACTACCACATAAAGAGTCCTGAGTACAGGGGGCTACTGGCATGAACCAATACTCATGGACCACCCAAAGAAAAGTGGACCTGGGTAAGGGCCGGGTGTCCCACTCCTTCCTGGTCACACCAGAGTGTCCCTACCCACTCCAGGGCAGAGACTTGCTCACCAAAATTGGAGCCCACGTTCATTTCACCCTTAGTAGGGCCCAAATGACTGACCAAGAAGGCCACCTGATCCAGGTACTCACCCTACAACTGGAAGGTGAGTTTAGGTTACATAAAAAACTGGCCTCTATACCAGAGGAGGAGGTTTCCACCTGGCTGAAGGAGTTCCCCACAGCCTGGGCTGAGACAGGGGGCATGGGGCTGGCTGCCCACTGGCCCCCCATCTGGATAGAGCTTAAGCCTGAAATCCTACCGGCCAGCGTTAAACAGCACCCTATGGCCCAGGAGGCCAGGCTGGCGATCACTCCTCATATCCAACGCCTGAGGGATCAAGGCGTCTTGGTGACTTGCTGATCGGCTTGGAATACCCCCCTCCTGCCGGTCAAAAAGCCAAATTCAACCGACTATCAGCCAGTCCAGGACTTGAGAGAGGTAAACAAGCAGGTTATGGATGTTCATCCAATGGTACCTAATCCTTACACTCGCCTGAGTTCCTTGCCACCTTCCAGAAACTGGTACACAGTGTTAGACTTGAAAGATGCCTTCTTTAGCCTGCCTCTGGTCAAAGAGAGCCAGCCCTTCTTTGCTTTCAAATGGCAAGACCAGGAGATCGGCTTCAATGGGCAGCTGACTTGGACCCGCCTGCCGCAGGGATTCAAAAATTTGCCCACCCTGTTTGATGAGGCGCTCCATGAAGACCTGGGTGACTACTAGCTGGAACACCCCCAGCTTACCCTATTACAATATGTGGATGACATCTTAATAGTTGCTGATAATGCCTCACAGTGTCATCAGGGAACCAGAGATCTCCTGGCGACCCTAGGCAGATTGGGATATTGGGCATCTGCCAAGAAAGCCCAAATATGCCGGAGAGAGGTCACCTATCTGGGATACATATTAAAGGAAGGACAAAGATGGCTTACAGATGTCAGGAAAGAGACAGTGCTCCCACCCCTCACTCCCAGAGGGCAGTGAGAGAATTCCTGGGGTCAGCAGGATTCTGCTGCTTATGGATCCAGGATTTGCTGAATTGGCGAGGCCCTTCTATGAAGTCACATGGGAAAGCGAGCCCTTCATTTGGACAGAGGTCCAGGAAAAGACCTTCAGTAAGGTCAAACAGGCCCTTCAGGCTGCCCCAGCCCTAGGACTCCCGGATGTTACTAAGCCTTTTCATATGTTCATAGATGAAAAGAAGGGGGTGGCCAAAGAAGTCCTAACTCAGATTCTGGAGCCCTAGAATAGGCCGGTGGCATATCTATCAAAAGAACTGGACCTGGTTGCCACAGGATGGCCACCATGTTTGTGAATTATAGCAGCCACGGCTCTTCTAGTCAAAGATGCGGACAAGTTAATCTTAGGGAAAGAATCATGTATCACAACCTCTCACACCATCAAGGGAGTTCTCAAGCAGCCACCCAACCACTGGTTGAGCAATGCCTGGATGACTCACTATCAAAGCTTCCTCCTTGACACAGCCCCCCTCCAGGATCTGTTTTCTCCCAAGCACAGCCCTCAATCTGGCCAATCTGCTGCCCGATCTGGACCTGGACATACCCTTGCACAATTGCGCAGGGATCCTGAGCCAAGTGCACAGGCTCAGAAAAGACCTGACTGACCAGTTGCTTCCTGATGCAGAAGCTACTTGGTTCACTGATGGCAGCAGTTTTGTGCAAAATGGACAGAGGTATGTGGGGGCAGCAGTAGTAACAGAGACCAAAACTGTCTGGGTGGTGGCTTTACCTGTGGGGACTTCAGCCCAGAAGGCTGAGCTGATAGCCTTGACCGAGGCTCTGAAGTTAGGCAAGGACAAAAACTTGAACGTGTATATGGATAGCCGGTATGCTTTTGCCACAGCCCATGTACATGGGGCCATTTACCAGGAGAGGGGGCTGCTCACAGCTGAGGGAAAGACTATTAAAAATAAACAAGAAATCCTAGACTTACTGGCTGCCCTATGGCTACCCAAGAAACTGGCTATCATCCATTGCCCTGGGCACCAAAAGACAGATACGCCTATAGCCCGAGGAAACCAGAAGGCAGACCAGGTTGCCAAGGAGATGGCCCTGGCTATCCATCTGCCGGACCCAGGGCCACCCATGCTACCAGACCAACCTGATTATTCTCAGGAAGAACTGAAGCTGATACACAAACTTCCCATGACCCAAAAGATTGATGCCTAGTGGCATGCGGTATTATCCTGCCAAGTAACCTAGCCAAAGATCTTCTCAATCACATCCACTAGACCACCCACCTAGGCACTCAAAAGACAGAAGACCTCCGAAGAAACGCCCATCTCAAGGTTCTTAACCTCCGATCACATGTCAATTCAATTGCCTCCAAATGTCTTAGCTGTAGGCTGACGAATGCTGAGAACCTTGCCAAAGAACAGGGGACCCGGTTGAGAGGCTCCAAGCCTGGAGCCCACTGGGAAATGGACTTTACAGAGATAAAACCGGGCAAATATGGTTATAAATATCTTTTAGTTCTGGTAGATACTTTTTCAGGATGGACTGAAGCGTACCCCACTGAGCTCAGACAACAGACCAGCATTCACCTCGCAGGTAACACAAGAGTTAGTGAACGTATTGGGGGCAAAATGGAAACTACATTGTGCCTACCGGCCCCAGAGTTCTGGACAGGTAGGGAGGATGAATAGAACCCTAAAAGAGACCGTTACTAAATTAACCATGGAGACTGGCAGGGACTGGGTGGCTCTCCGTCCCTTTGCTCTATATAGGGTGTGAAACTCACCCTACCTGTTAGGTTTAACTCCATTTGAAATCATGTTTGGAAGACCCCCTCCCATCCTCCCCAATTTAAAAGCTGAATTAATTGCTGAGTTTGATAACCGTCAATTGCTTGATTCTCTTGAGGCTGTGGCACACGCCCACAAGGACGTGTGGCCCAGTCTGAAAGCTATTTATGAGACCGTTCCTCCTCTTACCCCACACAACTACCAGCCTGGCGATTGGGTCTATGTCTGCAGACACCGACGTGATACCCTAGAACCTTGCTGGAAAGGACTGTACATGGTGCTCCTTATTACCCTGACTGCAGTGAAAGTAGACGGAGTTACCGCCTGGATTCATCACACTCATGTCCATCTAGCGAACCCACACCCAGATCCAGACGACCTTTGCCCTTCACTGAGCTGATCACTGCACTGGATCCCAAAACATGAAAAGTCCACAAGGATGCAGACAACCCCCTCAAGCTAAGACTTTATTGTTCTTAATGGCTTCTATATTGTCCTCTGGCCAATGCTCACCCTGACCTTCCCAACACTCTCTGTCAGGGAAACATACCAAGGGAGAAACCAGGTGGTTGGCATGGCCGACTTCCCCCTAGTGAGCTGTCGAGAATCCCTAGACATCATAGTCCTGGCCAACTGCCCCCTAGTGGGCTGTCGAGAACCCCTAGACATCATAGTCCTAATAATGTTAACTATTGGACCATATGTCATCAATCGGCTAACTGCCTTCATTAGAGAACGGGTGAGTGCAGTACAACGCATGGTCCTGAGGTCCCATTATCAGCCCATAAGACCCCCTCATTAGAGACCCCAACCCAGACCCACGATTTTGTCATTCCTAGTTACTAGGAGAGGGGGAAATGTAGGTGTTCTGACTAGCTGTTTCAGGCAAGCCTGGGCATGCCCAGGCATGTTGTAATCTTCACTTGCCACAACAATCCTGGAAAGCTATAGATCAAGCAAGCCTGGGCATATAGCAGCCTTATAAGGTAAAAACAGAAACTTCTGGCCCCACAGATAACAGCGCATTCCAATGCCCTAAAGACAGTCCCTACCGATAAGAATCCTCCTTGTACTCAGGGCATAGGACCATCCAATCATTTTAAAGGATGCTTGGCATGCACAGGCTTCTGTGAAACTTCCCTGTAAAAGCCTACCCCACCGTAGATGGGGTTCTTAGTACAGATCCGCCGTATCGGTGAAATCTGAGGGCCCGAGCTTAAGCCTGAATAAAGGCTCTTTCCTGTTGTATACACTCTGGACTCCTTGGTGGTCATTGGGGGTTGTGAGATCTGAGCGTAACAATTATCATGGAGAGAATGCACTGTTGTTCTTCCTGACATACAGGTAGAGTTTCATAACTGGGTCCTTATGGGGCACTGGAACCTCTTGGAGGAAACACTGACAATGGTCTATGTGAATGAAGGTAGGTCATGTGACTGACTGAGCTGCATGGGGAATGCTCCTAAAAATGCTATCATTGCACAGTCAGCTGGTGCATCACTCAACATCCCAGCATTTTAAAGGACTCTGAAAAGTTATTTCCAATCCTAACTAGGCAAAGTGAACTGTCATGCAAGGATCTTCTCAGGTCTTTATTAACTGAATCAGGAAAATGAGGCTGAGGGTTAAGACATGAGGAGGAAAGGAGACAGACTTTCAGGGGCAGGCTCACAAGAAAGCACTCTGTCTTTAGTGACTACTAGATGTGCATGTAAAGCACAGCTTTGAAAAACCAGTGTCAACAAAAGCATGTTTTCAATGTCTCTGAGGTCCATCCTCCCTGTCCTGTACTTTCCCTGTATCCTACCCAAAACACAGCTAGCTGTCTGTCCCCTGGTAGCACGGGTAAGAGAGTAGAAAGTACTCTGAAGGTAGATGAAGTTGTGAGGGTTAACTGATTTTAACAACAAAGAACAATTAGGGACCATTATTCAGAAAGTACAGTGGTTAACAACAACAAAACCAAACCAACCAAAACACATAAAGACTCCTTTGGCTGGACTAAAAACCTCAGACTTTGGGAAAGTGAGCAAAGTAGTAGCTTGTGAGTGCAGTTTATAGAAGATAAAGACCTGAGCCATCCTTTGTGTTACAGATTATGAAACAGCCTGGGCTCTCCTTTAATGCATTTCCTACACAGGTCAGACTGCAAACAGAGCAAACCAGGAGGGCTGGTCTTTCTGATTACCACCTGTTAAGGTTTTCTCCTAAGTGCCCTTGCGTAGTTTACAATGTAAGTTTTTTTGCCTTGTAATCTGTAGCTCTTCTGTATAGATCATCTAATGAACAGCCTTTTTTGAATTAATGTGGTATTGAAAAAGGAACATGTGTTTCTGTTTTATTATTACATACATTTACAAAAAGAGAAAATGTTCTTAGACCTAGTGGCAGTATGTTTTTGTTTGTTGATTCATTTTTTTTTGTTTTGTTTTAAAAAAAAGAATCCTAGCACACTTCAGGAGGATATAGAATCCTAGTGCAAACACTGATAGACTCCATGGGTTCTTGGGTGGGGAGCAATCGTGGTGCTCAGGAATTCAGATTGGCCCTGTCTGAGCAGCTTGGGGGCAAACACACTGCTCTTTCCCCAGCTATTTCATGGGCTTGGCATCTAGTGAAGAGAATATTCTGGAATGCACATCTTTCCAAGTGGTCTTGTGTTTCCAGACTGCTTGTTTATAAACACAGTCACTTTCTGGGTTAATTCCTTTACATTTTTGGTTTGCTTAAGCTCCAAATATTTTCAAAGAGCAAGAGCCTAAATAAAGATTTTTGAGATTAAGGCCTGGAAATATGCAGTAAAGCAATAAAAGATACCATAAATGTATGCTGTCAAACATCTCTCTACATTCACTAAGATGGACATCAAAGCACTGAGAAAACTGCTATTTTACATATGAGAATTAGCAAACTGATGAAAAATAGTGCTTCTCTAAGACATGGTGACAGTAGGGCACTCTTGCATGGTCAACAGCACTACAGCAGGACAGGCCACTCACAAGAAGCACACCTAGATGTCCTGAGAATCACAAGGAAAGGCTCTCTTCCTGACAGTGAGTCCACACATAGAAATCTACCCAAGAGGATGACTTACTAGACTAAAACTATGTGCAAAAAACTTTTGGACCTAATCCTCAGGATGGGAAAAGGAGACAACACTAAATTAGAAATACTAAGCAGATCTGCTCTCAAATAGGGCGCCAGTGCCTTAGATGAAGGAGGCGTATATAACAGAAATTCCTTAGAGGAAGAAGCAAAGGAATAAAATGTGTAGTTTAAAAACGTACATTGAGAATTACCTTTTTTTCCCTTTAAACATAAAATGCTTTTTTTATGATTTTAAATAATACTTCATAGGATATATTTTTATATCCATTAAAAAGAGGTATGAGAGCTGGGCATGGTAGAGCACTCCTGTAGACTCAGGGGCTGAAATGGAAGGATCCCCTGGGCTGCAGAGCAAGACTTTTTCAACTAAAAAGAACCCCCAATAAATAAACTGATAAATGAATAAATAAAAAAATTTCAAAGTCTGAATAAAGAAAGCTTAAAGAAGGCTGAGGTGATAGCTTAAGTGGGTAAAGCACTTTTTCAGCAAGCACGATGACCTGCAAAACCTATGTTAAAAAAGCTACCTGTGGTGGCCCATGCCTATAATCCCAGTACTGAGGAAGGGAGACAGGAGATTGGGGCTCACTGGCCATCCAGTCAGGCCTACTTGGTGAGTTCCAGGTCACCAAGATCTTGTCTCAAAATACAAGGTGGATGGCTTCTCAAGAACAACACTCAGGGTTGACCTCTGGCCTCCACATGCATACACATATATGTATGCATGTACACACACACACACACACACACATACACACACACACACATACAGCTTAAAGGGCTGTGTACTTAGCTCGGTGGTAGAGGACTTGCTTTGCATGTATAAGGCTCTAAATTCCATCTCCACCACCACCACAAAAAACAAAACAAAACAAAAAATTAAAAAGCTAGGCTTGGTGGCATCTCAGCCCTTGGGAATTGGAAGCAGGAGGATTAAGTGTTCAAGGTTATCTTCAGCTATATACAATTACAACAAAATACCTTCACTGAGTTCATGTTTATCAAGTATACTTTCTATGTCAGGTATTGGATTAGTCCTTGAAGATATATTTCTTGGATTTAAAAACCCACTTTCAGAACCAGATATTGACATGAAAACTTCATTTGACCCCTGTAGAGAGCAGGGGGACAGCCAAGGATTTAAAGTCTATGCAGGGACGCAGACCCATCCATGGATCAGGGTTAGCATAGCAACTCCTGTTTGGAGACAGGACTCAAGAGCTGACAGGCCTTAGAGAAGGAGGCAGGAAAACAAAATGGAACTCCCATGTCAGGAGGCAATGGGACTCTGTTTACCACAGCACACTGAAAATATGATACTGCTCTAACTCCTGCCCCCCTCCACGTAACGATATATTGGGCACTATTTCATTCCACATAGAAAATATATCTTCATTAATACGTATTACATATCTATAAATAATGGTGTATATACGTAAGTATACAGACTTGTAGGACTGACTCATGGAGAGTGCTGTTGCATGGAGAGAGGTGCATATTATATTCCCTTCTTAGAAACTGATTCATTTTATAAGTCATAGCAACAGCAACTTATATGACAAGCATTCTAGGAAACGTGGTAATCTGCTAACACTAACAGAATGAAAATAGGATGCAAAACCACTGAACTACTAGGAAATGAGGGGAAAGGGTTTTTTAAAAAGCAGCCTAATAGAATGCAGACTAAGGGGGTATGACAAAACACCATGTGGTATCTTGGACTGCATTTTGGAACAGAAAAAAAATAGTGGACAAACTAGTGACATGCATTAAAATTAAACCTCTACCAACAGTAATGGCCCAATGTTGGCTTTACAGCTGTGACAATGTACTACTGCAATAGAAATGACTTTAGGGGAAATGGCAGAGGGTATGTACACATTCTCCATACTATCTCTGAAGCCTTTCTGTAAATCTAAAGTTATTAGAAAAAAATCTACTTAAGAAAAAGTTTTAAAAAGGTAGATGGATGGATAGACAGAGAGATGGAAAGATAGGGAGTCCACCAGAAGGAGAAGAGGCAGCAGAAGCAAAGTCAGATGTGTGTGACAGGGAAAGGATCCCTCCATCTATGCAGGAATGATAGGCTTGTTGTTACTGGAGAATAAAGTTGTGTCCATGGACATATGAATTGTTTAAATGTTACCTTTTCTCCTGCCATCCCTTAAAAAATTTCACCCTAGATTTACTTGGATTGTCATATTTTGATGCTCATGATGACTTGGTCACAATAATGTCACTGAACATTATCACTCCAGCAGGACCTGTGTGTTGACACCATTCAACATGAAGGCAGATTTGGCATATCAAGGAATTGGTTTGTGAAGCATGTGTATAGCCAAGAGGTGCTGATTACATATAAGCTTGACACCTCTGTCAATCAGCTAAATAGCATTAAAAGCAAAAACAAATTATTTGATAGTGCCTATAATATATTTTCTGTTCTGTTAACTAGAGCCAAACTATGTGTTTGTCAGATATATAGGAAGCAATGGAACATTCAACCACTGTACAAATACCAAAGAATAAAAAGCAATGGTGTAGACCTAGACAGGTATGCCAAAGACAAGGTGATCTCAGGCCCAAGAACCCTAAAAACACAGTGACATTCTATGCATTCATATTTGTAATGCTCACTTTTAAAACCAAAGCATGAAAAGCAGGAGATAAGAAAAGATAAAAAAGTAAATAAAAGCCATGGAAAATGATATAATTAAGATGTTAAAAATAGGGGCTGGAGAGATGGCTCAGCGGTTAAGAATACTGGCTATTCTTACAGAAGTCCCAGGTTCGAATTCCAGTACCCATATGGCAGCTAACAACTGTCCGCAACTCCAGTTCCAGGGGATCTGACAACCTCTTCTGTCCTCTGCAGGCACTGCACGACATAGATGCACTTATCTACATGCAGGCAATATGCACAGACACATAAAAATAACAAATAAAATATTTTTAAAAGATGTTAAAAATAAAAATATGATAGCAATGGTTGGTGTGAATTGTTCAGTTCAAAGGTTTTCAGACTGTAGTGTTAAGTAGAGCTGTGTGGTGCTTATGAATAAAACTGATACCTCCATGAAGTCAAAGAAAGTTCAATATCATGTAATGGGAAAGACAAGGAATAGTACTAAAAAGAAGAGAAAGTTTGTACACTGTGGATTATATGACACACAAAGAGCAGTTTTAGAAATAAAACAGATCAGTACAGACTAATATAATAATTTATCAAAAAGAAATAAAACTAAGGTTAGAGAGATGGCTCAGGAGTTAAGAACATTGGCTGCTCTTGCAGAGAACCCAAATGGGTTCCCAGGATCTACATGGTGGCTAACAACCATCCTTAACTCCAGTTCCACGGTATCCAATGCCTTCTTTCGGACTCTGCAGGCACTCCACAACATCGGTACACTTACATACATGTAGGCAAAACACTCACACACGTAAAGTAAAATAAATTTAAAAATTAAAAAGAAATAAAACTTCTAAGCATTTACATGCTTAATAGCATAGTTTTAAAATATGAAACTATACAAAGCCAAAACTGACAGTATAAAGATAAACTGATAAAAGGAGATTTTAATATTGCCCTTTCATATAACTGATAAAGCAGTTAAAAAAAAAAAAACCTAGTAAAGAGGGGATGGGAACATGGCTCAGTCAGCAAAGTATTTGGTTTATAAGCGCAAGGACCTGGATTCAATCCCCAGCAATTCCATAAAGTAAGATAGGGCATATTTTAGACACGGGACTTGGAGCAATGGAGCTGGAACTGACCTGGAAGCCTCCTCCCTGAAGACTAGCTCTCATAGTATCAGAGGACACTGTGCAAACTGCCAAGGGAGAGAACCAATTAATGATCCCATCTAGCTGTAAAGTCTATGAACCACAACAACTGGCCCAGCAAATATATCTACTGGTGCAGTAGGGGCACTTTTCTATTAGGGGGTAATCAACAGCTATCTAATTGGACTTAAGGCCTACTTAATGGGAGGGAACTTATATGTGGAACTATAAATACAGCTGAATACATACACATGGCTGAAGAGGTCATAGATCCTATAGAAAAACCTACTTTTGTCACACCCCCAGGCCAAGGTAATTTCTTACTATGTTCTAAATATATATCCTTATATTTATAGACAAGTGTAACTCTCACCACTCATTAAAGAAGCCTCTCTCTTTTTTTTTTTTTGGCAATGGATGGAGACTATTACAAAGTTCCACAACTGGGCAAATGCAGAGACAAAGTGTCTGTGAGGTGCTCCGCCCTAAGTGACATATCTAAAATGCAACCTCTACACCTACAGTTCAAGAAACACTGTAGAACAGGGGGAAGAAAGAATATTAATGCATCTCTCAAGTCTCACCAGCAAAGCTTCTTCATGCAACAGATGGTGATTAACCCAGAAAGCCACAACTTGCCAGAGTTCAGAGTGCTTATCCTTGAATAGGACAGCTATATCAAACCTCTTTCACCCAAGGCTTCGGAACCACTGCAGAAGAGGGGGCAGAGAAAGACTGTAAGAGCCAGTAGTGGTGAATGGCTATAAGGAAATAGTTTTCCAGACAGTTGGGAAGTTACTCATATGAACTTATAGCAATGGTGACAGTATGTACAAGACTCCATGTAAGCTCAAGCCAGACAAAATTCCAGCATAAAAGTGGAGAAGTGGGTAAGAAGCCCCAACCTTAGCTGAGGAACTATTAGCAACAGATAATTGCTGGGAGAGGGAAAGTCAGTTTTCTTTAAGGGTGTGATGCTAGATAGGTTAACCAGGATCCAGTGGATGGACCCACCTTGAAGGACATTTGGGGACACAAACTTGACTTGACAGGCCCTAATATATATGAAAGAGCACATGAAATCCGGCAGGGGGACTATAAGAGGGGTGCAGATATGGGAGAGGGTTTAAATATGATCAAAATATATTGTATGAAATTCACAAAAATTAAAATAAAAACCTGAGTGGTATGTACTTGTAATTCCAGGGATGGGAGGTGAAAACAGGCTGGTGAGACTTTGTTCCATAAAACAAGGTGGATAGCTTCTAAGGAAAGGTGCCTAAAGTTAACTTCTGGCTTCTACATGTACACTCATCCATGTGCATGTGCACACACACATAATTAGTAAAGATGCAGATGATATGAATATCACAATTATTCCCTTTGATCTGATGGATCTGTAACCTTACATCCATTTACTAGTGAATACATACCCTTTCAAGCAGCACGGGGCATTTACAGAAATTGGCCACAAAGATGCTACAAAGCAAACCTCAAATAAACACCATATTCTCTGAATCACTTAATAAAATGACAAATAAATGACTTAAACATGCATGCCTTCTCTCTCTTTTTTAAGGACACTCTTTCCTAAAGAAGTTTCTAATTTTATTCAACTTGCAAAACAAATTTAGGGGTATTAGGAAAGCTAAGGAGGCCACAGTTCCCTGCCTCACACAGCTCATGTGGTTCCCAAATGCCACTCATCAGACCAGGGAAGAGGAAGAGGGTCTGCAAAGGATAGGAAAGAACATGGCAGTCAAGGAAGGTCTGAAGGAGAAGGAAAAAGTAGCACAAGGTTGTCAAGGTAGACGGGAGTGGGGACATGTGGGTGGGGCTATCCAGGAGAAGGATGCTTGGGTTTTGTCACTTAAGCAGAGACAATCAGAAATATCTAGTGTGGGATAGTGAAAGATGGGAGGGGCAGAGCTGATGCCAACTGATAATTTACCTTCTGTCTAGGGGACTGAGTTAAATGTGAGAGAAAGAGATATTAGGGAGAAAGCGACGGGCTTCAGTTTGAGTGAATCATTAGGTAGTGATGCCTGTAGCAGCAAAAAGCACAGGGGGTGGGAATGGGGGTGTGTGTAGGGGAGGTAAGCAGACAAAGTTTAAGACATACTGCATCAGAAAGCCAACCTCAAGAAGATTTGGTTGATGTGATAGTGACAGGGTGCAGGAAACAAGGGGAATGTGGAGCCATCAGGGGTACAAAGTTCCAAATCCTGGGCAGGATCAGGTTATCATCTGCTTTAAAGATGCAATTCTCTGACAAGAGGACACAGTCAGTCCAATTATTTTTGGTTACAAGAATAAACAAGATGCCTCTTTCCAGATCTGGAAGAAGCCAGAGGGAGACATGTAAGGAGTATACCAGTGAAGACTGAGGAACATTCCAGAAGAGAGAGAGTTGGCAATCCATAGATATTCCCCTTTCTATCCCATATAGTCAGTGTGATGGGAAATGTGCAGTGGAGAGACTCAGCAAAGCAAAAATTAGACACACTAAATACTCAATGAAGGGCCAAATGGTAATAAACTGTAGCACATTAACTCAAAATATTCCTTTCAGAAAACTTTGCCCATGTTCAGAGAAATAAATACCACATGCCACTTAATAGTGTTCCTTAAAATTTACACTATTGAAGAAGCCTTGGCTTTTTTATGGTACTGGATGTAATTATATCAAGACAGGGGATTCTTTCTGACAGACATGCCCACATGAAAGCATTTAAAGAGGCAGGACCATTTTACTGTTCAATGTGCCCTAGACAGAAAGAATAGAAGCTGGGAAGAAAGGGGTAGATGCAGAGGGACTGGTAAGGAACAACACTACTTTCTGCAGTATACTCAGACGATCCCTGAATTTGATTCACAGTGTTCAGTGGGGTACCTGCTTAGCTCAGTGTGTCCCAATGTTTTCTTACTCTGCAATTCATTCACTGTAGATAACTTATTTGCATGCCACAGAACTGTAAAGATTTTGAGAAATATGAGCTAAATAAATCTAGATGAAAGCTTTGAGAACAGAGTAACTTTAAAAACATAACATAAAAAATGTAATTCCATTTCTAGGACTGAATCCTAAGGAACTAATGAGGAACTCTAGATAAGGACTACAGACATGGGATGTTCACAACAATGTTTTTTATATTAGCATAAACCAGAACCAATTTAAATGATTATTCAGTGAACACTGATGCTGTTCTGTGGGTGGTTTTTGGTTAATCTCATGCCTATCTCAGGGATGAAGATGTGGAATGATACCACGTGGTCAGACACTAGGCACTAAACTGTTGATTCCACCATGTGTTTAAGTCCAGTTGTCCAAAGCAATGACCCTGAAGTTTTGGAAGGGGCAGCAATAGGTTATGTAGTAAAGGTAGGAACTCAGCAGAGGCTCCTGTCCACACAGACACTAGGGCTCCTGCCATGATCACACATGGCTTTTGCTTAGTGCCTTATGAAGTTTAGCGTCTGCCTCTGATTCCTTTCTCTTCCAGGGTTTCCCAAGGATAAGATAATGTAATGACCTAATGCTGGGTTCCTGGCCTTTCCAGCTCCCTCCAGATGTCAACAGTCCTCCCTCTTAGATTACTTCTGAAATGAAGGCACTTTTTTATAGGCTGAAGTTTTTGAGTGTAACTATTCAAGTAAACTCCCACCTCCTTTTCTATAGTTTCCTTGGAAAGCAA
The DNA here is from genome assembly GCF_000622305.1 of Nannospalax galili. Lineage (NCBI taxonomy): Eukaryota > Metazoa > Chordata > Mammalia > Rodentia > Spalacidae > Nannospalax > Nannospalax galili. The sequence goes on from NW_008360310.1 coordinate 1,382,289, forward strand.
ATGTGAAATTTACTAGACTATGATAACTATACTACACCTGAGTCTTCTGGGAAGAGAATCAGGGTAGTGGTGCTTTTCTCAGAGTGAATACTAGGGGTCCTTTAATGATGTGCTTTCATTCACCTTATGGAACACATTAAGATATTCTGAACTTGAACTTAAGATCTTGTTCTTAAGAATCTTGGAAGGTTAGAAAGGCTGTTATCCATCTTTCTATGGTAGAGGTAGGAAATAACTGGAGAATGAAGATAGACTAGTTGTCTCTAAAATAATATATAATCAAATCTCACAGTGATTCTGAAGATGGTTGTGGTGGCTAGTGGTTCTGGGATACTGGTCTGTTCTTTGGCATCATGGAAACTGTTTTCCATATAACTTGATTTTCCTACCAGAACATGGACCACCAACAGGAACAGAAAATGACAGTGATGACTCACTGTGTAGAATGTTCTCAGTATTTTAATCTCATGTCCTGTAACAAGTATATGTACTTGTGCTATACTTGAGGTCCTTAACACTTGTGTCATATAGCTTTAGTGTTGTTAACTTGACACACCTGGGAAAAGGGAACCTCAAACGGGGAATTTCTTCTATCAGGCTGGCCCATGGCACATATATGTTAGTCATTTTCTTGATTGTTGAATGATGTGGAAGGCTTAGGTACTGTGGGTGGTGCCACCCATGGATACCACCTGGGTTATATAATAAAGAATGCTGAGGACAGGCAAGAAAAGAAAGCCAATAAGCAGCATTCCTTGATGGTCTGTGCTTCAACTCCTGCCTCCAGCTTCCTGTCCTGAGTTCCTGTCCTTACTGCCCTCACCGATGGATATGATCTGGGAGATGTAAAATAAAATGAACTCCTCTGCAAGTTGGTTTTGGTCAGTGTTTTAGAACAGCAATAGAAAGCAAACTAGGACAATACTCTTACTATTTACCAGTAAGGCTGAAGTAAAATGTAGCACGATTAGTCATTATGTTACTACAAATAGCATTTAGTAGAGGTATTCAAAAATACTAGCGTTGGCCGGGCATGGTGGCACACGCCTGTAGTCCCAACATTTGTGAGGCAGAGGCAGGCGGATCTCTGTGAGTTCAAGGCTAGCCTGGTCTACATAGTGAATTCCAGGACAGCTGGGGCCACAGTGAGACCCTGCTTCAAAAAGACCGAAAACAAAACAAAACAAAACAAAACAAAAAAACCTAGCATTATCTGGATTTATAAAGCTTCAAAATCTGCAGGCAGAAGTGTCCTGGCTCACACTTATGCCAGTTTTTGCCATGTACTATGTACAGAGTCACTTAAATGTATAGAGTCACTTAAAGAGGCAAACATTTTCCTGGCAATGAACTCTTGGAGAGAATGAATATATATACACATATATGAATGAGAGACCAAAATAAGACAAAACACCCTACAAAAAATCCATTTTAAAATGTGTATCTTTAACTCTGTTAAAAAGATTTATAAAATTTCTTCCAAACGGGCATTTCATTTACAAAAGTCAAACATATATAATTTATTTTCTTTATAAAAATTTCACTACTTGGTAATATATTGTTTATTTACATGGTGATTCTGTTGACTTGTAAATGGACTGGAGACCTTGCTTGTCTTGTTCAACACTGGATCCTCAGCTCAAAGAAGAATGCCTGGCACAGAGAGGGTGTACAACAAATTTTGGCTGAATAAACAATCTAAGTGAGGCAATTGTTGAGCAGAAACTATTAACTAATGGCTTTACTCACTTTTCTTTGATCATTCTGGGTTTATGCCAACAAAGAAATGCCAATGGTACAGAAAAAAAAGAAGAAAGAAAAAGAAACCTCACCTGGTTTAATAGCTGGCTGCACTCTATGAAACTGCTACTTGTTACTTTGAGTTTCACAGGATTCAGCATAATGTAATGACACTGTTTAGACTGACAGTGTCATAGATGGGGAAGCTCAATCTTAATTTACATAATTTAGAATGGTCTATTGGAATGTAAGTAGTGATATGAATGAAAGTAGATTTGACCTATTTTGGGGTGTGTTTACATGTGTGAAGGGGAATGCACACCCACGTACACTCCTGCAGAGGCCAGAGGAACATGTTGGGTATCTATCTCTTATTCCCTTAAGATAGGGCCTTTCACTAGGATCTGGAGTTCAATGGTTAGGGTATACTGGCTGATCAGCAAGCTCCACTGATCTGCCTGTTACCCTACCCCTAATCCCCCAATGCTGGGGTTACAGGCACTAAAGGCCGTGTCCAGCTTTTATGTGGATGTTTGGGCTTTGAACTCAGGTCCTCATCCTTGTGTAGTGGGCACTTTTACCCACTGAGCTATCTCCTAGCTCCTTGGCTTATCTTTTTTACTGCTGAATCCTTAGTGCTTGGCATAAGATGATTTGTTGGAAAAACGGTTGTTTTACTCTTTGAATTACTTGAAGGAAATCTTTGATTCAGAAAATAGCACAGAGCTTGAAAAACAGAGTAGAGGGCTACATGACCAAGTTTCAGTCATTTTCATAATTTTGGAGCTGAAGACAGTCTCCAAATTCTTGTATAAGCATAGCACCACAGCCTCTATAATACTGGATGAAACTGGTCCATCCCTTCCCAATTTTGACCACACTGTCTAGACATAAGCATACTTGGTACAAGGCAGATTTTTGAAAGCTAATAAATCTGCTTGATTTGAAATCTATTAGTTTTTTTTAAATTTAAACTTCCTTATCCTCTCATTACTTTCTGAAAACTCAGTTTCAATTTGCTTCCCAACATGAAGGCTGTACAGGTGTCCATGATCTCGCCTGTCCTTGTGTGATAGCAGCGATCCTCCATTTCTATCCTCATTTCCAGTGTCTACTACTTATCATGATCTTATTCCTTCATGAACTATTTCTGCTTGGATTCTAGGCCTTTCATCATCAACTTGCCTCTTAGAACACCTTTTCTAAGTGTCTGTGTATTCAAAGAGTACACTATACAGAAATTTATGTTGAGGTAATGCAACTAGTTTTCCATCAGACATTAATAAGCCAAAGAAGTAATCATTTAAATGCCTTATCTAGAAGGAGTGGTTGTGACTACAAGGCATCTGCTGCCACAGGCATGGTGGCTAGGGTTGTGTTCAGCGGTAAGAAGTACAAAGATCCATCCCTACTGTTACTCCCACCAAAACCGAAGACATGCTTTACAGGATTTAGATGTGCTATAAAAGGATAGGTGGTGTGACACATGGGAGTTTGAAGACAACACTTTCATTTTAATTTTTCTAAGTAGAACAAAAATGACAAGGATGAAGTATAAACCATAATTTCAACAGCATTCAGACAACAGTGTCTAAGGCAGGTACACATTTGCCAATGATTCTTCCTATAGAGAAAAGCATAAATGCATTGGACACAAGAGTAACAACATTTGAGTAGCACTTCCTTAGTTCTACACGTTTGTATCATTGCCCGCTATGTACGACGATTGTGAAGAGCTAACTATAACAAATGGAATTTGAGAGACTTTCATTTATGTTTAGCAAGGGTAAAGCTTAAACAACTTCACACTTTCATATCCGATGGAAGGCTTACATAGCCATCAAAGCTTATATGACTTTGTCACCATCAATTCCATCTGCAGCATGCTTCTGTGCCCACATCCTCTCCCCTGTCTTCTGTCACCAGGCTTGAATTATCCTTGTCCTTTCACTTGTGCACTTAAGCCCACTCCTTTTGCCCTCTCAGGACTTAGTTCTCACAGTGAAGTTCTCCTCACTATAATCATCAACTCTTCTCTATACTGAATTGTTCCCATCACTACATATACATTATATTATCTCCTAATTTGAAAATCCTCAGTAAGATTATAGTATAAGAAAGAGAAAATGGACACAGGAGCCACAGAAGGGGTTATGGCTTTTTGGGAGTTATTAGAAAATTATTTAATTTGGCCTGGCGTGGTGGCGCAAGCATTTAGTCCCAGCACTCGGGAGGCAGAGGCAGGTGGATCTCTGTGAGATCAAGGCCAGCCTGACTTATATAGTGCCAGGCCAGCCTCAAAAGGATTTAAAAAATTTACTTAATTGCATTTGTAGGAACAGAGGTGAAATATTGGCCACTACTGTTGGTATAGACATTCTTGCTCATTGATTGCATGTGTGTGCTCATGTGTGTTGGGGGATGATGGGATATCCTTCCCTAGTGTCTAATATCACAAGTTTGACATACTGCGTCACAGAAAGTATGTTCTGAAACAAACCACAACACTGGGCGAAAAAACAGTAAAAACTTCAGTTTTGTTATCTGCCAGATTTAGGCTCAAATCTAGACCCTGCCATGTACTTATATGACCTCACTTAGGAAAAGGTCTTTGAGATCATTCTGGATCTTTTGGCTCAAGCTATGGACAACCTAAGTCCAATGGTTAATATTTTTTCTAAGAAACAAAAGAAGACATGCAGAATGGTCACAGATAAAGAGTGCAGCATAAAACCACAAAAACAAAAGGTTGCCTGGAGCACTAGAGGCTGCAAGAGGCCATGAAGTCTCCTCCCTTAGAGTTCTCAGGTGGAAGCATGGCTCTACCAATACCTAGATTCCAGATTCTGGTCTCCAGAGATGTGAGAAAATAAATTTCCATTGTGTTAAGTCAGCAAGCTTATGGTGAAACAGCCCTAGAAAATGAATATAGATTTTGGTACCTGAGAGACAAATGCTTTTGTAACAAAGATCTAAGAAAGCAAATGTGACCGTGGAATTGGGTAACAGAAAGAGGCTGGGAAAGTTTTGAGGTGAATGACTGAAGAAACTTAGACTGTCATGAAGAGCCTTAGTAGATATAGAAGCATTAACGTAACTCTGAGAAGGGCTCAGCAATCAGGAAAGGGCATGGTAAATAAAGCTTCTGTCACATTAGAAATGCAGTCACCATTCAGACTAGAATGGCTAGAAATATAAACATTAAAGGTGTTTTTGATAATTTCTCAGAAGGAAAATGAAGGAAAGGTGATCCCTATTACAGAGGGAGAGAAAATATGGCTTAATTGTGTTCTACAGCTGGGTGGAAAATAGAACCGGCAGGCAAAAAATGTGTATATGTAGCTGAGGAAACTTCCAGGCCCAACATTCAGCATGCACACCGATTTCTACTCATTACTTCTGACAAAAATGTGAGAGAAAAGAGATAAATAAAAGGCAGCATTAGTAACCAGAAAGGAACCAGCACCTTGTCATTTGGAAGATTTATTTATTTATTTTGTCTCTCCAGGTTGCAAAGTATACTGAAGTTAGGAAACTTCATTACTGGAAAGTATGCCAAGGAGATAAAGTCAAGGTCTTGGCACAGCAGGCTTTTGGTCTGGAGATTTAGTAAGGACTGGATGATCCACTCAACCACCTCAACAGAGGCCAGTAATAAAAATGGGACAATGAGGGAAGATCCGCACAGGACTTTTCTCTCTCATAGTGTGGACGCTGTGACATTTGACAATCAAGGATCAAGGTTTTTAAAAATATATCAGCAGCTTGGTCTCCATGGTGAATCCAGGACAGCTGGGGGCTACAGGGAGACCCCGTCTCAAAAAGACCAAAGAAAAAAAAAAAAGAAAACAAACAAATATATATATATATCAGAAGAAATATTGTCAGCTTGGACTGAAGGGGACAGAAGAGAGGTCAAAGTGAAAAAAGAGATGCTGGACTTCAACAGTCTATAAGCAGAAAGTCAGTTAATGGCACTACTTAGTTGTAAATATGTACTACAAATACACAGGGCAGAGACATGGGTAATGAGGCAGAAGCCAGTGGAGCTGCCACATGCATTGAAGGCAGAGCTAGAGGTGCAGAGGGTAAAGCCAAAAGTAACAGAGGATTGGCCTGAGGCCTTGAGACCTAAAGGGAATTTGCATTGCTGGATACAAATTCCCTTGGAACTAGTAACCCCTTAATTCCCTCAAATTCTCCCTTTTGCAGGGGGAAATGTCTATTTTACCCTAGCCCTTCAACTGTTCTTTGGAACATATGATTTGTTTTATAGGTTCATAGACAGGGAGTCTTTTGCACAAGGATGGACCATATCCAGATTCTTTATGTAGTATAGATAATCTAGAATCACTAAACAATGACTGTGGACACTTTTGAGTTGGTGATATTTAGATGAGACATTACACTTAGACTACTGAAATAGGTTGTGAATTTGGATCATGTTGGAAAATTGGTGAATATATTTTGCTCATGAGATCAACATGAATATTTGAGGGACAGAGGGTGAATCCTTGTGGGTCGAATGGTGATTCCTCAAAAGATATGCCTAAGAACCTCCAGTACCTGTGAATGTGACCTTTTTGAGAAAAAGGATCTTTGCAGGTATAATTTAGTTAATAATCTCAAAATAATATCATTCTGGTTCAACCAGCTGGGCTCTAAAGCCAATGACAAATGTTCTTATAAGAGACAGAACATACGCTATGGGGAAAAGAGATCAAGTGAAGACAGAGGCAGATATTTGGGTTATGCTAGGCACCAGTAAAGAAGCCCCTAGAGCTACCAGAAGCTGGCAGAGGCTGGGAAGGACTCTCTCTTAAAGGCTCTGGACAGAGTGATAGTCCTAACACCTTGATTTTGACTTGGCACTGTTAGAAAAATGACACTTATTTTTTTAAGATGTTGCATTAGTGGTAATTTGCTAAGAAGCCACAAATACAGCAACTAAGATATTATCAAGCTATGAACTTCATTCCTAATTTCGGTGACTTCAGTTCTAAGAAAAATCAAGAAATGCTCCCTATAATAATTCCTTTGAGGTAATAGAAAAAGGCCCAAGAATAGGAATTGGAGACTTATGTTCTACCTCTGGCTTTAGCTCTGTGATTGGGAGCAGATCACATATCTCTGGGCTTTAACTGTCACATCTATAAAATGGAGAGCAGGGACAGTGAGTACATTATAGTTCAATATTGACCACATGGAAGCTTCCTTAGCACCAGGTCCAGATGACTGCTAAATTTCTTCTGGTGCTAGTTTTATACTAGGCTTAGAGACCTATTCCACAGTCTCCAGCTCTGACATATCTGCATGAATCTATGAACACAAACAGGCCAAACAGAAAGGCGAGTATCTGGAACCCATTTATTCCAGGTTTCAGGAGTTTGGGGTTTGGGCCTAAAGTAGCCTACTATCCTTTGTTCTGTGTAAGCAGTCATGTTCCTGGGCTGACTCCCTCCTGCCCCACCTCGTAGTGTCCTAGGATCAAGATGGCAGTGGAAACAATTTCTCTCCACAAATGCAAAACACATATGTAACAGGCACAGGTCAGGTGAAGTAGGCATTATTCAGTGTCTGCATGTAAGTGAGGCCTGCCAGCGTGGACTCACCACATCTGAGAATAATATTCAGAAAAATCTTTTCCACCTTTCAGAAATCACACAGCTTTAAAATATCAATAAAATACATCTTCCTTAGGAAAGGCCCAATCTAGCTAAATAAGTTATTTTATTTTTAAACCCCAGCTTGAGCTATTTTCTTGGTTCTCATATTAACCTTTTTCTTCCCTGCATTTAATTTCTGACAATATTGGGACTGGATAAATTTCATGTGTTTTAGAACTCAGATTTAATCATTAAAATTAGTTGATCCTGAATAAACCCAAGCTTAGAAGAATGAAAATCCACTGTCAATCCTGGGTCATTGCACAATGTTAAAGGCAACATATTCTGATGTTTACCAGCAGCTGAATGCAGTGTGTTAACAAGATCTGCTAACACACAAGCTTGAATTACATATCTGTCAGCTCCCAGATCTTAATGGGGAATTGTGAGGTCTGTAGTGGAGGAGACTCAGGGAAGATCAATGAAACACCTACCTCATAGAGATCAAAGCAGGAGTTAGTTTACCCAGAATCATCTGTCTCCCCAGGGCTGGGCTAGTCACTATAGCTTACACAGCCGCAGGACAGTATAAGGCTGATGCTGGAGGGCTCATGTGGTAACAGGAGTTTTCTGGTTCTTATAGTTCCAGAGCCTTGAAGAACTGGCATTTTGAAATGGGCACAGAAATATTTTAGTGGGACACCACCCAGGAACTACACTCCTGAGATTTTTTTTTTTTTTTGAGGAGGCTGGCTATTCACTAATTTTCACAGTCTTTTTAGTAATATAAAGCTGACTCTGTGCATGTGTTAGATTTGTATGCATTAGACTATGAGCTCCTTAAGGACAGGGATTACATCTACCATGAATTCACAACACTGTCCCAAGCAGGTAACCTAAAAATGCTTACTGAACACATGAATGAACAGTAACAATAATAATAAATGGTGTCAGAAGGCCCCAAAGGAGCAGATGGAGACAGTCTCCTTCAGGGAGAAGCTCTGTTCTTGTCATTGTAGCTACTACTACTTCCAGTGCCATACCTCTAGCAACACTTTGCAAGTAGCTACTACTACTTCCAGTGCCATACCTCTAGCAACACTTTGCAAGTGTTTTAAACCTACAGAAGTGTTCAACAAAATTTCTTTTTGAGATGGTATATGTAGCCCAGCCTGGCCTCAAACTTGCTACGTAGCTGACATTGACCTTGAATCTCTGATCTTCCTGCTTCTCCTCCCACATGCTGGGATTATAGGCATGTACCACTATACCTGGTTTACTTAGTGTTTGGGATCAAAGTTGAGCAACTTAGCAATGAACATTCATACACCTAGTACCTAACTTCTACACTTTGCACTTTATTATATTTGTTTTATAATTTATAGAGTCAGCAATTGTTCTTTTTGGATATTTCTCAAATATAAAAGTTATAGACAATTTCATTGTGCATATCATTAACTGGAGTTCAATATTTTTTTACATTAGGTCTACCATTTATTTTGGGGCAGAATTTACATATAATGCAATGCTCAAATCTTAAGAGTATAGTAAATTCTAACAAATACATACACTGGTATAACCTAAACTTCTATTAAAATAGAATTTTTTGCCATCAATCCCAACTCCACAGGCAACCAGTGTTTTTCTTTTTTCTACATAGATAAATAAGATTTGTTTGATTCACAAATACTGTAGTCACTTATTGCAAACATTCACATGAACAAGAACATGCTACACAGCTCTCTTGTGTAAGATTTCTGTTGTACAATATATTTTAGAGATGCAATTATACTGTTTTACATATGAAGAGTTATTCTCTTTTACTGAAGGACAGTATTCCATTATCTGAAATATTATTCAGTTTGCTTATATATTCTTCTGTGGTGGTCTCTCAGGATGTTTCAGTTGTTTTACGGTGGTGAATACAGTTGTCATGATCACTCTTTTTCAAGTCTTTGTGAACTAATGTTTTCATCATGGATAAGCACTCTGGATTGATGGGTTAATGTTAAGTTTATGCTGACTTGCATAGTAACTGCTACACCATTCTCCACAGTGTTGTACTGTCTACTCCCACTGACAGTGCTTGGGAGCTCTGGCTACTGAAATCAACCCTTTTATTTATTTTTTAATTATTTTCGTGTTTTTTCAATAGAGTCTCACTAGGTGGCCCGGGCTGGCCTGGAACTTACTATGTAGACCAGATTAGCCTTGATCTCACAGAGATCCACCTGCCACTGCTGGGACTAAAGGTATGTGCCAATATACCTAGTCTAAATCAGCCCATTTAGGCCCAAACTATTTAGTCCTGGTTAGTGTCACCCCAGCATGCCACTGTGGACTCTCCGCAAAGGTTAAGTTCCTTCTTTACATTTATATATGACAATAAAATAGCACTTTAATCACACATTACAATAGAGACTGAGCTGTGTGTGTACATCTGAGGGAAGGTGGTGGCCCATGGCCCTTTTGGACTTGCAGCCATATTACTGGTAAAGCGAGGCTGATTATGATGTTAGAAAACAATCACAATCTGCTTTTTAAAATTGATGCTTTGGCCATGTATGGTATTGCATACCTTTAATTCTAGCATTTGGGAGGCAGAGGCAGGTGGAACTCTGTAAGATTGAGGCCAGACAAGTCTACATAATGAGTTCCAGGTCAGCTGGGGCTACACAGACCCTGTGTCAAAAAAAGCAAAATAAAATAAAATAAAAATAAAAATAATGATGCTTTGGAGCTAGCCTACAGGAAAACAGAAGTTATGTCCAGTTTTAAATGAATGAAGAAGATCACCAATGTGACCTCTGTGAGGTTTCAAAATTGCTTTAAAAAATGTCACCACATAGATCAAGTTCAAAGATCCCCTTTGCCTGCCCCACGGCCAATAATCTAGACTATATTTCAAACACCCTGGAAGTGTCATGGGAACAAATATCATAGATAACACAGGCCCCAGCAGACTTCAGCAAGAGGATGGGAGAGGAAAAAAGGAACCATCCAGATCACTTGATAAGAGAACAGAGAAGATTTTGGCAATTTCCTTGTAATAGCTACAATTCTTGGTAACTTAATCCTTGAGGGGATGGTGAGGTGAAGAAATTCCCACACGCAAGAGTGCATCCCAAGAGCTTTCCAACAGAGAATGCCTGACAAAATGGGAGCCTTATTTTTTGTCCGGTGATAATCTATAGACTTCGTCTCCCTGGACCACTGACTTAGTTTAGAGATTGCTATAATGCTGCATGACATCTGTGATATGAACCCTCTGCTGGCTGTGCTTGGAGATGAGAAAATGAATATGGAGTTTATGTTGACAAGGACTATAAACTAAGCAGCTCCAAACATACTCCCCAGGCTCCCAGAATACAAAGAAAAAGTAATCATTCCAAATGACCCCCAACTATTTAGAATTTCATACCATCAAGTCAGATGAACCAAAATTGCTACCACCTGTAAAGATTCAAAGAAATACAAAAATCACTAAGAAGGGGAAAAAAACGTGGCAGATGTGCTTGAAGGGAGGAAAGAAGCAAAGAACATGCTTGGAGCACCCCCTCCAGGGGTGACCACATCAACATCAGAGACTGAGTCTGCCATGGTGGAAAGCAATAACATGCCTCATCTATCCTCATACTTAGAATTTTAAGAGAAGTTTTGTCAAGCTTAGAGATCTTTTAGAATCACAGAAGTGAGGACTGGAAAGAGTAGGAAGGATGCACAAGAAGTAACATTACCTCTGGGGTAGTAGCAAAAACCAAGCTTGGGAGCACTGGTAAGGAAGCTTTCTGGTTGTATAATGGCTGGGAGTTGGCATTAGAACTTTCATTGTATAGCTTTCCTACCTCCTAAAAGTTCTGAATCTTTCCCACATAATACATATGGAGTTAATTCAACATGTATTTACTGAAAATCAGCAATACAAAAGACAAGAAGTAAAATTCACAGAAAAGAGAAGGGGGCCTGTCTGGAAGGAGTTCAGCTTAGTAAGACACGCGTGCAGACAATAAACAAGACACATTGGCATCAAAGAACATGGATACACAGAATGCAAACCGCTAGACTGAAACAAGAGGTGATTTAGAATTGGGTCCCAGTTCTACTGCACTGAGCTGATGGTTGGTGAAAGCATCTCAGCTCACAGGACCCTCTTCTGCAGATGGACTAAACTTTTTTTTTCCCCCCTTTGGTCTTTTTGAGACAGGGTCTCCCTGTAGCCCCAGCTGTCCTGGAACTCACTATGTAGACCAGGCTGGACTTGAACTCACAGAGATCCGCCTGCCTCTGCCTCCCAAGTGCTGGGATTAAAGGAGTGCGCCACCATGCCTGGCAAACTTTTCTTTTTTTAAAAAAAAAAAATTTTATTTTTATTTTATGTGTTTGAGTGATATGCCTGCATGTAGGTAAATGCACCCATGTCATGCAATGCCTACAGAGGACAGAAGATGTTATCAGACAGTTGTTAGGTGCCATGTGGGTGCTGGGATTTGAACCCAGGTCTTCTGAAAGAACAGTCAGTGTTCTTAACCACTGAGCCATCTCTCCAGCCCCTGAACTTTTCTATTATAGCTGATCTCCTAGCACAAGAATTGGCTGGATTATATGGCCTGCCTATCCCAGTATGGTCTCTGAGGTACCTGAGCATTTCATGACTGAAGAGGAGTTGCTGGGAAGAGACTCTGCTTTATGGTCAAAACTCACACCCAATGCTCAACAGAGGGACACTGCTGAGATGGGGCTGGGGCAAGTCACACTGTCCTTCCCCTCCTGCTACTGAGTAGACAAGTAAGCAGAAAACTATTATGCTGGATGTAAGCCAGTCTCATCCCAAAGCAATAGACTATACAAGCCAAATAACAAACAGAAACCAAATCTAGGAATGCAGAATTCACTGAGAAATCCAAAAGAGAAATATCAATTGTCAATTCTTTCCCAAAGGAGCTGGCAGGAGAGGTTGAATAAAGCAGATCTGTAAAAAATGCAATCCAAAAGCTCTCATTGTTTACTGCATGGTAAATCATAATGGCAGGAGTGGTCTTATCCTGTTACACTGGAAAATGAGCTAGAAGGAGATAAAGTCACAGCCACAGCCACTAAATACAGTAAACAAATACTTTATACATCCAGCAGAACACACAGACAATGCACAGGCTTGCTGTTCTCAACCACTCCTGTGGAAAGACCTCCCTTTTTAGGGCCTGCTACAGACATCACAGAAAAGTGTTCTGACAGTCAGAATCCCAAAAGCAGCTGGCTTAGAGTACCACAGAGTTGGCTGATACTGTATTCTGGGCATAAGCTATTTTATTTCCTCTTTCTGAATTAAAGAATGTGCCAATCCCTGAATGCCTAATAAAGGACAATGCACCAAACAAAGAAGAAATGTCATGTATACTACGTTCTATCGTGCCTGTAGAAGTGATGTCCACCATTCTGCTTGCTGAATGGGAATGCTGTCAGAGCCATGGGAACTATCTCTTCTATACCCAACACCAACATCATCCCCATCCATCTTCTCTGACTGTAAACACTTCCTACACTTCCACTTTTTAATTTCACCACATTAAAAAAAAAAAAACCAACCAAACCTCAAATGTACAATTAAGAAAATAGCGATTCAATTAGGTCATTCTACCTCTAGGTAGACTCCAGGTTTGAAAACTCCCAAGAAATATGCATAGAAGTAGATGGAAATGTCCCATGAGGTGCTCTTGGTAATGACAACAAAAATGGAAGAACTTCAGCAATTGCAGAAGAGCAGCACTGAGTGGCTACTGACATGAAGACTACACGGTAGATAAGAGGGGAAGCTAGATGGCACTAAGGCATAGAGAAAGAACAAAAATAATATTGAGTGAAAGTGTGGCAGAATTATACAGAGTGTGAAGCACATGCACAGATCTGGAAAACACATAAGGTGACATTAAATATTATTCACAGATACTGATAGAAGAATGTAAGGAACTAAACTGAGTTTTCAAATGATGGAACACAAATGACTAAGAAATATTTTTTTAAATGTTCAACATCTTTAGCCATTAGGGAAATGCAAATTAAAACTATTTTGAGATTTCATCTTACTCTAGTCAGCATGGCTAAGATCCAAAAACAAATGACAAATGCTGGCAAGGATGTGAGGAAGGGGGAATACATACTCACTGCTGGTGGGAGTGCAAACTGATGTAGCCACTATCGAAATCAGTGTGGACATTCCTCAAAAAGCTAAAAAGAGAACTCTCACATGATCCAGCCATATCACTCTTGAACATATATCCAAAGGACTTTATATCCCTTATGGACATACCTGACCATTTCATATTCACTGCTGCCCTATTCACAATAGTTAGGAAATTGAAAAAAAACATAGATCTCCATCAACTGATGAACAAATAACAGAAGTATGGTATATTTACACAATGTAATATTATTCAGCCATTAAAAATGGAATCATAAAATTCATAGGTAAACGGACGGAACTAGAAACAATCATCCTAAATGAGGTAGCCTGGATCCACAAAGACTGCTCATAAGTAGATGCTAGTTTTCAAACTTTAGATAGGTATGTTTCAACTGGGAAATCTTTATTAAAGTTCAGGAAACTAATAAGGGGCCACGGGGATGGTTTGTAGGAGGGGAGATACAATGCAGTGATATACATGGGGAAAGGGGAATAATGGATAAGACAGGTTTAATGGATAGGACAGGATCAGAAAGGGAAGATAGGGTAGCGGCCCTTTGAAAGAGTTATATGGAGACCTGTTACAGAAGCTTCTTTTTATGTTGCATATATGTGTGTGTATATCAGACATATATGCAACATAAAAAGAGTTTAAATGTAGCTACCTATAACAAGGGTTCAATGGCTCTAACAGACACCACAGCCTAGCAAATGAAAAGCCCAAAGCCTGGAATGAACTCCCTTTTTTTGAGTTGTTGACCAGAGAGATCCCATAGATCCCCAAATAGTACTGGCCACTGCCATTGCACTAGGTTACCCACCAGTACTTGACAGTAAGACTTTATTGCTGAAGACACTACATACTCGAGTCACAGAACAAACAAGAAGAATCAAGTTGATACTTCATAGTGCTTAGAAGTGCTATGCATGTTACTGGCAGAGAAAGGTAATCATCAACCTTACCCAACTGTGAATCCTGTTAGCTATAATAACAACTGGCTTGGCAAAATAGGCCCACTGGTGCAATAGTGGCACAGATATATGGGAGCAACAAGTCACCTTCTAACTGGATTTAAGGCCCACCTCAAAATAGGGAGTCCATATCTGACACTGTTATCAGGGTCATAGGCCATGTGAGAGAACGTACTACTATCATCCTGCTAAACAGACATAATATTAAACTGACTCATAATGATATATTGTTATACACATAGATTAGTGCATCTCTTAGTTCTCAACAGAGAAGTTTCTTTTCACAGTACAATTGGTCAATATGCAGAGAATAAGAGACTGTAGAGTGCTCAGCCCTAAATAGGACACCTATATTGCACCCTCTCCTCCCAAGGCTCAGGGATCATTGTGGAAGAGGGGGTGAAAAGACTGTAAGAGCCAGAGGTGGTAGACAAATACAAGGAAATTGCTACTGGACATCACAGAGTAGTTGTACATATGAACCTACAGTACTCATGACAGTATGAACAAGACCTGTGCAAACCCAGGTCAGACAGGAGCCAAGTATGGCTGTGGGAAGTGAGCAGAAAGCCCGAGCCCTAGCTGAGGATTTACCCTGCAACTGATAGGATACTGTGAAAGGGAGAATCAGTTTTCCTTACTGGATGTCTGGTAGGTTGACTAGACTCCAAAGGATAGACCCATACTCAAAAGCCCTTGGGAAATGCAGGATAGATTTGATAGGCCTTAAAAAAAGACAATAATATTGAACATGAAGTTGGGGAGAGGTAGAGGTGGAGAGGGTCTGAATATGATCAAAACACATTGTATGACATTCTCAAATCAATAAAAATACTTTTAAAGCCAGGTGTGATGGCGCACACCTTTATTCCTAGCACTTGGGAGGCAGAGGCAGGCAGATTTCTGTGAGATGTAGGCCAGCTTGGGCTACTTAGCAAGTTCTAGGATAGCTGTGGCTACCCTGCCTGAACCCTACCTCAAAATAAGAACCTGAAGGGTAAATGCCAAATTATTGGCAGGGGCAGGCTTGCCTAAGCCGGGGTCAAGCAGGGTGTTGTTAGGTATGCTCCAGGATATTCCTTCTTTTAGTTTTTTTCTTTCCTTTTTATATTTTTTCTTACAAATTATATAGATTTCAAAATAAAGGCAAAATAAACAAAAATGTGAAATTTCAAAACTTTGAAGAATGGCATGGGGTCAAGAGAAGGGAAGCAGCAGCCTTTATAGAAAATTGTGTGGTTGTTAAATCAACATGTTTGAGGAACACTGCACAGTCCATTCCTAACAGGGGGAATTGAGGGATGAACCTCCCTCGACATCCCATAAGCCCTGCTCTAGCCTGGAAGAAGAAGGTTAGAGTATTTCAGGATCAAAGACTGCAAAGATGAAGCTGGGGGTTTGGGGGGACTCTGGGTGGCCTCCAGAAGCCTAGGTTCCAAGGGCCACAGCAATGGGAGACTTCCTATTGGAGCAGTTCAAACCTCTGAGCAGACAAAATGCTGGGGTACTTGGAGGAGATGTACAGACAGTAGGAATGCCTGTACTTATTTTAAGCTATAGAGAGTGATCTATTATGTATGAAGAATTCTAAACTCAAGGAAAGGCAGCACTATTTGATGTCTCTTCTGAAACTTCAAGGCAATCTGAGTGTGTACTGTCCCAGACCTGCATCAGCTGGTCACTGGAGAGGACACAGAACATGACACTTGTATCTTAGGTGCCATGAGGTCTGAGTTCAATTCCTTGTTTAGCTATTTAGTGTGACTTTGACTAAGCCGCTCAACTTTTTTGAACTACCATTTCCTCATCAATAAAATGGAAAAAAATTTATCTCAAATGGGCTTTGGAGAATGATCTGAGATAATGTGTAAATACACTATTTAGTTTTTGCTTAGTATATTGCAAAACTTTGAAGAATGTCATGGGGTCAAGAGAAGGGAAGCAGCAGACTTTATAGAAAGTTGGATGGTGTTTGTTAAATCAACATGTATGAGGAACACTGCACAGTCCATTACTAACAGGGGGGATTGAGGGATGAACCTCCCTCGACATCCCATAAGCCCTGCTCTAGCCTGGAAGGTTAGAGTATTTCAGGATCAAAGACTGCAAAGATGAAGCTGGGGGTTGGGGGAACTCTGGGTGGCCTCCAGAAGCCTAGGTTCCAAGGGCCACAGCAATGGGAGACTTCCTACTGGAGCAGTTCAAACCTCTGAGCAGACAAAATGCTGGGGTACTTGGAGGAGATGTACAGCCTTCAGGGACCCAACCCTGAATAAGACAGCAGGATCCAGGGCAAAGTCAGCAGGCTACCTCATACCATATGTCCCCTTAATGACTGCACTTTCTACAAGAAGTATCAGCAGATGTCTATTTCCTCTAGTTATTAATCTTTAGCATTCAGAGTGAACAGAAAATAGAGAAAACCGAACTTCCTTTGAATGAAGCCACACCTGCATGGTACAGGGAAGGAGCATTTCTAAATTAATCTAAATGTCTCCTGTTGACATTTAAGCCTCTGCTCTCTTCATGTTTATGTGCATGGAGGGAAGCGATCGGAACCTCAAGCACTATCCATTAGTATTTTCCAAGTACAAAAATGCTTGAGCAGCACTCTCTCTAGACCTGCCTCATTCCAGAAACCAATGTTTCCCAAGGTGAGAAAAGGGAGCACATGGTGAGGGGTGGGGATCAAATCCTAGGACTGAGGTCAAAAGCAAGAGTTTTAGAGCTCATCTCCTTGGACCTTGTAGGATGTGTTCTTTCTGTATGATGGGCTGCATTCTCTCAAAAGTTTCTAGTATGTGGTTGGAGAGATGGCTCAATGATTAAGAGCACTTGCTACCCTACGCAGGACGCAGGTCTGATTCCCAGCACCCACATCAAGCAGCTCACAACCACCTATACCTCCAGTTCCAGAGGATCTGACATCATCTTTTGGCCTCTGCTGGAACCTGCACACATGTAGTACACATACAAACATCAGACAAGTCGGTACACATACATACCATATATAATATACATCAATTTAAAAAAGGTTTCAATCAGGGAAAGAAAGATCTTAGGGATTGTTCCGACCACACGGGATCAACAGTCAAAAGGTCTTGCCTATTAGAGTCCTGGAGTGCAGTGTGCCCATCTTACATAGCATCTCCTGAGGAGGCATCCTTGAGGATCAGAGCAGGTTTGTCAAAGCTGGTATAGCACGACTAAGAAAGATATCTATGAACTGAAGGAATGAAGGGAGGAAGAAAAGAAGGGGAGAGGGAAGGGGAAAGGGAGGGTGCTAAAGGGGATTGGAGGAGGAAGAGAGGTAGAAGAGGAGGAAAAATTAAGGGGAGAAGAGGAAGAGAAAAACACAGACCAAAAGTTTATCTTCTGAGTTTAGAAAGAAAGGTAAAATCTATTTTGTTGGTACTAAGAAATGTACCTACAGGTTTGCATACTCATCTTGATCAATACTTCTGGGTTTGAGCATGCACCACAACATATTACAGTTCAAGGTCACCAGCCCCTGCTGTACAGGGCACTATGTTTTGCCCAAGTTTCCAAAAGTTGCTCCAGCAAAGTTAAGTCAAAACAATACTAGACACAAAGAAGATGCAAGGTTCTGACAATTCTTGTACTTCACAAGCCACCAAGGTCACCTAGAGGTGAAGATGAACTCTCCATTTGGACTTTTTGCTCTCACCCCCTTGCCCTTCCTCTACCTCCTCATACTGATACAGCTTACAGCTATACTGCAACAGCATTATCACCCTGGACTTTATCAGACTAGGGCAGGGGAAGTAGGAAAGAAGACGGATGTGGGTCTGGGTGTGGCAATGTTCTGCTGCCTTATCAGGGAGGTAAGAAAGTGAATCTACCTGGTAAGTTTCTGGCTGTGAAGTGCAGTGAGGTGAGCCAAGGTGCCAGGGGGTCATGGGGAGGTCACCTTGGAAAAGTGCCTGATGTTTTCAGGACTTAGCTCATGGATTTTTCCATTTTGAAAAAAATTATTTCCTGTTGGTTTTCTCCCTCCTTGACTCCACTGCGGAGCATGTTTGGTACATCAGGAAACTTCCCCTTTCTGAATGAAATCCAATTATGGTAATTCATTCAGAAAATTCTTGGATCACTGGCACAGGTTAAGTTGCACAGAGTGGAGGAGTCTGATCTCTCACCACGGCACTGGCCTGACCCTGAACCTACCTAGCAGCATTTCACACACCACTCACCTTGGCTTATCATGTTTTCCTATAATAAACAGGCAGTCCTGATTACTAATTTCTAAATTACTTCTCTTGCCTGCTTAGTAAGCCCTGGAGAGGAGGACAGATGGGTCTCAGTGACTAGAAAAGAAACAGAAGATTAAATTCAAGAGTTGTGCTTCTGTATTTGGGGGCTGAGGGTCAGCTGACAAGGGAAGTCCTGACAAGAGCATAGTAGCATTGTTCTATTAAGCTACAAGGGACTGTTCCTGTAAGAATGAGTTAAAGCACAAACTAGATTAAAAACACTAACTAATTGCTTCCTACTAGAGGACTAGCCCCATGTACCGCAGAACACTAAGGTAAATAATTCTGAAACTCTCATCAGATTAAAAAGAAAAGTGGAAGATGAAACTGAAAACTCTACTCTCCTAGTCAGTTAGATTGCTCCAGATGACTGATTTGGAGTCAAGAACAATCATTTACAGTGGCTATAATCATTTCCACCTAAACCAGAAGAGCTTCTCAGACCAGGTATCTGCAGTCAAGACACATTTCAGAGTGCTGAATGCTCTGCTGAGATGGACAGTGTGTGCCCAAGCCTCTCAGCTAAGTGGTTTAAAATGAAAATACTATACTAACATGGGATACTTTAATTTCTAAGCATCTCTCCCCTTAGACGTTATCCAGCTTCCTTTTAATTCCCTAAAAAGTATTTGTTCATTTGTTTATCCTTTCAGTCAACAAACAAGTATTAAATGGCTACAATGTGCCAGGAACAGAGACAAGGATAAAAATAGTAAAACAACATTGTCTTCTATAGTTCACAACCTAGTAGAGAAGACACACAGGAAAATGATACAGTATCCTTTTACAGTGCCTTTCTGAAGGCATGGAATGGGTAGAGAGTTAAATGAGTCCCTGGGGAGGAAACCTCAGACTTGAATTTTAAAAGGTGAGTAAATGTTTGTGAGGGAATTAGTGCCTTACTGAAAGTGAGCAACTTGGTTATGTTATGTTTGTGTGGGGACACCATGGAGATGGCAGGCAGTGCCTGGCCTGAGAAGATGTCCAGTCCTTAGTAAGGTACAAGTATGATGGAGCTTTGCCCCTTCCTAGAGGCAGACCTATGATTTGTTGAGATATACTGTTGTCATTCTTTTGGAAGTCCATGTAGATGAAGATCACAGTGAATGTTCCACCTACTTGGAAGTAACAGTTAAAACCCCAGTCTCTCAAACATTGTGAGTGAACTCACTTCACAGCATCTCCTGAGGAGGGAGCCTTGGGGGTATGTGTGCAGAACTGGTTTCTCAGAAGAAGTGATCAATTAAATTTGTATTTTAATAAGGTTACTTTGGCAGCTGTAACTGGATTAAGAGATGCCTTGGGAATTGATGAAGTACATCTTTGGGTGTGTCTGGGGGGGTGTCCCCAGAGAGGTTTAACTGAGGAAGACCCACCCTGAATATGGATAGCACCATTCCATTGGCTGGGGTCCAGGACTTACTGAAGAGGGACAAAGGACAAGTATGTGCATTAACCTCTCTGCTTCCTGACTACAGACACAATGTGACCACTACCTCATCCTCCTTCTGCCATGCTTTACCTTCCCTATAATGATGGAATATGTCCCTTCCACTCATGAATCATGAATACTTCCTTCTTTAAGTAGCTTCTTCTCAGGTATTTGATCACAGCAGCATATGTTTGTATGTTCTCCTATTAAAAGCGGTAGGAACACTGTGACAAATATGAAACCCCCCCCACTAATTATGAAGTTTATGGTGAGTGCTGATACTAATGTATGTATCACTGTGAGTGTTACAGATATGACAAGAACTCCCAGTTTGGAATGGAGGGACAGAGGCTTCCCAGAGAAGGCAGACAGGAACTGAGATCACCTTGGGCTAGATCAGAGACAGCTTCCCAGATGCAGAAACAGCACAAAAGAAGCATGATGCTTCTGATTACAGGCTGTGTCTGTGAATGGAGTGAATCTACTAGAGTAATGGAGTAAGAAAGGGAAACAACATTACCCAAGGCCCTACACATTCAGTCAGGTAATCCAAGTAACACAGAAATAAAGTGCAGAAATCCACTAATACCTAGATAGACTCCAAAGTAGAATTGGATAACCTGTTTCTCCAAACACTGCAATGATCTGATCTCACCTGCCCATTTACAGCTAGAGTCCAGTCCATTTCAAAGTATATACATTTGACTGAGATGAAGGAAGACACAAAATATTTTCTTCCCAAGAGACATAAACTCCTCTAGTTTGTCAATAATGCTGAACCTCAATCACCAGCCCAGTGGAATGGCACTGAATCAATGGGCTCTTGGCTATGCCTATGAAATGCCTTATGAAGGCAGTAACTTCATCAGGTTTCATCTTCATTTAAATGTTTTACAAGAGCTATCAGAATTTTTACACACACACATACCACTACCACCACCACCACCACCATACTACTATAGTACAAGAACACTGGGAAGCCAAGAGTTGTTAGATATGTGTCTGAAAAGAAACTTAAAGAAGTTTTTTGGCAGGAACTTAACCTAGGACTTCATTCAAGCATTCTACAACTGAGCTACATTCTCAGACTGAAACTTCTTTTCAAACAAGAAAACTGATTCAATGTTCCTTACATATTTGGTGCTTAAATGAGGAAGAGATGTAAACAATAAGATCATTCTGATTCTATGAAAAGAAGAATCTCACCCAATAATAAAACCCATTTTGAATTATTGTTCTTTGTTTATTAGACCAACAGAGCTTTCATTCAAGCAAGCCTGTCAAAAGCACAAAGTGAAACTAAACAGTTTGTTTAGTCTAACAATGGATATTCTCAGCCAAAATAAGGAGGGACCCAAAATTTTTGCTTTTATAAATATGACTTTACCATGGGATGATATTATATAATTAGAGAGAAGGGAGGCAATGACGGTAGCAACAGAAGGCAATTCTTTTCTGGTTCTGTGTGACAAAGCACAAGACAAACTCAGTCTCAGTCAGGATGTCAGGAATGACTCTAGTAACTGTGCATGGCAGTCCCTTAATCTAAAGCTCACTTGATAACTATAGCACAGTTATTCAGTTTGTTGATTACAAGAGGAAGAAAGCTACATACTCACTTTAAAGTATGATTTTTAAGCTGGGTGAGGTGGCTCATACCTTTAATTCCAGCACTCAGGAGACAGAGACAGCCAGATGTCTGTCAGATCAAGGCCAGCCTGGTCTCCATAGCAAATTCCAGGCCAGCTGGGGCTAAAGGAAGACCCTGTCTTAACCCCTACCCCCAATAAAAAGACTTTTATGAATGAGAGAGTAAAGTTTAATGGAGATCCACTTGTTCCACAACATACAGGCCCTCACCTCCATATGGGCATTACCCACCTCACTGTGAAATACTTCTAGAAAGTTGTCCAACAGGTGGCATTTCAGAGCTCTCTCTGTAATTACAATGCTCTCCAAACACATAGATGCTGTTTGATTTCCAGTTCAATCATTTTCGGTGCCTTCACTTGAGCAATCGATTCACAGAGCAGGCCAGCAAAACCATTTCTCTCAGCAGTTTCCACACACCAGACTCAGACACGAAAGGTCAAAACTCATTATTATTTTCTGATTAGCGCTGCTCAATTAATCCTCAACTATCTTACAATTGGCACTAACAAGAGATATAATCTTTCTGAAAGTACAATTGGCCCTGGACATATCCTGATTTCACCTGTTCAGGTCTCTGGGTATTCAATAAAGCAAGTTCAGCCGCTGTGCCAAGAGGCCACACAGAGTTCAAGATAACACCTCACAGCCATCAGCAGGTTAATTATAATTTCATTTTCAAACACACCGACAGCATGCTTGTTTCAACTCCAAATGACCTTACCTGCTTTCTTTTGGTGGGGGGGTCCTACATGGAGTAAATTTCTTTCAGCAAACTAAAAGGCCACTCAGAGTTCATGGTAACAATTCATATCTTTAACTGGTAGCCCAGACCTAAAGCCTCACGTCCCACATTCTAGATAGAGACCTCAGAAGCTTATGAAGGAAGTAGGGAGCAGGGATGGAAAAGGAAGGGGTAAGACAGGAGGGTGACAAGGGAAGAAGACAGCAGTGCAGTTTTGAGGGGTTTCATGCCAACAGCTCAAGAGGGAGGGCCTGCACTTTTGGACTAGAGTCTTAAGGAAATGTGAAATGCTGATACCAGAAACAGAATTGGCTCAGTCTGCAGGGGTCCCTATGGTGGAGGTTTGCTTCTGCAGGAAGGGCCACACTACAAAGTTCCCTTTTGCTTTCTGAGAAGTTGAAGAGGGAATATCATGCAGGAAGGGTCAGGCTGAGGGGCCATCAGCATCAGTGGGCAGTCAGCTCCATACAGCTTACCACCCTCTGTTGCAAGTAGTATATGGCACAAGAGAATGGCAAGTTTTGTGGAAATATTCTCTAGAAACGATGGGCACTTCTTCCCACTTGAAATCCCAAACTCAAAACAAGAGCCTAAAGCTTTTGCTCAAGAATGCTTTCTGTATAATTCCTTGTATGGAAATTTAACTTCAACTTTTTTTGAGATAGGATCTGATATAGACCAGGCTAGCCTTGAATTGGAGTTCCTCCTGCCTCAGCATCTAAGTGATAGGATTTATAAAACCTAATTTGTTTTTGTCTTAATGTTTTTCCTGTCCACATGCTACAGGAGAGTCAGATGCTCATAGCATAAAAAGGGTCATTTTGTAAGTTGACTTGAAGACACTGGAAGTAAGCACAGGCAGCACACGGCTGCCTGTATGGTTAGAGAGTCATTCTAAAGCTGTGGTTAGCATGGGCTTTACCTCAGGTCCCTTAGAAGTCTTTCCTGGCACTTAAGACTCCTCTTTGGCTGGGCTGCAGCAGATGCAATTCTAGAACCCAATCTATCCTGTCAGTCCTGTTTGATACTCTCTACCATGTCCCATCATTCCTTCTTTTGAGGATCCTTTTCTTGGTGAGCAAGGGGGTGGTATACCAACTCTTTTCATTCTTAAATCTTAACCACAGATTATCTCAATAGTGCTTTTCAACTCAGGGAGGTAATTTCTGGTTGCTGTAAGACCACAAAGCATGTAGTGCTTCATACATAAAACCTAAATGCTCTGTTGATGCATAACCCACTGATTTAAAATTTCAGTGGCAGATCTTGTTTTCTTCACCCCAAATGAATTTTGTAAAGAAGCCCAACATAAAAAACACAGAGCATCAAAGCTAAGACAGGGACCTAGAGACCTCTCAGTTGGTCCCTCTATCTTCCCCTATTCCTGGATTTCTACCACGGATGCACAAAGTCACACCCACAGCTCCAAACCAGGCAGGAATACAGGCTTGTTTAGGCAGAGAGAAGGCATCTGTATGTGGCAAAAATTTCTATACACAGAACTGTATGGATGATTATGTCAGAACATTCTTCCATTAAATTATCATCTACTGAGTCAGTGATGCTATGATTTGAGTGTGAAATGTGCCCCCAGGCTCATGTGCTAGTGGTGCTGTTTTGGGAGGTAGAGCTTGGCCAGAACAGATGATTCACTGGGGGCATGCCTTAGAGGGCTCCAGCTCTACCCTGCTTCTGTCTGTCTGCTACTGAAGTGAAGGCCTGTACCAAACCCACTACTGTGAACTGAAATTCCCTGAAACCATGAACCCTTAAGTTCCTGTTGTCAAGTATTTTGTCACAGTGAAAGAAAAGCAACAGAAGGGGCAGAGTGCTTGCCTAACATGCAGAAACCCATGGACTCCATCCTCATCACTATGTGTACATGCCTGTGTGTATGTGCATGTGTGTGCATGTACATATTTAAGGGTTGGGGAGAGACAAGAAAAATCAAGCATACACATCCAACCTCTTTAAGGCAGGAACTCTGTATGTTATTCTGCTATGTTTCATACTAAGATATTTGTTATATTAAACACAACAAATAAACTATCTGATTAGAAAAAACCCTTACTTTGAATACAGAATTTGTCCTTTTAAGGAGGAAGAAATAAAATATATTCTCTCATTAAAATTAAAAAGCTGTGTTCTGTCAAATACATGTAAAAAAGTAGAAAAAAGAAAGCCCCAAATTTGAAGAAAATATTTATAAAAGACACTGCTGATAAAGGACTGTTATTCAAAATATACAATGAACGCTTAAAACTGAATAATAAAAAATTACAATTGAAAAATGGAGAGAAGACCTTAATAGACACCTCAAAAAAGATATGTATAAGTCAAAGAAACAGTTAACAGATATTCCACATCTTACCTTCAAAAAGATACAAATTAAACAAGTACATACTATTCCATTCTCACACTGGAGAATACTAAATGCTACTGGGTGTGGAGTCATAGCATAGGCTTCTCATCTATTGCTGGTAAGAATGCAAAATGGTACAGCTGCTTTGGAAAGCAATAGCTTCCTATAAAACGAAACTTTTTACCATGTAATGTAGCAACTGTGCTCCTTGGTGTTTATCCCAAGATGGTAGAAAAATTTAAGCAGGGGATGGTGGTGCATGCCTATAATTCTAACACTTGGAAGGCTGAAGCAGAGGGATCTCTTTTAGTTCGAGACCAGATTGTTCGATATAAGACTGTTTCAAAAAAATGGGTAAAAAGAGTAAAATGAAATACATTGGAAAAAAAAAGACATAGAAGGCACAGACAATAAATATAAAAAAGGATTTTTTTTAAAGAACCTCTGAGAGATGGGAGAAGATATTATATCCTTGGAATGAGAACAGGTATTATTTTAAAAAGAGAAAATGACAGAAAAGTATACTACAATGAGTACATTTCCTAACATATAAAGGAAACTTTAATAAAGGTGAACATGGTACTGGCAGTTCCTAGGATGCAGCTTGTAAGAATATTAGCCCAGCATTGTGCTGTCCAAAAGGGTAGCCACAAGGTACCTTTGTATGACCCTAAAACATAAGAAACTGAGTAAAGATATGGTGTAAGGATAAAGAGCACGTGGCATCCCAACACTAGAGAGAAAGATTATGACTGTATCACATATATGTTATTGCAGATTGAGCATCTCTAATCCAGACATCAGAAATCCAAATTGCTAAAATCTTGAAGCTTTTTAAGCATGGACAGGATGCCACAAGTAGAAAATTTCACACCTACCCCTCATGATGGGACACAAAGTTCAGGTACACTAAAACTGTTGCATATAAACTATATTATCAAAATTAATTTCAGCTGTTTCTCTGTTATCATGCTTTCTAGGAAATTTAAATTTTTATATATATCCATTGGATAGCATCATACTACATTGTAAATTTGTTGAGGATAGAGCTATATCTAAATCATTTTTGTATCTTTAAGGGAGCCTAAAGTAGAATAAATCCTTAGCAGGTGTTTGCTAAATAAATAAATGTGTTCACCCCAATAGACTCCACGTGTGTCATGTGCAAGTACATCCTGAGGCAAAGCAGACTGGCAAAGAACACTGTTCGACTCTTGACATTTGTTGATTTTTTAAAATATTAGTGTTGATTCAAGATTTTCCAACAATGTATTTTGCTCATATGCAGACTCCCTCCCCGTTCCCCACCCTGACCTTACTCCCCACCCCTGACTTCTTGTCCTCAATTATTACTTGTCATTTTTTAAGATCTATAGAATCTAATCTGTTTTCCACAACTTTTCTTGATTTCTTTAAAACATTTTTTTGTATCTACTACAGAGTACGACTTATCCCTCCCACTTTGGGCTGGAATATAATAATCATTTTAATAGTTAGCCTTGATTGTTTGAATAATTATAATCATAGAGACCTCAAAAATCAATAAACCTATTGTTTTGTCTTTTTAAGAGAAAAAAATGAACAAAGAAAAAAAGAAAACAAAGGAAGAAACAAAATACATCCAAATAAAAACCTGCACATGGGTGTTTATAGCACCTCTATTTATAGTTGTTAAACTTGGAAGCAACAAAGATGCCCTTCAGCAGATGAATGAATAAATCTAGTACATCTAGACAAAGAAACAATATTCAGCTCATTAAAAAGAAATGAGCTATTAAGTCACAAAAGACATGAAATTAAAATGCATATTACTAAATGAAAGAAGCCAATTTATAAAGACTACACACTGTATGAATTGAGCTATAAGATGCTTGGAAATACGCAGACAATAAAAAGATCTACAGCTTCTATGGCAGAGATGGTGAAGAGGTGCCGCCAGGATTTCTGGGGTAATGAAAACAGTATGTATTACAGGATGATGGTGATACTGACTACACACTTGTCCATCCTATAAAGAACAACTCCACAAGTGACAATGGTGTTGGCACATGTTTATCATTTGTAACAAAAGTATTATTCTGGTGGGGATGTTGATAAAGGGGGAGTCTATACATATTGGAGGCAAGAAATATATAGGGTATCTATCTTCCTGTTGGTTTTTCTGTGAACTTCAAACTGCTGTAAACAAACAGTATATTTTTTGAGATAATGATTCTTACAATACTTTAAAATAAAATTCTCTCCAATTTGTCTTTATTAGATAGGTATAACTAACTCTGAAAAGACAGAAAAAAAAAGAGCAGCAGCCAATGGAATTCATAGGACTACTGGTGACTCAGGCTCTTTTTTCACACTCTACTTGGTTGAAACAGCAGGGCAGTGTGTGTGAGTCTGTGTACATGATTGGGATAAAATTTGAAAATGTTTTCTTAATACTTATTGTGATGATAAATTACATGTGTCAACTTGATTGCGCCATAAGGGCCATTTGATCCAATGTTATTCTTGGTGTGTCTGTGAGGATGTTTCTCAGTGAGTTTAAAATCTGATTCTGTAAACTGAGGAAAGTAGACTGTGCTCACTCATGTGATGGGCCTCAATCAAGCACTTAAAAGCCAGAACAGGTCCAATATGGAGTTCTGTGAGAACTCCTGCCCCAACACACATACTGCTTTGAGCTCAAATTTGATTTTTACTTCCTTCAGGCTCAAGACAAAACATCAGTCTTCCTTATACATCCTTTGGCTCCCTATGGAGAACCATGACCAGTGCACTCCCATATTGCTAAATTTTGCTCATTATCAAATATTTGTTACAGGCAGAACACACAAAGAATACAAAAGGAAAATAAAGATCACAAAAATGGTTTAAAATTTTTCAAATAAGTCTCCAAGGTAAACTTTTGTTGTTTGTTTGTTTGTTTGTTTGTTTGTTTGTTTGAGACAGGGCCTCACTGTATATCCCTAGCTGGCCTGGAACTTGCTATGTAGACCAGGCTGGCCTCACATTCACAGAGATCTACCTGCCTGTGCATGTCTCCTGATTAAAGGTGTGTACCACCATGCCTAGCCCCCAAGATAATCTTTAACAAACGTATAATAATGCTGATCAGAATTCTTATAATGCACTTGAAATATCTTCAGTCTGCTTATATTCAACAAAAATTTTATTCATTAGAATAAGATTATTCATATTGACATTACTATTTTAGAGAACTACAAAAATAGCCTTTCTTTTATTTATAAAAACTTGAAAATTATTTAAAAGTTTTTAACTTTTAATTTTAATATTCATACAGACTTCAGACAAGTTGATTTTTCCTCTGTTGCTTTAATTTTTTGTTTATTAGTTTATTTTTTTGAGGCAAAGTCTCCCTGTATAGGCCCGGCTGACCTCAAACTTGTGATCCTCTTGCCTGGTCTGTGACTTGGCTCTTTAGACTGATATTTTAGTACACATTGGACTTCCAAACAATGATAAAATATTACAGCTGGATTAGTCAATAAATTATGCTTTCTCTCATACATAGTTAAAGATAAATTAAGCACTCTATACTTTTTTTTTAAAATTTTATGTGTATGCATGTATTGCCTACATGTGGGTAAGTGCACCCGTGTTGTGCAATGCCCATGGAGGTCAGAAGAGGCTGTTGGATCCCCTGGGACTGGAGTAACCGACAGTTGTTAGCTGCCATGTGGGTGCTGGGATTTGAACCCAGGTCTTCTGCAAGAACAACCAGTGTTCTTAACCGCTGAGCCATCTCTCCAGGCCCAGGGCTCTATACTTTTTATGTGGGAAAGGTGAAATGTTTTTAATTGACACTTTGAAAATTACATTAGATTTATAATCTTTAAAAACACACAAAATCTAAGTCAGACGTGGTGGTGCATGACTTTAATCCCAGCACTCAAGAGGTATAGGCAGGTAGATCTCTATGAGATAGAGGCCAGCCAGGTCTACATAGTGAGTTCAGGGTAGCGGGGGCTACAAAGAGACCTTGTCTCAATAAAACAAAACAAAAATAAAGCAAAACAAAACAAAAACCCATGCAAAATCTGAATTTGATTTTTTGCCCATATGCCATGAAAAAAATTATATTAAGTTCTGGAGAGGGTTATTGTGAGATTATATTTACTGTAACTTCCTCAACTCATAGTTGCTTGAAAGTGCTTATTTAACCAAAGCTGTAACAACAGCTACAGACAAGGAAACTGAGGTCTGGAGCAGCTGGACCAGTGGACCAAGGACACATCCTTATTTACTTAGGGAATTAGAGTAAACACAAGCTTCCTGATGATGGTCTGGTATTCTGGGCATCACAGAAAGTTCATCCCTTCTAGCATTATGGGTCTGTTCTTAGTTCCACAGCTGATTTTCCAGATACACAAAAAAGACATGTAGCTGTAAAAAAGATGCCATGGCTGACAGAACTTCACAAATACCAGGACAATTTACTTTCTCCTCCACTCTCAATAGCTGGCTTTCACCAGCTCATGACTGAAAACATCTTTGGCTAATTTTCAGCAGAGAAACAATAAATCAGGGCTGTGAGTGTCTAAGAGGGGAGTTTTTCCACTTTTCATAAACAAAAGCTTCAGTGGCGGTGTTTTCAGGCTTGGGTATAACCTTCCTAGCTGAAGCCTTCACTGCGCTTCTTTGGCTACCATCCACTTGCTAGCCAATTTCAGGAGAAATAGGATTTATGTTGACAGCACATCAGTATAAAAAACTGATTCAGTGAAGTAGAGCTCTGTAGTCCTGCTGGGGAAAACTAGAACTAGTCGCTATTCTGATGAAAATGAGGTAAAGACAAGGTCCATCTAAAGTGCAGCATCACCCTGTTTCTGGTCTAAGATGACAGCTGAAGAGTAGCTCAGGAAACTTCCCACCAAAGCAGCCATGAACTCAGAAAAAAGAGAAAAGCTTTTTAATAAATGTGAAAATCAAAAACAACAGTTAGCAATTATCAGATTCAGGACTGCACACTAACAAGACTGGCAGAGAACTGAGAACCACAGGCAAAGGCTCCTAGAGAGCAGGCGCTCCTTTTTCTCTAGTCCCAACCCTGGCTGAGAGCCCAGGTTGTAACCATTTCTAACTTCAAGCAATTTTCTCAAAGTCTAGATTCCCTGGTTCCATTTCTAGAGACCCCAGCTCAGTTGGTCCTTGGTATTGTGGGAGAATCCAGAACCATGGTTTGTAAAGCTCTTCAGGTAAGCTACTGGTTTACATCAAATCTATCAATTTGGATAGTTGTCTCTCACTTAAATAGTTGTTGCCTTTTAAAATAATTTTTTCTTATTGAAACAGACTCACAAACGGAGAGGCTAGAACAGAGTTTCTATATACCCTTCAAACAGCCTCCCTAATGCCAGTGCCTCCTATAACCATAGGATGCTGTCAAACCTGTTAACTGACATACAATACTGTGAACTAAGGTACAGTTCTGATTTGGATTCTAGCAGTTTTTACACATGCGTGTGTGTGTGTGTGTGTGTGTGTGTGTGTGTGTATGTGTGTGTGTGTGCGTGTGTGCATGTGTGTGTTGAGCGAAGTCTGTCAAGTTTGGTCATGGGTGGAGACATGCAACCATCATCATACTCAAGTGCAGGATTGTTCCGTCAATATAAAGAAACTCCTTCAGTTTCTTACTCATCATAGGTTCCTCCTCCCCAGCCCTAACCTCTGGTAACCACAGATCTATTCTCTTACAACAGTTATTTGTTAATGGAATCAGTCATATAGTATATAATGCTTTAAGACTGACATTTTTCTTCACTCAATATAATTCCCTAGAGAGCCATTCAAGTTTCTGTATATGTGAATAATAATATCCTTTTTGTTTTTTAAGTATGTTTTCTTATTTTTATTTTAGGTGTATGAGTGTATTGTCTGCACATATGTAAGCGCACCCATATCATACAATGCCTGCGGAGGTCAGAAGAATGTGTCAGATCCCTGGAACTGGAGTTACGGACAGTTGTTACCTGCCACGTGGATGCTGGGAGTCAAACTGGGTCCTCAGAAAAAGCAGCCAGTGCTCTTAATTGCTGAGTCACCTCTCCAGTTCCCATAATGTCCTTTTAATATGCTGTATAGTATTCTGTTATTTAGGTTCCCCATGGTTTGTTTCAAGGCACATCTGGAGTACTTCTACTATTTGTCTTCTATGGGTAAGGTTGCTATGACCACTCATGTCTGGGTTTTTTTGTAAACCTAAATTTTTGTTTCTTTACTACAATGCCCAAAAATGTGACTGCAAGGTTGTATAGTAAGTAGATCCCTAATTTTTTTAAGAAAGTAGCAAGCTCTTTTCCAAAATGCCATTTGATGTCCCTATCAATTCTTTTCTCCGTGCTTACAAGTAGTTGATTCACTGGTTGCTGCTTTTTTTTTTGAATTATGTTGAACTTTATTGATTAAAATACTGTGTTACAAAATGTCTCCTTTAAATATAAACATAGAACATGAATTTATCTTTTTTGACAGTTCAAAGTATGAAATCAAAATCATCAGGATTTGCACGGACAGTGCATTGATTTCATGATATACCTCAGAATACAAAGCTTTCACTCTAGATAAACATATGGACTCTTTAAAAAAGTATATTGGCCCCTTTAATCTTTGGTTATACTTCCCTTTTTGGGTGTTTAAGGCCATACAGTTGGCCTTACAGATAAACCAATTTATTTTTACTCTTAAGGCCATTTGAGGATCTGTTCCTCAGGGGTCACATGGGCTTGGGAGGAGCTCCTGGCTCCTTTCTTTTACAAGTTCCATCTATGTGAAGATAGGTCAAAGGTCCTGCTCGACCATGGCTGGCTTCACTTGGAAGCATGGAGGAAATGATTCCTCTGTGTTGACCCTCCTCTTTGTAGACTGGACACTGGTTCAAGTCCATCTGGTAGGGTCCCCACAGTCTCCTTGATCAGGAGGACAGATGACTCACTACAGTTACAGGACATTTTGAGAGATACTTACAGTCCCCTGGAACTAGTTGACCTAGGAGGCCAAGGAACAAAAACTGTCCTTTATGTCCCTCTGACCAAATTTCGTATAGGCCTTAAAGTATGTCTGTTAAACATCCAAGAAGGTTAGTTCCACCAGTCTGGTACTTTTAATCACCTGCTTTTTAAGGTGCACAAAGCTGAATATTCTTTTTCTTTCCCCTATCTAGGACTTACCTATGTTGCCTAGTACTAGCCTTATCTATTCATCAACCTATTTGCCAACCTACCTAGTAGTGACCCTACTTAGTACTCAACTCTATCTAGCATTTATGTGCATTACATAACATGACAGAGAGCAAGAGGACTGGAGGTGATGTGACACACCACAGAGACATACTGTGGGCACAGATGAGATCCTAGGAATAGTACATGATAGGGCAGAGCTTTTCCATTCACCTTGCTGGCTAATGGGAGAGAAAGAACAATGAATATGGAGGAGAGACCTGGACAGGATTATGCCTTCTTGAGCAGTGGGTCTGAGTTTTTGAAATGGAAACTCTGGCACTGGAGTTGTGGCCCTGGAAATACACACATGCTGTGAGATGGCATGAGAACAACCAGCACCTTTGCTTGCTCCCTGGGCCTGTAAAGCACACTGCAGTGCATATTTCTCACTCAGATACAAGAGCATGAACTTTCTTTTCTGGTGTTTTGGGGACACGACATGGCAAACAAACTCAAGAAAGCAATGTCCATGGTGAACCACATACTGTTGTATGCATATTCTTTCTATGATAGAAATACAACTTCAGAAAACAATCTGGGGTTAAAGTAAAAGACACTATTAACCTTAAAAGGAAAAGCATATTTCTGAGAAAGACAATATAGAAATCAAAAAGAAATTTAAAAATAAACCTGCTTTGCATTCTTAGTAGACTGCAAGGAAGCAAAAATCTGAAATGGCAAGGGAGAGTATGGAAACAAAGTCAAGCAGGTGAGGAATTTCCATCAAATACTGGAGCTGGTAACCATCAATGGCTACAACAACTTGGCAAGCACAGAGTGCAGCCTTAAGTTCCTAGGAGTCCTGAGATAATAAGAGACAATAAATGTGAGGCACAGAGGGTCTGTATGAGGAGACAAGAAATGACAAATGACTCATTCACTGCTTCCCCATTCAAACATTAGCATTTATTATTAGTTATTCTGTTCCCAACTTCAGTCTTTACAGCAGAAGCAGACCATCAAGAGTCTGGTTCAATTGCTCAGCTCTAAATTTCTGACCAACATGGCTCCAATCTGAAGGCATGCAGAATCAGGAAGGCACATGTGGAGAACAGGCAAGTCACCAACATCTGTCTTTACTCATAAATGGAGTGCATCCTCCTGGCTCTTCACCAGACTGTCTTTTCCTTTCATGAATATATGCAGAGTTTAAAGGCTAAGATGAGAAC
Organism: Nannospalax galili; assembly: GCF_000622305.1. NCBI lineage: Eukaryota > Metazoa > Chordata > Mammalia > Rodentia > Spalacidae > Nannospalax > Nannospalax galili. The sequence continues at coordinate 1,415,652 of NW_008360310.1, forward strand.
CTCCAGGCAGTATTTATGTGTTTCCATTAGAACTGGCCTAGATGAACTTGCTTGATCAATAACTGTACTAGCTTCTATGTACCAGCCATAACATTATGATATTGAAACAGCCTCTGCTCCCCATTAAAGTGCTTAGCTTTTCACCTTTAGCATTCTATCTTTTCAAAATCATTTTTTCTTCTTTAAATTTTTTTTAGTATGTGGGAATTTAAGATAGTCTTGATATGTAGCCCAGGTTGGCCTCAGCCTCAAAGGTGCAGTGATTTACAGATGTGCTACCACACTCAGCTTCAGAATCACTGTTTAATACTCAGATTCTTTCTTGTTTCTGTTTAGTAGTACCAGTCTCTTTATAGTTTTCATAATAAAGATATCTGTGTGCTATCTGGTTTTGTGCTTTCTGCTTGTGCTCCTCTCTGTCTCTTTTGCTTTTGCTCATCAACTACAAAGACAATTTCTTTGACTTTCATTTTGCTAATGATCTAAAATGTAAGTGAAAAATCTGAACTTAATTAAAAATATGAATGTATACCGTTTATCAATGACAAGAATAAGCAAGAGTCTATTTACTGCACAATACTGAATTTGATTGATAAAATAAGGTATTTCCAACTGAGTTCTTTATTTCCAAAATTATATACATATAAGGATGGTGGCTGATGTCTTTGATTGTAGCACTTGGGAAGCAGAGGCAGGTAGTGAATCTCTGTGAATTCTAGGCCAGCCAAGGCTATATAGTGAGAGTCTGTCTCAAAGAAAAAATATTTTTACATATAAAGGATCTTAATACTTTTAAACATTCAAAGTGGTTCAAAAATTATGCAAATTTAAATATGCTTTAAAAATATTAATGGCTTCTATTAGTCCTTTTTTAAAGGCTTATTCTTTTTTTTTCCTCTTTCAAAACTGGCTGTAAATTTTTTAGGTTTACAGTTGAATTAATACAATTATACAATATTGTACTCAGTATAAACCCTATAAGACATAAAATTAAATGAGGTTTTAAACTTTAAAAAA
>NW_008360310.1:1417343-1429323 GCF_000622305.1 Nannospalax galili
TCTGTTCCTCAGGGGTCACATGGGCTTGGGAGGAGCCCCTGGCTCCTTTCTTTTACCAGTTCCGCCTATGTGAAGATAAGTCAAAGGTCCTGCTCGACCATGGTTGGCTTCACGTGGAAGCATGGAGGAAATGATTCCTCTGTGTTGACCCTCCTCTTTATAGACTGGACTTTAAAAATAAAGACGTTTTATTGCCTAAAAGAAAGAACTTGACTTTAGATTCACTCCTTAAAGGCTGTATCTGTTTTGGGCTTTGTGGCTGTAATTATTTTCTGTTGTAGGCACTCGGCTCTGCCATGTAGCTGGAAGAAGCTGTTGATAACAGGAAAATGAATATCACTCTTCTAGGAGTCTGGGCTGTGTGCCTAACAGATTCTAAGTTATTATTTACTATGATTTTAAAAGAAAAAGTAAATACAGCCACTTGAATAAATACAACAGTAAAATAATGATCCAAATATGCATACTGGAGACCACAAACTCTTTCATCTTGATGCCATTTCTTTTCACATGCTCATTCAATTGAACAAAAAATTTGGCTTTGCTGTAATATAGAAGCAGGACCAAAAGTCTGTCATTTCTCAGTTGACTTTGGTGACATGGCCACATACAGGCTCACAGGTGTGGATCAACTCTAAAGGATACTAAACAATAACACATTAAAATGTATTGGCTTCTGAGTGAGTCAGCACATAACCCTGAAATGCTGACCACAGTACACATGGCCACAGGAAGGTATGTGCTTTTGCAGAGTCTTCTTCTGCCTGGCCATCTTTGATAAATACACTGCATTTCAATCAATTCACTGGAAATATAAATAATTTTATATAATTATACAGTCTGCTAACAGATAGCTTTGTAGTTTCCTTTCCAATTAACAACAACAACAACAAAAACAACAACAACAAAAAGACCAACCAACCAAAAAACCCTGCAGAGAAAAATGCTGCTGCTTCTTTCTGTCTCGCAGTTGAATGACAATAGACAGGGTGAGACATTTTACTAGAACCACACAACTTAAATCCCTAACATTTAAATACTGCATGACAAAACCAGAAAGAATAGGAGACGTGCATGATACTTACAGCTCATGAGACTGGCTTTCCAGTGCCCTACAGATATTAGTCATTTACTTGGCAACCCTACGAATAGCTGTGACTGCAACAGAAAAGTTACTCTTTTTCTTTCAAGGAGATTTGTAATCTGTCTCTTATGGCAAAACACCCCATGCAGTGTAAATAAGCAAAGTGCCCCATGCCCTTTCACCCTGAAAGCTTTGTAAAAAGTTTTTTTTTAAATTAGCCTGCAGACTAACAGATTTTCTTACCAGATTTTCAACACAGTTCACTTGGGCTGACTGTCTCGCTGATCTTCTTGACTCCATCCCTGATGGACCCTTCAGCCCCCAGTATTTCCCCATCACAGTCATATCTTGTGAGTTCTACTGTTCTCCCTAAACGTCTCCCTTGGTGCTCCTTTGTTCCCATCCTTGGCTTTCCCACATTTACTCCCACCTATATGCACACATCTAACCATCAGAATCCCAAAGCTTCATTATCTCCAAATATGGAGGCCTATTCATGTGACCTCTCTCAGTTTGTTCTTCTTCAAAATAAAAATAAGTTTCTCAATAATCCACCTTGGCTTTGATGGCCACATGGACCAAGAGGATCTACAGTGAATTCTTAAAAACCCTCAATAGTAAAATACGTTTCTCAAGGTGATGCCATGTGAATGTTAGTGCTGACTTACTGCATAGGAGATTGTGTATTAGAAAAACCAGGCCCAGGCTAGAGAGATGGTTCAGCTGTTAAGAGCATGGACTCATATGGAGCTCTCACAGAAGACCTGTGTTCTGTTCCCAGCACCCACATGGTGGCTAACAACTGTCTGTAACTCCAGTTCCAGGGGATCTGACACTCTTCTGGCCTCTGCAGGTATTGCACAACATGGGTGCACTGACATACATGCAAGCAAAACACTCATACACACAAAAAATATATTAAATTAAATTTAAAAAACCAGGCTGTACATTTAATTAATCTAATTTTTAAAAGGTTCTTTAATATAGCTCTTCAGACTTTCTCGTGACATTATTGCTAATTTAGCATAACCTATTTCTATATTGATACATTGAGAATCAATTTGAATGTAAATATGGATCTGTCTTGTTTAAGTAAACACAGGGTAGGTACGTGCCATGCACTACACACTGTTCCAAGTGCTGTACACATGCTACTTCAATACCTACTACACCTCTATGTAGCATGCATCATGATTTATTTAATCAGATTAATGAATCAAATTGCAATTGATTAAAATGAAAATTTAATTTTGTCATTGAACAATACGGTGACAAACTCCTTTGTGCACTTCCTTCTATGCAGCCGTGTGATTATTATGGCTAAATAACAAGAATCATTTACCACTTCAAATGATTAAAAGCCAACTGAGACCAATCTGTTTAAGAAAGCCAAATCTTAGACTAAAGTGGCACTTACAGTTAAGGACTCTGTAAGATCCATACTTTCATGAATCTTCCAGGTTTCCATGCTAGGGAGAAGCATATATAACTACATAGAACCAAAGGTCCCTAAGTAAGTCATAACTCACTTAGGTAAAGGAAAATGACAAGGGTCATTCAAGCAATTGCTCACACAGTGAGAAATTCTCCATATTGCATTCTCAGGCACTAATGTCCAGCTCCTGCATTTCTATACTGAGAACTTCAAGTCTTAGGCAATGCAGGACACATTAACAACATCCAATTTGCCTTCCTCATCTTCCCATTAGATTTCTTGTGTAAATATAGATTTAAACTTCTTAGAAAATACAAATACAAAACAAAACAAAACAAAAAAGCCCCCCTCCCCAAAGAGTGAAATTAGAAAGAATTCCCATGATGGGGTCTGGCCTCAAAAGGTTGGAGTCAATTACCACCTGTTCCAATAACCCAACTAAGGAAATGGGTATGGCAAAAAGTAGAGACATAATATTTAATCACATACTGGGAAGTGGAACAAATAAAGAGGTTCATTGACCCTAAGCTCACCTTCTGGATACTGGCATGAGCTTCAGGGGAACAAAATGAATGCATGACTAAGCAGTCCTGGCCAAGGTGTAGTACCTTGATCACTGTCTCATGTCTCTTGCAAGGTAGTGTAAAGAAGGTATTATTGTCATACTTTGAGGGTTATCAGTTTGTTTCCTAAAATATGATTATTTCTTCTGTAGGGTGCAGTCTCATCCTCATGGATTAATGTCTTGCTAGGCTCTGCTGATCTTGGAATTCAAGAGACCTGCAGCCTCGAAGGGCGATGAGACAGTTCTGGTAAATAGACACTTATGGAGTGATTTAGATGCCAATGCAGTGCCAAGCAGGGCTCAAAGTAAAGGAGGCAAGCTAGGTGTACACATGCCTGTAATCTCAGCAGTCAACAGGTAGAGGCATGTGAACCGGGAGCTAAAGTTTACCCTTTATAGTAAGTTGAAGCCATCCTGGGCTAAATGTGAGATACTGTCTCAAGAACACAAAAGTAAAGGAAACAGACCCAAAACAAAAGCAGAGATACTAGATTCCCATCTTGCTTTTAATTGGTTTCCTGGACCGAGTAAGGAGTTAATATCATCTAGCAAAAGCAGACTCAAATGTCTGTGATACACCAGGAAGACCTGAAAGGGTCCCCAGAGGAGTTCATATGAGAAACCTTCTAAAGCCCTGTCTATTCCATGTTCCTGCCAGCTTCCTACAACTTACCCCACTGGGAGCCTGACCCCTCTCCTTGTGTCTCATCATATCTCTGAAATTAGCTGAGCTCTGGGACTAAACAATTTGGGTTTTCACTTCTTTTCTGGGGGACAGATGGCTGCATAGATTTTTTTTAAAATGGGGTAAATAATACAAGAGAAAGTAAAAGAGTAAAAATTCAAAACCAAAACAACAATCACCTTTTGCAGTGAAGCATAGAATAGACACTGAACATTTCAAAACTAGATTTAGTCATCTGAGATGCTGTCAACAAAAGCAGAACAAGGACAGAAAAATGATAACAGCAAAAAGATAGTTATTATGACATTCAATGACTGAAATTCATGAAGAAAACAGTATAGAAAAGAAAACAATAGAAGCAACTGAACGGTAGGAAGGAGTAAGTATAGATTAGAAAGATTTACCACAAAATAAGGAAGTTTAGCAAGAAGAGCCCAATACCTATATGCCCTGGGGAATTTATAACAAATGAGTTAAAAATATATAGGCAGCAAGCCAAGTAAATTACTAAGAAACAAAAATCAGGCTGTCCACAGAACAGTCTAGAAGGAAAAAGGAGACAATGCAACCATTTGTAATTTTGGAGTTCTTATTTCCATGTGACATTAAAAGTATTCTAGAGTATACATAAACTTACAGAATTTACTTTAAACTACTCTTGGAAAAAACCACTCAAAGACATGGTTGGCTGGTCCACCAAGAATTCATAGATGAGGGACAAGAGAGATGGCTCAGCAATTAAGAGCATTGGGTTTGGTTCCAGCACCCACATAGCAGCTAAGAACTATCAGTAATTCCAGTTCCAGGGGATCTGATGCCCTTTTCTGATCTCTTCTATACAAGCAGGCATAACACTCACACAGAAAAATAAAAAATTTAAGAATTCACAGAAGAAAAGTCATGTTGTTAATAGTAGTGAACACAGAGCCAGCTAAATAGATTTAATCAAAAGTATTCTAAATATAGTTATAAGACAGAACAAAATTGCCAAAATGGCTTCCTGAAAGGGCTCTATTTGACATAGGACATCTTTTGTTCCCTGTGAATTTCCTTTAAGTACTGATCAGACTGTATTACTACCGCCTAATTAAGGTCCTAATTCCCACTAAGCTGCTGTGGTCACCTACCCCTCTTTTCCACTTTTCCTCCCTCTCCCCACCCGCCATGCACATAAGCAGTAGTATATATACAAATATCAACAGCAACTACAATAAAACCATGGCTGAAAGTGAAACCGAAGGAAGAAAAATCATTCTCATTTCCTCAGATACGTCAGGATGAAAGTAGCAACAAATATATGATAAAAATACATGAAACAGAAAAATTACTATGATAAAATTAACACTTACAGAAGTAAAAATATACATATTTCAGTGTACAAGAGATAAAAACAAACAAAAGAAAGAAAAGTAAACCTACAAGAAAACATAAAATGCTCAAACACAGTACCAGACAGTTATTTGTGGACTTCTCCTTCACTGGGGTTAGGGGACACATGGTCCTCCTCCAGAACTTTTGCTGTGGTTTAGGTCCCTAAGAGAATATGGGGCAAGGAAGATAGGACTTCAAAGTAGAATTTGGGGAAAAATATAGATGATAAAATGTGCATAGAAATACTATGTTCTATAGCTAAGAAAGTGATCCTTTATCTCCAAATTATGGATCCTTAGATTAAAATATCAAGATGAAATACTACCCTTATTATGGCTTGTAGAATGGCTTGCCTCATTTCTTCATGGGCCGGAAGCCCTCCCTCACCCCCTCCAGCAGAACAGGAGCACAGACTGCTGTTTCCCAGTGAGCGGGAGTGCAGAAGAAACACACTGGCTTTTCCAGGATTTGTTTTCACATAGGAAAGACAAACGAAAACCTTTTTTAATTTGGTTGACTTGTCTGTTCTTTTCACCTATCTCTTGTCATCCAAGCTACACAGATATTGGAGAAGACAGAGTGAGCTTTATACAGCAGCAAGTCAACTCAAACATCAATCCTGATACAAAACACTGATTTGAAAAGGTCAGTCAGCTCTCCATCCAGCATCTCACATTTGAGCAGCTCTGATCTCTTATTTGTCTTCTATACTGAAAATGGGAAATTGCTGTTTGGGAGTCCAACAGCCTTCATGCTGCAAGGGCTCTGGAAAATGTTGGGGGGAATACAATAAGCAAGGGGCTTGGTGACTAGGATCAGTATCTACAGGATGAGATTAAGGGAGAGTATTTCTGCAACATGTGGGAGGACAGAAGGGCTGGGAGCAGAACATTGTGCTTGTTACAGCTAAAGGGTGCATAACTAAAGAATGAAGATGTTCCTCAGGTTCATTAAACCAGAACAACAACTAAACTACAAGGCACAAACATTTACTGAGGTTTACCAAACAAGTAGGGTGCTAAGCACTGGTCATGGGTTAGCTTAAGAATTATGACAACAAATACATGTAGGAGCTAGTATTGTCTATGTTTTACCAGTCAAGATACTGAGGTTCAGAAAGGCTGTGAACATGCCCAGGGTCATCACTCACAAGCTCATGTAGGGGAATGCCAGTTTTTCTTTAGCTCTGAGGCCAACAGGGAATGCACTTTAAATGAATGGTTAGCCATTTAAGTTAAAAAATATATAGCATATCTCTCTGTGAGTGTGTGTGTGTGTTTGTGTGTGTGTTTTGTTCCCCTCTAATATTTGTTCAATCAGATGTATACCCGGTTGACCCTTCTGTACCCTGAGAAAGAAGATTCAAAGGTACTGTCAACTCTCAAAGCAGCTATCACATGTGAATACTAAAATTACATAATCAATTTATCCAGCTCAGACGGCAGAGTAGATTATAACGACAGGATATATGCTATACTCTACAGAGAGGGTGTGTAAGGCACTTCAGCAAACATCTACAACCTCACCATAGTGCACTACACTGAAGTCCTTGTCTGCCCTGATAAGCACAAAGTTCAATACACTATTAGGCTCTAAATTCAATGTTCAAAAATTAATATCTGCTAATTCTTTAGATTGTCTTTATATTTGTCAAAACTGTGACTTCTCTAATCAATTATCTAAAGAAGTCAGTGAAATAAAAAGAAAATAGTTCTGGGGTTCAGAAATTCTTCTCTAGTTTATAATTGCACATGACCGAGCCTCCTGCTTTGTTCTGTTCTCAAATGGAGGTAAGCAGCATGCTGTCAGAAGCCTCAACATGTTTTCCCCAGTGAGGGAAAGCAGGGTGCCTCCTCCTCAGACTGGGTTAAAGCTTAAGACTCATTCACTAAACATGTTTGTGAAAAATAAGCTCAGCAATGCACAGATCAGAATGAACACACAAATACCTGAATAATATCATACTTCCATTTCATAGAAGATAAAACCAAGATGAGACAAATGTGACTCTAAATAATTCCTCAAATTTTACAAGGGTTCTATCTTTAACACGAAAAATAACACATTTTTATGTGATTATATTATTATGGATATACTACTTTCTGAATTTTTTAAAACATTAGTATGTGGTAAACTTTATATGTACCATAGCCTTTACGTGTTAGATACTGATGGTAAGATTCAATTATAATCAACATGCAGTAATGTAACTGTTGCCAACTGTTAAATATCTATGGCATTTCTCATATCTTTATTAAAAATAGTGATAGAAGCCAGGTGTGGTGACACCTGTAACCCTACCATTCATTAGGTGGGAAGCAAGAAGATCAAGAATTCAAGGTCAGCATTGGCTACATGGTAAGTTTAAGGTCAGCCTGAGCTACATTAGACCCTGTCTCAAAATATACAAAGAGAGGTGAAACAGCTACAAACATCTTATGAAGTATTTCTCCTTTAATCTCTTTGGGTAATTTCATGAATATTTTTAGGACTGAAATAGTAGTCACTTTTATGACCCTCATTTCTGATGGTGCTAATTCTTGGGCAGAGATTACACCAATTTCAATTCTCCACATACATGCAGAGATGTCTCAGAATACTCGGCCAATGAGTCACTGACCTCGCTGGACATTTAGAGACCCTCTTCCTGGAACATCCTGCTCAGGTAAATAAAGTAAGAGGTTGTGACTGTAACTCCCCAGGGCAAGGTTGCTAGAGAGAGCCTGTAACACTCAGAGGTAGACTCCACTGCCCACAGGTGGCATCTTTCACCAGGTTTTCAAAGGGAGACACCAAGCAGGGAATGTCCTGCTGTCAATATTGTCTTCTTGAACCTTGTCAAAAAAGTTCTAGGAGGTATGGACATGCAGATTTAATTAAAATAGATGGATGAATCCTATTTTATGAACTGCTAGATCAGAAGTAATAGGAACCTGGAAAATCCCCTAGTAAATAAATGTCATGTTCTACAACAGATTAAAAGGACAAGGGAGGGGCTGGAGAGATGGCTCCGTGGTTAAGAGCACTTGCTGCTCTTGCTGGGGATCTGAGTTCTACTCCCAGTACCAACATCACAGCTCCCAACTGTAACTCCACTTGCAGGGGATCTGATGCCCTCTTCTGGCCTCCGCAGGCACAGCATGCATGTGGTACACATACATACATGTAGGCAAAACACTCACACACATAAAATAAAAATAAATATTTTTAAAAATGGTAAGGAAGACGCTGTTTTAAAAAACAAACAAACCTAAAGCTAGTGTGCTCTGATGCCACAAAACACAAGGGGTGCAAGTGTACAAAACACAGACTGTTTAACCTTTTTTTTTTTTCATGTTTTATTGGGAAATAATGTAACAAAGAGGCCACTAGGAATTCTGGAGTGCTGACAACCTTACCAGCATTCCAACTGCCCCTCAGAGCTTGTATCCTAGTGTTATCTAAGAGAGTGTCTCTCCCATCACTAAAACGATTTCAATCTCTCAGCCATCATGTGGGGACAATGATGCTAGTTGCTGTTACTGATGTATAACAATAAATGAACCTACCTGGGCATGGTGATGTATGCCTTATATCCCAGCACTTGGGAGGCAGAGGTAGGCAGATTTCTGTGAGATCAAGGTCAGCCTAGCCTAAATAGTGAGTTCCAAGACAGCTGGGGCTACAGGGAGATGCTGTCTCAAATAATAATAATAATAATAATAATAATAATAATAATAATATTGATAAGCCTAGAAGACCACAGATAGTACACACCTTGGGGCTCACTAGCACTATATAAGAAACTTCAGAAGTGTGTGTGTGTGTGCGTGTGTGTGTGTGTGTGTGTGTGTGTGTACAGCACACATATTTAAAATCACCACCGGAGTCTGGGGTGAGCAAACAAGGAAGAGAAAGTAGGAGGAAGGGTTTTACTCTCATCAAACTGACTTTTTGGCAAGACCTTTAAAACTCTATTACCTCATAAAACATGGAATCCAAAGTAAAGGAATCTCTGAAGCCTATGCTCCCAGTACACTATGGGACCAAACAGAAGCCACAACTGTTTTATTTTGTCCTGACTGGAATTTTTTTTTTCTCAAATTCAACATTTCAAAGAATCAATTGCCCTGTCTGGGCCTCCTGGCCCTAATACCTATGCAATTAGCCTGTCATATATTTAGCAGGTAAATTCTATGACTCCTCATCCAGGCAATTTGCTGCTTTGAAATACTGAAATTTTACTAGTACTCTATACAGAAGCAGTGGGAGATTGGAGCAGGATAGAACCTCCATTGGCCACTCTCCACCCCCTTGGTTTCTGGAGACCTATAGTCAGCCAGGTCACTGAGGACCACACCGAGAAGGGGGGACACACTGAGGACATACTGAGAAAGGACAGAAGGAAAGCAATAGAAGGTACCCAATTAGCCTGAAGAGCCTTATTTAGATTTTTCTGCCACTCCTCAGGATGGGCTCCTGTACTGATAACTGATTTAAGAGAATGTGGCTTGAATATCTTGTCACTACATGCTCATCACCACAGCTGCCTGAGGACTTCTGCCTGTTGCTAACATTGTTACTCCAGGCTGTCACAATCACTTGACATCTTCTGGCCGCCCCAACTCTCTGTGCCTCTTCTTACCCTATTGTTCACTGCTGCAAAGGAGGCTGTCCTGATCCTAGACCATATTAAAATTGCTTCCTAACATGTTCTACCAAGTAGCTCTGAGCATTTTCAAATGACTACTGTATTTCTTGACAAGCTAGTCTTCCTTAAGTCTCAAAGCCATCTTGTAACAAGAGACTTTGGCTCCAGGCTTATGGTCTTTTCTCTCCACAGTGACTATCACCACCAGCCTCATAATCATCACTCTGGGTGATTTGCTATTTTTTGTGGGGGAGGCATTCATTACCAGGTATGGATGAGTCTATATTGTAAAGGAAAGAAATTCACACTTAAAAAAACAATTTTAGGGGCTGGGGATATACTGCAGTTGGAAGAGTGTTTGCCTAGCACAAAGAAAATCCTTGGTTTGATCTCCAGCACTGCACAAAACTCAATGTGCTAGTGATACCTGTAATCCTAACACTTGGGAAGTGGAGGTAGTGAGACTTAGAGGTTCAAGGTCATCAATGGCTACATAAGGAATTCTATGACTGAATGAGCTACATGAGATCCTGTCTAAAAATACAAATACAGTTATACTAAATATCCTTTCTCTACTCAATTGAAAGAGATATAGTTTATATCCAGTATGCACACTTTTAAACGTGGAATAAAAAATTCTATCTGAAATTCCTATATTTAATGGGAAATCAGTTTTCTATGTTGAATATAGGCGAACTAAGGCAAATATATAAAGATTGCACTTACTTTCTTTCAAATATTTAGTCCTACCACAGGCTAAAGATAGACACCAAGAACCAAGCTTCTCACAACAACCCTAACCTCATAATAATGGTGGAAAGAACTTGAACAAGGTCTACAAAAAGCACATTACAACTATGACCTGCAGGCCTCTCTCCAGGACCAACCCAGCTCCTCAGTACAGTCCACAGGAGCCCTTGGAGCTGCTTCCCACCCCCATCTGCCTTTGCATCTCTGGGTAGTACAGCCACCAGCTGCCCTAGACCAGCATCTTTCCTGGGCCCAGCTCCCAGGCCAGTCCAACCCCCAAATTACTGAAGCCAAAATTTTTCCTGGAGGGATCCAGATCTTAGGAGAAAGCCTGAGAGCATCTGATCCTCATCTGACTTGGGCCTCTGTGGGAACTCCTGAAGTCAAAAGCAATCTGGCCACTCCAATATAAAATTAAAAGAAAGAACCGGGAGCTTACACAAACCAGCTTTTCATGCCCAAAAAGTAAACCACAAAGACATATAAAGTTCACAAAAAATAGCAGACCTGAACTTGAAGGCCTGAGTCTCACACAAGAATCAGAAACGACAAAAGAAATTCACATGTCAAAATCACAGAAAAAAATAATAACAGGAAAAACCAAAATAACATATCCCCATCAAATACCAATAGTCCTCTAGAGGAGTACAATGAGAATCCCCTAGAGATAGATAATGCAGGACATGGAACTCAAAAGAACAATTATGAAGATGATAAAAGAATTCAGTGAACTTAAAGAACACATAAAGAAAGAAATGAAAGAACTGAAGGAAGATAGGGATAGGCTTCTGAATGAATTCAGAAAAGAGTTAGAAATATGGAAGAATACTCAGGCTGAAATGAAGAAGGAAGTGAAACACTCAGTAAGCCCATCAGAAACGACAGGAGAAAGCCTCACCAATAGGATGAATGAAATGGAAAACAGTATCAAGACTGGAAGATAAAGTGGACAAACTAGACCACTCAAGCAAAGATTATGAAAAATTTAAGAAATCACAAGAATGGAATATTCAGGAATTGTGTGACACCATAAAAAGACCAAACATATGAATCATAGGCATACAGGAATGAGAAGAATCCCAGATAATGGCATGGACCAGATCTTCAACAGAATCATGGAAGAAAATTTCCCAAAATTAAAGAAAGACATTCCCATACAAATACAAGAAGCATATAGAACACCAAACAGATGGGACCAGAAAGGAAACTCTCCACGGCACATGATAGTAAAAACACTAAACGTACATAACAATGAGAAAATACTGAAAGTTGCAAAAGAGAAACAAGTCACATATAAAGGAAAACCCATTAGGATTACATCTGACTTTTCAGAGCAAACTATGAAAACCTAGAAGAGCCTGGACCAAATCATTCCCAGTTTTAAATGACCACAGATGCCAACACAGATTACTATACCCAGCCAAAATGTCTATTATAGTCGAAGGGGAAAGAAAAATCTT